>NC_067472.1:205843467-206443467 GCF_947179515.1 Apodemus sylvaticus | reverse complement strand
ATTGAAAAGATATGGAGAGAGAGGACAGCCTTGTCTAGTCCCTGATTTTAGCGGGATTGCTTCAAGTTTCTCTCCATTTAGTTTGATGTTGGCTACCGGTTTGCTGTATATTGCTTTAATGATGTTTAGGTATGGGCCTTGAATTCCTGTTCTTTCCAAGACATTTAGCATGAAAGGATGCTGAATTTTGTCAAATGCTTTTTCTGCATCTAATGAGATGATCAAATGGTTTTTTTCTTTGAGTTTGTTTATGTAGTGGATTGCATTGATGGATTTCCTTATATTGAACCATCCCTGCATCCCTGGGATGAAGCCTACTTGATCATGGTGGATGATCATTTTGATGTGTTCTTGGATTTGGTTGGCAAGAATTTTATTAAGTATTTTTGCATCAATATTCATAAGGGAAATTGGCTTGAAGTTCTCTTTCTTTGTTGGATCTTTGTGTGGTTTTGGTGTCAGAGTAATTGTGGCTTCATAGAACGAGTTGCGTAGAGTTCCTTCTGTTTCTATTTTGTGGAATAGTTTGAAGAGTATTGGTGTTAGGTGTTCTATGAAGGTCTGATAGAATTCTGCACTGAACCCATCTGGTCCCGTGCTTTTTTTGGTTGGGATACTTTCTATGACCGTTTTTATTTCTTCAGGTGTTATGGGACTGTTTAGATGATCTATTTATCCTGATTTAGTTTTGGTGTCTGATATCTGTCTAGGAAACTGTCCATTTCCTCCAGATTCTCCAGTTGTGTTGAGTATAGGCTTTTGTAGTAGGATCTAATGATTTTTTGAATTTCCTCAGTTTCTGTTGTTATATCTCCCTTTTCATTTCTAAGTTTGTTAATCTGTATACTGTCTCTGTGCCCTTTGCTTAGTCTGGCTAAGGGTTTATCTATCTTGTTGATTTTCTCAAAGAACCAGCTCCTGATTTTGTTGGTTCTTTGTATGGTTCTCTTTGTTTCTACTTGATTGATTTCCACCCTGAGTTTGATGATTTCCTGCCTTCTACTCCTCCTGGGTGAAATAGCTTCTTTTTGTTCCAGGGCTTTCAGGTGTGTCATTAAGCTGTTAGTGTATGCTGTCTCCATTTTTTTTTTTTTGGAGGCACTCAGGGCTATGAGTTTTCCTCTTAGCACTGCTTTCATTTTGTCCCATAGATTTGGGTATGTTGTGTCTTCATTTTCTTTAAGTTCTAAAAAGTCTTTAATTTCTTTCTTTATTTCTTGCTTGACCAAGGTATCATTGAGTAGAATATTGTTCAGTTTCCATGTGTATGTGGGTTTTCTGTTGTTTTTGTTTCTATTGAAGACCACTTTACTCCATAGTGATTTGATAGGAGGCATGGGATTATTTTGATCTTCTTATATTTGTTTCACCTCCCTCCTTTTTTTCTGTCCTGGTACTCCCCTTCAATGGTAGATCAGGCCTTTCCAGGATCAGGGCTCTCTCCTTACTTCTTCATGGGAGTCATTTGATATGCTACTTATGTCTTGGGTATTCAGAGCTTCTGGGCTAATTAATCTCTACTTATCAGTGATTGCATTCCATGTTTATTCTTTTGTGGGTTCTTTCCAGCTTCTGGCTATTGTAAATAAGGCTGCTATGAACGTAATGGAGCATGTGCCCTTATTGCATGCTGGGGAATCCTCTGGGTATATGCCCAGGAGAGGTATAGCAGGGACCTCCAAAAGTGTCATGTCCAGTTTTCTGAGGAACCGCCAGACTGATTTCCAAAGTGGTTGTACCATCTTGCAATTCCACCAGCAGTGGAGGAGTGTTCCTCTTTCTCCACATCCTCACCAACACCTGCTGTCTCCTGAGTTTTTAACCTTAGCCATTCTGACTGGTGTAAGGTGAAATCTCAGGTTTGTTTTGATTTGCATTTCCCTAATGACTAATGATGTTGAACATGTCTTAAGGTGCTTCTCAGCCATTCAAAGTTCATCAGGTGAAAATTCTTTGTTTAGATCTGTACCCCATTTTTAATAGGGTTATTTGGTTCCCTGGGGTCTAACTTCTTGAGTTCTTTGTATATATTGGATATTAGTCCTCTATCGGATGTAGGATTGGTGAAGATCTTTTCCTAATTTGTTGGTTGCCATTTTGTCCTTTTGACAGTGTTCTTTGCCTTACAGAAACTTTATAACTTTATGAGGTCCCTTTGGTCAATTCTTGATCTTAAAGCATAAGCTATTGGTGTTCTGTTCAGGAACTTTCCCCCTGTGCCAATGTGTTCAAGGTTCTTACCCAGTTTCTTTTCCATTAGTTTCAGTGCATCTGATTTTATGTGGAGGTCCTTGATCCACTTAGACTTGAACTTTGTACAAGGAGATAAGAATGGATCCATTTGTATCATTCTGTATGCTAACTGCCAGTTGAACAACCACGTGGGCCCACATTTGTGTTCTCTTAGAGTCTGTATGATATCTGCCCAGGATCATCTGGCTTTCATAGTCTCTGGAGAGAAGTCTGGCATAATTCTGATAAGTCTGCCTTTATATGTTACTTGACCTTTTTTCCCCTTACTGCTTTTAATATTCTTTCTTTGTTTTGTGCATTTGGTGTTTTGATTACTATGTGGCTGGAGGAATTTATTTCCTGGTCCAACCTCTTTGGAGTTCTGTAGTTTTCTTGTAAGATCATGGGCATCACTTTAGGGAATTTTTTTCTACAATCTTGATGAAGATATTTATTGGCCCTTTAAGTTTTGAATCTTAATTCTCTTCTATATATATTATCCTTTGGTTTGGTTGTCTTATTGTGCACTGGCTTTCTTAGATGTTTTGGGTTAGGACCTTTTTGCATTTTGCATTTTCTTTGACTGTTGTGTCAATGTTTTCTATGGTATCTTCTGCACCTGAGTTTCTCTCTTCTATCCCTTGTATTCTGTTTGTGATGCTTGTATCTATGACTCCTGATCTCTTTCCTAGGTTTTCTATATCTAGAGTTGTCTCCCTTTGTTATTTCTTTATTGTTTCTACTTCCATTTTTAGAACCTGAATTGTTCTGTTCATATTCTTTACCTGTTTAGTTATGTTTTCCTGTAATTCTTTATGAGATTTTTTTTGTTTCCTCTTTAAGGGCTTCAAGGTCTTTTCCTGTGTTCTTCTGTACTTGATCAAGGGAGTTATTTATATTCTTCTTGAAGTCCTCTATCAGCATCATGAGATGTGATTTTAAATCCTAGTCTTTCTTTTCTGGTGTATTGGTATATATAGGACTTGCTATGGTCAGAGAAATGGGTTCTGTAGCCTTGGTAAGGTTTTTCTGCTTGCCTTCTACCATCTGGTTTTCTCTGATGTTAATTGGTCTTGCTGTCTCTGGTTGGAGCTTGACCTGCCTGTGGGCCTGCCAGCCTGTGTTGCCACTCCTGGAAGACCAGCTTTCCCCTTTGCAGCACCCATGCATAGAGGGCTGTGGAACAACCCCAACTCCTAGGTGCAGATGGCGACCAGAGAGACCCTATCCCAGTTTCTCTGCTGTTCTTATGCCCTTTGTGCTCCTGCCCAGACCCACCATGGACAGTCACCAGAGAGAAACTGGGGATCTTACCTCCAAGCCCAGGAGTCAGAGCACTCCTTGGAGACAAGCTCTCCCCTGCTAGGACCCATGCACTGAGGGCTGTGGAACAGCCCCAGCTGTAGGATGCAGATAGTGGCCCACTAGTCTTATTAGAAGTGAAGCTACTAGGATGCCTTGGCTCCTGGTCAGTATTCCAGAGTTCTGAGTTTAAGTTACTGTGGGAGCGTGTGAGCATGGGGTAGAACATGACCTGTTAGAGCTAACTGAATAGACTGATTTATTAGCTGTTTGAATCTGTTAGCTTGTGGATCCAGCCAGTGCTCTGCCATAAGAGCCTCCAGTAAGATCACCAGAGCATTTCCTTCTGAGCCTCAGCTAAAAGAGCACAGCTGCCTGGGTGCCCATGTGATTGGTCAATTGTTCTGATGGTTTATGAGACTTCACAAAATAGTTCAGGAGGAATAGAAGACATATGTCCTCCTGACACTGTTCTGTTTTCAGTGATTAGGTCTGATGCAGTCTCTCCGTCAGGCAAATAGTGACAGATGCTGCTCATTTAGACAGCTATCCTGTCCCAAGCTTATGTCTTATTCACATTAAAGTTAACATTATAGATATTTCAACATTCACAAACTCTGTGCCTTATATTTGGGAAACTGATACAAAAAGAACTCTTGCATCTAGAGAATTTCTGTAGAACTCCAGGAGTATGCTTCTCACCTACTACAGATGAAATCATGTGTTATCTGCTGTGCCACCATCTCTCCTCCTGGAATGTAAGGGAGAAAACTTAGTTGTGTCTTTTCCAATAAATCCTGAGTCTAGCACAGGGCTTGCTCTGCTCAGGCTCACGCTGACCATGGGAAGCAGATGTGAGCATGAGTAATCTGTCTGGAGTCACATGTCTACTGTCTGTACCCTGGGGGGATTCTCAACTGTCTGTGGAAAATGGAGGAAATGATGTCAATCTTGGTCATCCATAGCCTGAGAGGATAACTTGTTCAGGAACCAAAAACAAATGGACAGTTAGATTTGACTCCATAACTAAGGCACATGACTAGAGATTTTCTACAGTGTTCCACATACTATACCATAAATTATTTGTTTTCTTGTGTGCTACTGTCACTTCTGCAACATAAACAGCTTGTCTTTGTTTTGTCTCTTCCAGTATATCTTTCATCTAACATAGGGCTCTCTCTGCTCAGAAACTCACTGATTTTAAACACCTCATGTTTGTTATGATCCATCCTGTATAGTTGTCTAAATTCTAGTCTCATATGGGATTTCTGTACACAAATAAAGTGATGTGGACAGGTGTGGTTGCTGCTCATGAAGCTCAAAGGGAAGTTTTTTTCAGTCCTACCCTAAGAAAGATTTTAACGGAGGATTCAGCCCTGAGGCCTCTGGCGGGAGCCTTCAGGCCTCTGCTTTGGGATCAGGAGCAGCCTGGTCCACAGCACCCCATCTCCAGGAAGTACAAGAGGCCAGCGGTACACCCAGAGGCCAGCTGGGAGCAAGCAGCTTGCTCTGGTGAGTCAGGCCCTGCAGAGCAGAGGATCTAGCCCTGAGGCTCTGGTGGGAGCCTTCAGGCCTCCACTTCGGGATCAGGAACAGCCTGGGCCACTGTACCCAGTCTCCAGGCAGTGCAGGAGGTCAGCTGTGCACCCGGAGACCAGCTGTGAAGAGGAAGCGTGCACTGGTGAGTCCAGCATTGACAACAAGACCAACTAACACCTGAGAACTAGATGGCAAAAGGCAAATGCAGGAACGTTACTAACAGAAATCAAGGCAATATGGTAGCATCTGAACGCAATTCTCCATTAGCAGCATGTCCTGGATACACCAGCACTCTAGAAAAACAAGATATAGATTTAAAATCACTGGTCATGATGCAGTTACAGGATCACATGAAGGACAAAAATAAATCTCTTAAAGAAATTCAGGAGAAAATGGATCAAAAGTTCGAAGCCCTTACAAGTGCAACACAAAAATCATTGCAAGAAATTCAGGAGAATTCAGAAGCCAATAAGGAGGAAACCCAAAAATCACTTAAAGAAATACAGGAGAACTTTGGTCAACAGGCTGAGGTCATGAAAGAGGAAACACAAAAATCTCTTAAAGAATTACAGGAAAACACAAACAAGCAAGTGAAGGAGCTAAGCAAAACCATCCAGGATCTAAAATCAGAAGTAGAAACAACTAAGAAATCTCAAAGGGAGACAACTTTGGAGATAGAAAATCTTGGGAAGAAATCAGGGGCCATAGATGAAACTATCAACAACAGAATAAAAGAGATAGAAGAAAGAATCTCAGATGCTGAAGATACCATAGAAACCATGGACTCAACAGTTAAAGAAAATGCAAAATGTTAAAGAAAAAGCTTGTAACCCAAAACATCCAGGAAATCCAGGACACAATGAGAAGACCAAACCAAAGAATTATAGGCATAGATGAGAGTGAAGATTTACAACTTAAAGGGCCAGCACGTATCTTCAATAAAATTATGGAAGAAAACTTCCCTAACCGAAAGAGAGAGATGCCCATGAATATACAAGAAGCCTACAGAACTCCAAACAGACTGGACCAGAACAGAAATACCTCCCATCACATCATAATCAAAACCCCAAATGTACTAAACAAAGAAAGAATATTAAAGGCAATAAGAGAAAAGGCCAAGTAACATATAAAGGAAGACCTATCAGAATCACACCAGATTTCTCACCAGAGACTATTAAAGCTAGAAGATCCTGGGCAGATCTCATGCAGACTCTAAGAGAACACAAATGCCAGCCAAAACTACTATACCCAGCAAAACTCTCAATCACCATAGATGGAGAAACCAAGATACTCCATGACAAAACCAAGTTCACCCAATATCTTACCACAAACACAGCCCTACAAAGGATAATAGGAGGAAAACACCAGTACAAGGAGGGAAACTTCACCCTGGAAAATGCAAGATAGTAACCTTCTTTCATCAAACCCCAAAGAAGATAACCACTCAAATATAAAAATAACATCAAAAATGACAGGAAGTAATACTCACTATTCCTTAATATCTCCTAACATCAATGGACTCAATTCCCCAATAAAAAGACATAGACTAACAGACTGGATATGTAAACAGGACCCTACATTTTGCTGCATACAGGAAACACACCTCAGTGTCAAAGACAAACACTATCTTAGAGTAAAAGGCTGGAAGACAATTTTACAAGCAAATGGTCTCAGGAAACAAGGTGGAGTAGCCATTCTAATATCAGATAAAATTGGCTTTCAACCTAAAGTCATCAAAAGAGACACTGAGGGACACTTCTTGCTGGTCAAAGGAAAAACACACCAAGAAGAACTCTCAATCCTGAACATCTATGCTCCAAATGCAAAGGTACCCTCATTCATAAAAGAAACTTTTCTAAAGCTCAAAGCACACATTGCACTTAACACAATAATTGTGGGTGACTTCAACACTGCACTTTCCTCAGGAAAACAGAAACTAAACAGGGACACAGTGAAACTAATTGAAGCTTTGGACCAATTAGATTTAATACATATACATATACATATACATATACATATACATATACATATACATATACATATACATATACATATACATATACATATACATATACATATACATATACATATATATATAAACATTTCACCCTAAAGCAAAAGAATATACCTTTTTCTCAGCACCTCATGGTACCTTCTCCAAAATTGACCATATAATTGGTCACGAGACAGACCTCAGCAAATATAAGAAGATTGAAATAATCCCATGCCTCCTATCAGATCACTATGGAGTAAAAGTGGTCTTCAATAGCAACAAAAACAACAAAAAGCCCACATACACATAGAAACTGAACAATACTCAATGATACTTTGGTTAAGGAAAAAATACAGAAAGAAATCAAAGACTTTTTAGAATTTAATGAAAATGAAGACACAACATATCCAAATCCATGGGACACAATGAAAGCAGTGCTAAGAGGAAAACTCATAGCCCTGAGTGCCTCCAAAAAGAAAATGGAGAGAGCATACTAGCAGCTTAATGACACACCTGAAAGCCCTGGAGCAAAAAGAAGCGAATTCACTCAGGAGGAGTAGAAGGTAGGAAATCATCAAACTCAGGGCTGAAATCAATCAAGTAGAAACAAAGAGAACCATACAAAGAATCAACAAAATCAGGAGCTGGTTCTTTGAGAAAATCAACAAGATAGATAACCCCTTAGCCAGACTAACCAAAGGGCACACAGACAGCATCCAGATTAATAAAATTAGAAATGAAAAGAGAGATATAACAGCAGAAACTGAGGAAATTCAAAAAATCATCAGATCTTACTACCAAAGTCTATACTCAACACAACTGGAGAATCTGGAGGAAATGGACAATTTCCTAGACTGATACCAAACACCAAAATTAAATCAGGATCAAATAGATCATCTAAACAGTCCTATAACCCCTAAAGAAATAGAAGGGGTCATAGAAAGTCTCCAAGCCAAAAAAAAAAAAAAAAAAAAAAAAAAAAAAGCATGGGACCAGATGGCTTCAGTGCAGAATTCTATCAGACCTTCATAGAACACCTAACACCAATACTCTTCAAACTATTCTACAAAATAGAAACAGAAGGAACACTACCCAACTCGTTCTACAAAGCCACAATTACACTGATTCCAAAACCACACAAAGATCCAACAAAGAAAGAGAACTTCAGGCCAATTTCCCTTATGAATATCAATGCAAAAATACTCAATAAAATTCTTGCCAACCGAATCCAAGAACACATCAAAACCATCATCCACCATGATCAAGTCGGCTTCATCCCAGGGATGCAGGGATGGTTCAATATAAGGAAATCCATCAATGCAATTCACTACATAAACAAACTCAAAGAAAAAACCCATATGATCATTTCATTAGATGCAGAAAAAGCATTTGTCAAAATTCAGCATCCTTTCATGCTAAAAGTCTTGGAAAGAACAGGAATTCAAGGCCCATACCTAAACATAGTTAAAGCAATATACAGCAAACTGGTAGCCAACATCAAACTAAATGGAGAGAAACTTGAAGCAATCCCACTAGACAAGGCTGTCCTCTCTCTCCATATCTTTTCAATATAGTACTTGAAGTTTTAGCTAGAGCAATTAGACAACATAAGGAGGTCAAAGGGATACAAATCGGAAAGTAAGAAGTAAAATTGTCACTATTTGCAGATGACATGATAGTATACTTAAGTGACCCAAAAACCTCCAGCAGAGAACTCCTACAGCTGATAAACAACTTCAGTAAAGTGGCAGGTTATAAAATCAACTCAAGCAAATCAGTTGCCTTCCTATACTCAAAGGATAAGCAGGCTGAGAAAGAAGTTAGGGAAATGACACCCTTCACAATAGCCGCAAACAATATGAAGTATCTCGGTGTGACTCTAACCAAACAAGTGAAAGATCTATACGACAAGAACTTCATGTCACTTAAGAAGGAAATTAAAGAAGACCTCAGAAAATGGAAAAATCTTCCATGCTCGTGGATTGGTAGGATTAATATAGTTAAAATGGCCATCTTGACAAAAGTAACATACAGATTCAATGCAATCCCCATCAAAATCCCAACTCAGTTCTTCACAGAGTTAGAAAAAGCAATTCTCAAATTTATCTGGAATAACAAAAAATCCAGGATAGCTAAAACTATTCTCCACAGTAAAAGAACTTCTGGGGGGAATTAGTATACCAGACCTCAAGCAATACTACAGAGCAATAGTGTTAAAAAAAACTGCATGGTATTGGCACAGGGACCGGCAAGTGGACCAATAGAATAGAATTGAAGACCGAGAAATGAATCCACACACCTCTGTTCACTTGATCTTCGACAAAGGAGCTGAAAACATCCAGTGGAAAAAAGATAGCCTTTTACACAAATGGTGTTGGTTCAACTGGAGGTCAGCATGCAGGAGAATTCGAATTGATCCAGTCTTATCTCCTTGTACTAAGCTCAACTCAAAGTGGATCAAGGACCTCCACATAAAACCAGTCACACTGAAACTAATAGAAAAGAAACTGGGAATAGCTCTTGAAGACATAGGCACAGGGGAAAAGTTCCTGAACGGAACACCAATAGCTTATGCTCTAAGAACAAGAATTGACAAATGGGATCTCATAAAATTACAAAGTTTCTGTGAGGCACAGGACACCATCAAAGGGACAAAGTGGCAACCAATAAATTGGGAAAAGATCTTCACCAATCCTACATCCGACAAAGGGCTAATATCATATATATACAAAGAAATTAAGAAGTTAGACCTTAGGGAACCAAATAACCCTATTAAAAATGGGGTAAAGACCTAAACAAAGAATTTTCACCTGAAGAAATTTGGGTGGCCGAGAAGCACCTTAAGAAATACTCAACATCATTAGCCATTAGGGAAATGCAAATCAAAACAACCCTGAGATTTCACCTCACACTAGTGAAAATGGCTAAGATTAAAACTCAGGAAACAGCAGGTGTTGGCGAGGATGTGGAGAAAGAAGAACACTCCTTCACTGCTGGTGGGATTGTAAGGTGGTACAACCACTCTGGAAATCAATCTGGTGGTTCCTAAGAAAACTGGGCATGACACTTCCGGAGGACCTTGCTATACCTCTCCTGGACATATACCCAGAGGATTCCCCAGCATGCAATAAGGACACATGCTCCACTATGTTCGTAGCAGCCTTATTTACAATAGCCAGAAGCTGGAAAGAACCCAGATATCCCTCAATGGAGGAATGGATACGAAAAATGTGGTATATTTACACAATGGAGTACTATTCAGCAATTAAAAACAATTAATTCATGAATTTTTTAGGCAAATGGATGGAACTGTAAAATATCATCCTAAGTGCAGTAACACAATCACAAAAGAATACACATGGAATGCAATCATTGATAAGTGGATATTAATTAGCTCTGAATACTGAAGATACAATTAGCATATCAAATGATTGCAATGAATAAGGAAGAAGAGGGCCCTAATCCTGGAAAGGCTTGATCCAGCATTGTAGGGGAGTACCAGGACAGAGAAAAGGGAGGGGGGAAAGATAGGAGAATGGATGGAGAGAAGAGGACTTATGGGACATATGGGGAGGGGGGAACTGGGAAAGGGGAAAGCTTTTGGATTGTAAACCAAGAATATAGAAAATAAAAAATATATATATAAAAAGAAAGATTTTAACACTAAAGTCTTGGAAGTTTCTGGCCTAGGCTATAGACTGGAGATAAGTGCAGTTTGAGAGACACAATATTCTCTGCCTCCAGGAAGGCAGTGTGCCAGTAAGGATAAAGTGTATCAATGGAGATTTGCCTTCAGCTGCAAGGTCTATAACATCAAGCACTGAAGCTCAACTTTCCTGTGATGTGGACTGTTTCTCCCACCCAGCAAATGGGGGTCATCATATTGTAGAACTCAGGTCCTCCTGCATTTGCCTGACTCACCTCTGCCTAGTCTCCGAAGGGCATTTATTGGAGATAGAGTTAAGGGAGACAACACTGTATGAAAGAGGCCTTTTCAAGGATCAGAGATACCACAGAGGGCCTTCTCTCTGGCCTGCCAGCAAAGTATTGCCATCCAAGGCTACCATTGCAAGTGATGACTCCAACCTCACAGAAGAAAACGTTAACCTGTGAGCCTGAGTCTCATAGCACAACTTGCATATGGTAGTCCAATCATCAGAGCCTCTCACATAGACTGACAGAAATGCTACTTCACCCAGCGTCACCATGAATGACATAGGACTTAGTGCTGAAACTGGAACCCAGTGAGTGCCAGCAGAAATGACAGAACCAACCCGAATGGTAGCTGAGAGTAAATCTGATTCCTTCATGATTTTAACTACCTAAACACAAGACTAGACCATGAACAGCCATTCCTCTTGGGTTCATGAACCAAAGCACCCACATGGACACCTAGGTTGAAAATGACAGCCTTTGTTATCTGAAGCCAAAACTCGGGTTTGGGTAGACTCAGGATTTTGGGAAGAAGAGACAGACATGGCCAAGCACTCCACTGCATGAAGTCATACAAGATAATATAATGGAGAAATGGCACCATTGTTTTCTATCTCACGTTAACTACATGGACAACTATATTCTAAGGACTGATATCAGCAACCACGACTGGGTGACTGTCCAATTAAAATCCAAACCAGGGAGAGCCACTGACATGAATTAATGGTAATGTTGCTGGATGCCAAACCTAAGACATCACTTCAATTCCCAGCACATACAAGTTGTCTGGCTTCTGTGTATATGTTGTTTACACATTCACCTATACACAAGTGCACACATGTATAAGCATTCACCTTTCTATACAAACTATACCAAACTCTACATTTTTAGCATTTTGTAAATATATTCCTGGATTTGCAAAGCCCTGACACATGTATTTCTCACTCATCCAAAGGTATTCAAGACATTATCAGTTCTGGGCCTTCCAGAGATATCAGGATCATCTTGGTTCTAAGAAAGCCCTAGACTAGTGGACTGTAAGTTAGACCAGAAAAAACATCTAGAAGTGAGTACTCAGACCAAGGAGAGAATGCAGAAAAAAAGAAAGTTAAGATCATTAGAGTAAGAGGTAACTGAAGACATCATCTCAGCCCAAGGGCTCTGAATGTGAGCAGGAAGCTGAGGGCTTTGTGGGGAGTCCTTAAGGATATCCAAGGAGAGAGTTCCATACATAGAAAAGAATATGTTCAGGGCCACTAATGTGGCCCTGATGTGGAGGGTATGTTTCTCATCCTTTCCAAGTACAATGGTGCCATCCTTCCTACCCAGCTAGGCTGACTAGCATGTCCACTCAAGACATAGGTTTCATCTTTCCATCAAATACAGAGGTCCCACAGTTCATGGAATTCCTCTCTTCCCTTCTAATCCCCCTTTTAACCTGCTGGCTGCTTCCCACTAATGCCCAAATCACCATTGAATCAGTGCCTCCCATTGCAGTCGAAGGGGAGAATGTTCTGTTTGTGCATAACCCTCGAGAGAATGTTAAAGCCCTTTCCTAGTACCCAGGGGTTCAACCTCTCAAGACTTGTAAAACTGCAAGACATGTGATAGCTACCACTTCTACTGTGGTGGGACTTGCACACAGTGCAGAGAGACAGTACTCAACAATGGATCTCTGCTGATCACAAGTGTCACCAGAAAAGACTCTTGCTGATGCCTAGAAGCTCTTGCTGACAGGAGCCTGATATCACAATTCCTTGAGAGGCTCTGCGATAGCCTGACCATTACACATGTGGATGCACACAGCCAACCGTGGGTCTAAGCTCAGGTAGCCCAGTGGAGGAGTTAGTGGAAGGACAGAAGATGCTCAAGGGCTTAACAATCTTGCCAGAAATACAACAATATCAACCAAACAGATCAAAGCTCCCAGGGATTAAATCACCAAAAAGAGAGTTCACATGGAGGGACCCATGGCTCCAGCTGCACATGTAGCAGAGGACTGCCTTATCTGGCATCAAACAGAGGGTAACCTCTTGGTCCTGTGGAGACTCAATGTCCCAGTGTAGGGAAATGCTAGGGGGACAAAGCAGGGTGGGTGGGTGGGAGTGGTAACACCCTCATAGAAGAAGAGGAGATGGAGGAGGTGATAGGGGTTTAACTTCAAAGGGGAATAACATTTGAAATGTAAATAATTAACATAACCAATAAAATACTAAATGAAAGAAACAAAGAGAATGAATGATACAAAGAATCAACAAAAACCAAGAGCTGGTTCTTTGAGAAATTTGACAAGAGATTTAAAACCTTAGCCAGACTAACTAAAGGGCACAGAGCCAGTATCAAAACTAACAAAATCAGGAATGAAAAGAGAGACATAACAGAAACGGAGGAATTTTTTTTAAAATAATGTTTTTTATTCAATATATTTTTATTTACATTTCAAATGATTTCCCCTTTTTTGGACCCCCACTCCCCGAAAGTCACATAAGCCCCCTTCCCTCCCCCTGTTCTCCCACCCACCCCTTCCCACTTCCCTGTTCTGGTTTTGCCCTATACTGCTACACTGAGTCTTTCCAGAACAAGTGGCAACTCCTCTGTTCTTCTTGTACCTCATTTGATGTGTGGATTATGTTTGGGGTATTCCAGTTTTCTAGGTTAATATTCACTTATTAGTGAGTGCATACCATGATTGATCTTTTGAGACTGGGTTACCTCACTTAGTATGATGTTCTCCAGCTCCATCCATTTGCCTAAGAATTTCATGAATTCATTGTTTCTAATGGCTGAATAGTACTCCATTGTGTAGATATACCACATTTTTTGCATCCATTCTTCTGTTGAGGGATACCTGGATTCTTTCCAGCTTCTGGCTACTACAAATAGGGCTGCTATGAACATGCTGGAGCATATATCCTTATTACATGCTGGGGAATCCTCTGGGTATATGCCCAGGAGTGGTATAGCAGGATCTTTCAGAAGTGAGGTGCCCAGTTTTCTGAGGAACCGCCAGACTGATTTCCAGAGTGGTTGTACCAATTTGCAACCCCACCAGCAGTGGAGGAGTGTTCCTCTTTCTCCACATCCTCGCCAACATCTGCTGTCTCCTGAATTTTTAATCTTAGCCATTCTGACTGGTGTAAGGTGAAATCTCAGGGTTGTTTTGATTTGCATTTCCCTAATGACTAATAAAGTTGAGCATTTTTTAAGATGCTTCTCCACCATCTAAAGTTCTTCAGGTGAGAATTCTTTGTTTAATTCTGTACCCCATTTTTTAGTAGGGTTATTTGGTTTTCTGGGGTCTAACTTCTTGAGTTCTTTGTATATATTGGATATTAGCCCTCTATCTGATGTAGGGTTGGTGAAGATCTTTTCCCAGTTTGTTGGCTGCCAATTTGTCCTTTTGATGGTGTCCTTTGCCTTACAGAAACTTTGTAATTTTATGAGGTCCCATTTGTCAATTCTTGATCTTAGAGCATACGCTATTGGTGATCTGTTCAGAAACTTTCCTCCTGTACCGATGTCCTCAAGGGTCTTCGTCAGTTTCTTTTCTATTAGCTTCAGAGTGTCTGGCTTTATGTGTAGGTCCTTGATCCATTTGCAGTTGAGCTTAGTACATGGAGACAAGGATGGATAAATTCGCATTCTTCTGTATGCTGACCCCCAGTTGAACCAGCACTATTTGTTGAAAAGGCTATCTTTTTTCCATTGGATGTTTTCAGCCCCTTTGTTGAGGAACAAGTGGCCATAGGTGTGTGGCTTCATTTCTGGATCTTCAATCCTGTTCCATTTATCCACCTCCCTGTCCCTGTGCCAATACCATGCAGTTTTTAACACTATTGCTCTGTAGTATTGTTTGAGGTCAGGGATACTGATTCCTCCAGAATTTCTTTTGTTGGTGAGAATAATTTTAGCTATCTTGGTTTTTTTGTTATTCCAGATGAATTTGAGAATTGCTCTTTTTAACTCTATGAAGAATTGAGTTGGGATTTTGATGGGAATTGCATTGAATCTGTGTATTGCTTTTAGTAAAATGGCCATTTTAACTATATTAATTGTGCCGATCCATGAGCATGGGAGGTTTTTCCATTTTTTGAGGTCTTCTTCCATTTCCTTCTTCAGAGTCTTGAAGTTCTTGTCATACAGATCTTTCACATGTTTGGTAAGAGTCACCCCAAGTTACTTTATACTGTTTGTGGCTATTGTGAAGGGTGTCATTTCCCTAATTTCTTTCTCAGCCTGCTTATCCTTTGAGTATAGGAAGGCTACTGATTTGCTTGAGTTGATTTTATAATCTGCCACTTTGCTGAAGTTGTTTATCAGCTGTAGGAGTTCTCTAGTGGAGTTTTTTGGGTCACTTAGGTAGACTATCATATCATCTGCAAATAATGATAGTTTGACTTCTTCCTTTCCAATTTGTATCCCTTTGATCTCCTTATTTGTCTAATTGTCCAAGCTAGTACCTCAAGTACAATATTGAAAAGATAAGGAGAAAGTGGGCAGCCCTGTCTAGTCCCTGATTTTAGTGGGATTGCTTCAAGTTTCTCTCCATTTAGTTTGATGCTGGCTACCAGTTTGCTGCATATTGCTTTTACTACGTTTAGGTATGGGCCTTGAATTCCTGTTCTTTCCAAGACTTTAAGCATGAAAGGATGCTGAATTTTGTCAAATGCTTTTTCAGCATCCAATGAAATGACCATGTGGTTTTTTTCTTTGAGTTTGTTTATGTAGTGGATTGCATTGATGGATTTATGTATATTGAACCAACCCTGCATCCCTGGGATAAAGCCTACTTGATCATGGTGGATGATCGTTTTGACGTGTTCTTGGATTCGTTTGGCAAGAATTTTATTGAGTATTTTTGCATCGATGTTCATAAGGGAAAATGGTCTGAAGTTCTCTTTCTTTGTTGGATCTTTCTGTGGTTTTGGTATCAGTGTAATTGTGGCTTCGTAGAAGGAAATGGGTTGTGTTCATTCTGTTTCTATTTTGTGGAATAGGTTGAAGAGTATTGGTGTTAAGTCTTCTTTGAAGGTCTGATAGAATTCTGCACTTAAACCATCTGGTCCTGTGCTTTTTTGGTTGGAAGACTTTCTGTGACACCTTTGATTTCTTTAGGGGTTATGGGACTGTTTAGATGGTCTATTTGGTCCTGTTTTAATTTTGGTATTTTGTATATGTCTATGAAATTGTCCATTTCCTCCAGATTCTCCAGTTGTGTTGAGTATAGGCTTTTGTAGTAGGATCTGATGTTTTTTGAATTTCCTCAGTTTCTGTTGTTATATCCACCTTTTCATTTCTAATTTTGTTAATTTGGATACTTTCTCTGTGCCCTTTGGTCAGTCTAGCTAAGGGTTTATCTATCTTGTTGATTTTCTCAAAGCACCAGCTCCTAGATTTGTTGATTCTTTGTATGGTTCTCTTTGTTTCCACTTGATTGATTTCAGCCCTGAGTTTGATGATTTCCTGTCTTCTACTCCTCCTGGGGTAATTGGCTTCTTTTTGTTCCAGGGCTTTCAGGTGTGTCGTTAAGCTGCTAGTGTATACTCTCTCTATTTTCTTTTTGGAGGCACTCAGGGCTATGAGTTTTCCTCTTAGCACTGCTTTCATTGTGTCCCATAAATTTGGGTATGTTGTGCCTTCATTTTCATTAAATTCTAAAAAGTCTTTGATTTCTTTCTGTATTTTTTCCTTAACCAAAGTATCATTGAGTATTGTTCAGTTTCTATGTGTATGTGGGCTTTTTGTTGTTTTTGTTGCTATTGAAGACCACTTTTACTCCATAGTGATCTGATAGGAGGCATGGGATTAGTTTGATCTTCTTATATTTGTTGAGGTCTGTCTTGTGACCAATTATATGGTCGATTTTGGAGAAGGTACCATGAGGTGCTGAGAAAAAGGTATATTCTTTTGCTTTAGGATAGAATGTTCTATATATATCTGTTAAATCTAATTGGTCCAAAGCTTCAATTAGTTTGACTGTCTTCTTGTTTAGTTTCTGTTTTCCTGATCGGTATATTGAGGAGAGTGCAGTGTTGATGTCACCCACAATTATTGTGTTAGGTGCAATGTGTGCTTTGAGCTTTAGTAAAGTTTCTTTTGCAAATGAGCTTGTCCTTTCATTTGGAGCATAGATGTTCAGGATTGAGAGTTCTTCTTGTTGTATTTCTCCTTTGACCAGCAAGAAGTGTCCCTCGGAGTCTCTTCTGAAGACTTTGGGTTGAAAGTCAATTTTATCTGATATTAAAATGGCTGCTCCAGCTTGTTTCCTGAGACCATTGGCTTGCAAAATTGTCTTCCAGTCTTTTACTCTAAGGTCTTTGACACTGAGGTGTGTCTCCTGTATGCAGCAAAATGTAGGATCCTGTTTCCTTATCCAGTCTGTTAGTCTATGTCTTTTTATTGGGGGAATTGAGTCCATTGATGTTAAGAGATATTAAGGAATAGTGATTCCTGTCATTTCGATGTTATTTTTATATTTGAGTGGTTATCTTCTTTTGGGTTTATAGAAAGAAGGTAACTATCTTGCTTTATCCAGGGTGTAGTTTCCCTCCTTGTATTGGAGTTTTCCTCCTCTTATTCTTCGTAGAGCTGGGTTTGTGGAAAGATATTGTGTAAATTTGGTTTTGTCATGGAATATCTTGGTTTTTCCATCTATGGTGATTGAGAGTTTTGCTGGGTATAGTAGTCTTGGCTGACATTTGTGTTCTCTTAGAGTCTGCATGAGATCTGCCCAGGATCTTCTAGCTTTCATGGTCTCTGGTGAGAAATCTGGTGTGATTCTGATAGGTCTTCCTTTATATGTTACTTGGCCTTTTTCTCTTACTGCCTTTAATATTCTTTCTTTGTTTAGTACATTTGGGGTTTTGATTATTATGTGATGGGAGTTATTTCTGCTCAGGTCCAGTCTGTTGGAGTTCTGTATGCTTCTTGTATATTCATGGGCATCTCTCTCTTTAACTTGGGAAAGTTTTCTTCCATAATTTTGTTGAAGATATTTGCTGGCCCTTTAAGTTGTAAATCTTCACTCTCATCTATACCTATAATCCTTAGATTTGGTCTTTTCCTTGTGTCCTAGATTTCCTGGATGTTTTGGGTTACAAGCTTTTTGCATTTTGCATTTTCTTTGACTGTTGAATCAATGGTTTCTATGGTATCTTTGGCATCTGAGATTCTTTTTTCCATTTTTTGTATTCTGTTATTGATATTTGCATCTATGACCCTTGATCTCTTCTTCATGTTTTCTAACTCCAAAGGTGTCTCCCTTTGTGATTTCTTAGTTGTTTCTGCTTCTGTTTTTAGATCCAGGATGGTTTTGCTCAGTTCCTTCATTTGTTTGTTTGTGTTTTCCTTTAACTCTTTAAGAGATTTTTGTGTTTCCTCTTTCTTGACTTCTGCTGTTTGACTCACTTTCTCCTGCATTTCTTTAATTTTTGTTGTTTCTTCTTTTTTGGCTTCTCTCTCTTGAGCCTTATTCTCCTGAATTTCTTTAAGTGATTTTATGTTTCCATTATATGGGTTTCTAGCTTATTCATGTTCCCCTGTATTTCTTTAAGAGATTCATTTATGTCCTTTTTGTGTTCTTCTAGCAGCATCATGACCAGTGATTTTAAATCCAAATCTTGTTTTTCTGGTGTGTTGGCATAATCAGGTCTTGCTGATGTTTGAGAGTTTGGTTCAGACACTGCCATATTGCCTAGATTTCTGTTAGTAGCGTTCCTATGTTTGCCCTTTGCTATCTTGTTCTCTGGCGTTAGTTGGTCTTGTCTCTGGCTGGTGTTTGAGCCACCTGTAAGGCTCTAGGGCTATTTCTGCAACACTGGATGGCTGGGTTTCCCCTGTTGCAGATTGCTGATGTGCTGTCCTCCTCTTGGGTGCCCTTGGAGCCCTAGTGTGCCTTGCTCCAGATTGTCTGTGTGAACCAGATGGTGCTGGTTTGCTACTTCAGGGAGTGCTGATGGTGTATGCTGTGGGACCTTTTCTGCATTATGATCACTCTGCTGGGCAGCTGATCTCCCAACCGGGTTGGTGCACACAAGGCTAGCCTAGCTGCTCAGGCTCCGAGTCTAGGCAAAAGCCTGGCAGGCCAAGGTCCGAGGAAAGTACCCCTTGGGCTATGAGTGTTAACTGGTTCTGTCAGGTGGTCAGGATGGCAGCGTGCGCTAGCTCCCTGAGAGTGCTGGGAGAGTCTGCTAGGCTAACAACCTCCTGGCTGGGTTGGCACACCGATGGTCCCCGAACAGCCCAGGGCCTGGGTGCAGGCCAACGCCCGTTGGGCTTAGACCCCCGCGATGTTGGCCTCGGGTTATGTTTGCGTACCTCAGTCTGTCTGATCTCTTTGGCATCCCAGAACCAAGATTGAAGCGAGTCTCTCATAACTGACTGGCGGGAGGCAGAGTTCTGAAGTGGCTTCTGTGGGGTGAAAGGCTCTGTAAATCCACCACAGTTTGCAGCCTGGCTAGCCAGCGATGGTCAGTGGTAGCGGGCGCAGGGCCTGCCTGGACCCTGTCACCTTGGTTCCACTGCTGATGGCCCTTCAGCTGGACCAGCCACTGCTGCTGTTGCCGCTCGAAATTGAGGAAATTTTAAAAATCATCAGAAACTACTACAACTGTCTATACTTTACAAAACTCGAAAATCTAGATGAAATGGAAGATTTTCTAGACAGATACCATGTAATAAAGTTAAATTAGCATCAGCTAAACTATTTAAACCATCCCATAACCCCTAAGGAAATAGAAATTATCATCTAAACCCTCCCAACCCAAAGAAGCTCAGGGATAGATGGTTCTAGTGCAGAATTCTACCAAACCTTCAAAGAGGAGCTAATAGCAACTCCTCAAATTATTCCACAAAATCAAAAGAGAAGGAACAGTACCTAATTCATCCTATGAATCCATAGTTTCTCAGATACCTAAACCACACAAAGACCCAACAAAGAAAGAGAACTTGAAAACAACCTTTTTTTATGAATATCAATGGAAAAATACTCAATAAAATTCTAACACACAAACCCAAAGAACACATCAAAACCACCATTAACAATGATTAAATAGGCTTCATCCCAGGAGTGCAAGGATGGTTCAACATATGGAAATCCATCAACATAATACACTATATAAACAAGTTCATAGAAAAAAAAAACATACTCATCTCAACAGAATCTTAAAACTCCTTAAGCAAAATACAAAAGCCCTTCATTGTAAAAATGCTAGAGAGATTGAATTCAAGGCATATACCTAAAGATAATAAAAACAATATATAGCAAACCAACAGCCAACATCAAATTTAATGGAGAGAATCTAGAAGCAATCACAATAAAATATGAGGTTGCCCACTCAATACTTATCTATTCAATATACTCTTCTATGTTCCATCTAGAGCAATTAGCAAACAAAAGTATAACAAGGGGGATACAAATTGGTAAAGAAGAAGCCAAAGTATCACTATTTGCTGATGGTATTATAGTATACATTAGTGGCCCTAAAAATTCCAGAAGAGAACTCCTACAAACTGATAAATAAGTTCAGCAAAGTGGCAGGATATAAATTTAAATCAGAAGTCTACCTTTGTATTAATGATAAAGAAGCTGAGAAAAAAAATGGGGAAACGGCACTCTTTACAATAGCCCTAAATATTATGAAGTATCTTTGTGTAACTCATCTCATCTAAACAGATGTCTTGTCGCAAGTTTAGGTGTTGTTCACATTTCAACTTACAAATGTTGTAAAATCCTCAAACAATGAATATCTGGGAAAGTGATATACAGAAAGTACTCCTGTCGTTGCTAATCTCAGAATTCCAGGACTTCCCATCCTAGGTACTACAGATGAAATCATGTGTTATCTATTGTGCCACTGTCACTTCTCCTGGAACATAAAGAAGGCTTTGTTGTGTTCCTTCCAATAAATCCTGAGTCTGATACAGGGCTCTGTCTCTGGTTTGGCTCACACAGACCATCGGAAGCAGACATGAAGCATGAGTAATCTGTCTACAGTCACATATCTACTGTCTCAGCTGTCTATGAAGCAGAGAGGGGCTGATGGTAATCTTGATCATCCATAGCTTCAGGGAACATTTTTTTTCCCCAGGGATCATCTTGTTCAGGAAGCAAAAATATGGAAAGTTAGATATGACTTCAGAACTAAGACACCTTCCTCTGGAGAATTACTGTAGAATTCCACTTACTAGACAGGAAATAATGTTTTCTGATATGCCAGTGTCACTAATCTGGAAGGTAAAGTAAACCTGTTTTGCTTCGCTCTTCATTTTAATAGAGTCTTCATCTAACATGGGCACTCTCCGTTCAGAGAATTCCTGATATGAAACAGTTTCAGCATCCATCTTTCTCTCACCATACCAAATTGTGTTCTTTAGAGAAATATTGGTATTGGCTTTAGATCTTGGATATTAGAAACAATGCTGTCATATGGAGATCATCTGAAACCTCTAGCCTATGTCTACTGACCACACCCATCTCTTCACATCTACTGACCACACCCATCTCCTCACGTCATGGTTTTATCAATTTCTTGCTCTCTACATTCTGCCAGTCAGATCTGCCTCTGAAAGCATCCACCTAGCACTGCTGGAGAGATTCCTCCTTGGATGCTCTTGCAGAAGACCAAAGTTTACTTTCTGGCACTCCCATGGCAACTCTTAAACAACTGTAACTTCAGTTCCAGGGATCCAGTGAGGTCTCTGAGTTTTGTGGGCACCAGGAATGTGTGCAGTGGAGAGATAAACATATAGTCTAAATAACAAAACACAAATATTTAAAGATATAAACCAGCCATCTTCTTTTCAGAAAATATCTCTCATGGTGCTTACCGTTCCAGAAGATCCTGCTATACCACTCCTGGGCATATACCCAGAGGATTCCCCACCATGTAATAAGGATACATGCTCTACTATGTTCATAGCAGCCCTATTTATAATTGCCAGATGCTGGAAAGAACACAGGTATCCCTCAACAGAAGAGTGGATGCAAAAAATGTGGTATATCTACACAATGGAGTACTATTCAGCCATTAGAAACAATGAATTCATGAAATTCTTAGGCAAATGGATGGACCTAGAGAACATCATACTAAGTGAGGTAACCCAGACTCAAAAGGTGAATCATGGTATGCACTCACTAATAAGTGGATATTAACCTAGAAAACTGGAATACCCAAAACATAATCCACACATCAAATGAGGTACAAGAAGAAAGGAAGAGTGGCCCCTTGTTCTGGAAAGACTCAATGAAGCAGTATTCAGCAAAACCAGAACGGGGAAGTGGGAAGGGGTGGGTGGGAGGACAGGGGGAGAGAAGGGGGCTTACGGGACTTTTTGGGAGTGGGGGGGCTAGGAAAGGGGAAATCATTTGAAATGTAAATAAAAAATATACCAAATAAAAAAAATTAAAAAAAAAGAAAAGGTATTACAGGCCAAATGTAGAAATAGTGGCTTTGTTTTAAGTATGGGTGTAGCATGTATCCTTCACTCTCCTAGATCATTCTGAGACTCACCCCTTGAATTTCATCCTCTGTTTTGGGGGCCCTGTGGCTTATGCCAATCTCAATCAAATACCTGGAAAGATTGGCCCATATTATGGTCCTGCCTGTATAGTTGACTGAACTCCAATCATGCTCCAGATCTAATGTGTGAGATTTCTGTCCACACATCAAATTCTGTGGACAGTGTGCGGGTGCTGCTCAGGAGGGTTAATGGGAAGTTTTATTCTGTCTTAATGTAAGATACATTTGAACAGAAAAACTTTTGAAAGAATTGGACTAGGCTAATCAGTGATGATCAGTACCGCTAGAGGGACACAGAATTGTGGTATCTCAGGAATTCAGAGACATTAGAACACCAAGTTCAACTCCCATGTCTGTACCATCCATCTCTGCAGCTCAGTTCATATGTGACAAAGACTTATTGTCTCACCCAGCGCTAGAGACCCATCATCTCAGGGAACTGAGCTCCTCCTTCATCTGCCTGAGTCACCTTCTATCTAGTTTCCTAAGAGAATGTATTGGGTGTGGAGGTAAGAGAGACCAAACCTAGATGAAAGAGGCCTTTGCAAGTATCAGAGGTCCTACAAGGGGCCATCATCTCCCTGTTGCCTACACAACTCTGCTACCCAAGTTCTTCAAAGCAAGTGACAACTTCAACAGAGGGCAATATTGACTTGTGAGCCTAGAGCTCAATATACAAATGCTTTATTGTGGTCAAATCATCAAAGCCTCTAACATACACAGGCTGATTATATCTGAAGGACTGTGTATGTGACTCTTAATTTACCCAGTGTCAAAATGAATGACTTATTATTTTATGAGTATTTTAACTGGCACCAAGTGAGTGCCAAAAGAAATTACAGAAGCAACTTAAATGTTAGCTGAGAGTAAATTTGGTAGCTTTATTACTGTAACTGCCTACGTGAATAGAGTAGACCTTCAACTCCCAGTTTATAGACCATGAACATGTCTTGGGTTTATGATCTAAAGCACTCACAGTCATAGGCAGGTTGTAATCGGCAATCTTTGATATCTCAAGCCAAAGGTTTTTTCTTGCATTGCAACAGGAATGAGACTGAGGGGCCATTAGAGTTTGGAGTAGGAAAAGGTCACTCCCAGTGATGGAATAACAGGAGCATCTCAGACTCAGTCTTAGTAACACATGAGAGTATAGTTCACTCTTTTTGTGTGTGCTGCCAGGGCCATGTGTATGGTATCCAGGAAAACTCCCCTTGAACTGCCTCTAAAGTCAGTGCATTGGTGTACTCATTCATTCATTCATTCATCATTCATTCATTTACCCACATATCTTCAAGTTTTCCAGGCACTAGATTTTCCCAGAAAGGCAGGCAAATTTCTGTCTTCAAAAAGCTCTAATTGCAATGAATTGTAAAGCAGATTGTCATCTAGAAGGTAAAGTCCAAGACTGACTGGAACAACAAAGGTGACAGAGTATGGAAATGAGAGAGAAGGGCTCAAGAGATGGCTCAGTGGTTATGAGTACTTGTGGTTCTCCCAGAAGTTCTCAGTTCAGTTTCCAGCAACTATCTTAGGAGAATTCACAACCTCAACTTTCTCCAGCACCAGGAAATTCCACACAGTCCCCTGTCCTCAGAGGGATCTTGAATTCACATCATCCTGAAGCACACACAAAAAGGAATAATATAAATCTTATGAAATGAAATGATTAAGAGATGAGACAAGGATTCTAGAGGAAGTGTTAGGGTAGGCATCCCTGTCCTCCATAAGTGCTCTTGAGTGTACATTGGTGAGTGAACAGAGATCTGAATTGCAATCAGGTGTGGTCTATTCAGAAACATAATAACATATTTCAATACAAAGTAAAGGCCATATTTAGAATCACTGACTAAAAACTTCATGTCATATAGCCTTTGTATAGTTCTATAGATGTACCCAGATGCACACACAGAGGCAGAGAAATGAACAAATCTGCATAGGACCTAGGGCCCTACCCTCTGACCCAATGCACAGGTCTTCAAGATTCCATTCTCTTTATTCTAGGTTCACTTCCATTTTATTTTTCAAAAGAAATACGTAAAGATTTTACACTTATGGCTGTTATGCCTGCGCGTGTTCTTTTGTGTTAATGGCATGTAGTGCCAACAGATCTTAAAAGAGGGTCCACTTTCCACAGGACTACATGAACAGGAAGTGGTGTCATGTCATCTATATGCTGGGAACCCATGTTATTTGAAAGAGTAGCCAGCGCTCTCAACCACGAGGTCATCGGTCCTGCTCCTAGCATGACTTTCAGTGGTCCTATCCCCATACTGTTTATCTTTCTATTGGCTCACTATAGCTCAATGCAGCTGAAGGGGAAGATGTTCCATTTGTACTTAATGAAGCAGAGAATATTGAAGACTTTTACTGATACAAAGGGGAAAATGCAGCTGACAGGGATGAGCTTGCACATTTTCTAATAGCCAACAATCAGTGTTCTGGGGCGTGTATACAGTGTCAGAGAGACAATGTATACCAAAGGATCCTTATAGTTTCAGAATGCCATCTTGATGAAAACAGACATTTTTACCATGTAAATTTGGATAATGAGATTGAAACCAAAGAAACACACCCATAGCTCTCTTTAATCTCTGGGTATTACATGTGGTATTTCTACTTAGTAAAACAAGAGACACACATGTGGATTTGCTTACTACCTGTCAGTTTTTTATGCCCACACTGGGACTGAGCATTTGGTGAGGACATAACCAGTGTAGAAAAATTGTAATATCATATTTTTTTAAAAAAATTCCTGCTGAGAGGAGGATGTGAGTGTGATACTTTAGCCAAAGAATTAGAATAAGATTAGTTTTTACATCCATTCTTCTGTTGAGGGATGCGTGGATTTAGAGAAGGGGAAATCATTTGAAATGTAAATAAAAAATATATCAAATAAAAAAAGAAAGGAAAAAACCATAAAAAGATTAGTTTTTATGTTCTTCACCATAAGTACAGACCAAGAAAATTCTTTGGGTTTCAAGTATGGTCTGGATGAGAGAAATACCAAATCTTATTAGAAGAGAGACCACTAGGATATCCTGGCTCCTGGTCAGTATCCCAGACTCTTGAATTGAGGATATTCTTGGAGAGTGTGGGCAGGGGTGTAACATGACCTGTTAGAGCTAACTGGATAGACTGATTTATTAGCTGTCTGAATTTGCTAGCTCATGGAACCAATTAGTGCACTTCCATAAGAGTCTCAAGTTAGATCACCAGGTCATGTCCTTCTGAGTCTCAGCAAAAGGAGCACAGCTGCACAGGTGCCAAGTCATTGATCAATTGTTCTGATGGCTTATGAAACTTCACAGAATAGTCAAGATTCCCAAGGGAGGAATAAAAGACATATACCACTCTGTCGTCAGTGACTAAGTCTAATGCACTCTCTCCTTCAGGCAAATAGTAACAGACTCTGCTCATCTCCATAGCTGTCCTGTCTCAAGCTTATGTCTTGTTTATATTAAAGGCAAAATTATAGAGATTTTAACATTCACTAACCATGAGTCCTATATCTGGGAAACTGATATAAAAAACAAAGTCCTGCCTCTGGAGACGTTCTGCAGAATTCCAGGACTCCCCATCCTACCTTCTACGGATAAAATCATGTGTTACCTGCTGTGCCACTGTCACTCCTCCTAGAATGTAAAGGAGAAGATTTAGTTGTGTCTTTTCCAATAAATCCTGAGTCTAGCACAGGGCTTGCTCTGCTCAGGCTCACGCTGACCATGGGAAGCAGATGTGAGCATGAGTAATCTGTCTGGAGTCACATGTATGTACCCTGGGGGGATTCTCAACTGTCTGTGGAGCATGGAGGAGCTGTTGTCAATCTTGATCACCCATAGTTTGAGATGGTATCTTGTTCAGGATCTGAAAACAAATGCACAGTTAGATTTGGCTCCAGAACTAAGGCACATGACTCTGAAGATTTTCTGTAAAATTCTACATACTAGAATAGTATTATAGTATAAATTGTTTTCTTGTGTGCTACTGTCACTTCTGCAATATAAATGATGTGTCTTTGCTTTGTCACTCCCAGGATATATTGCATCTAACATAAGGAAACTCTTTACGTTTGCTGTTACCCATCCTGCATAGTTACTTGATTTTCAGTCTCACGTTGGATTTCTGTACACACATAAGTTCTTGATGACTGGTGTGGTTGCTGCTCAGGAAGATTAAAGTGAAGTTGTTTTTCAGTCCTACTTACAAGAGAGCTTTTAACACTAAAATCTTGGAAGTTGCTGGCCTATGCTACAGACTGGAGATCAGTGCAGCTTGAAGGACATAGTATTCTCTGGCTCCAGGCAGACAGTGTGTCAGTAAGGATAAGGAGTGTCAATGGAGCTCTGCCTTCAACTCCAAGGTCTATAACACCAAGCACTGAGGCTCAGGTTACCTGTGACATGGACTGTTTCTTCCACCCAACACATGGGGGTCATCATATTGTAGAACTCAGGTCCTCCTGCATTTGCCTGAGTCACCTATGTCTAGTCTCTGAAGGGCCTTTATTGGGGATGGAGTTAAGGGAGACAACACTGTATGAAAGAGGCCTTTTTGAGGATCAGAGATCCCACAGAGGGCCATCTTCTCTCTGTCCTGCCTGCAAAGTACTGCTATCCAAGGCTACCATTGCAAATGACACTCTAACCTCACAGAACATTAACCTGTGAGCCTGAGTATCATAGTACAACAGGGACTTCATGCCTACCTCCTCCATAGCTCTACCACCAGCATCAATAGGAATATATGTAACATATTCAATCCTCTGCTTGGTGGATTTGCACTAAGTTTTGGGGTAGAGTCTTTTGAATTTCTGGTAAGAGGAAGACAATATTTTTCAGTCTGTGTGGGTGAAATCAAGTCTCAGTCTTCTCCTAAGCCTCTTGATGTATGCCCCATTGTCTTCTCTCTCTGTCTCTCTGATTCTTACAGGTTTAATCTGATGTATGGAGTTACAGAATATCTCAGGCAGTCAGTGGAACATTTTAGGGGAAAGTAGGGACCTTGAGAAAGAAAGTAGAATTCTTTCTGTCAGTAAGCAATGTCTTCCTGTCTCCTCCATTTCTTTTCTTTTTTTGTACTTCTTGATCTAGTAGGAACACCCACTGCTTTTAAACCTGCTCATAGATACTCACACGACAGATGAAAATGTACAGTAGATGGGGGGGGGGGACAAAAATCAGATTAGAGTTCTGCTCCCAGATTGTTCCTGTCTTACCTGGTGACTGACTCACCTATAATGCCATATTGACTTGAAGGGGAAGTGAAGGTGCTAGGCAGGCCTGTTCTGAGTCAAAATGGGACATGTTACTTATTTCACTATCTTTCTCATGAATGAAAATGTCACTGACTGACACCAAAGAGTTCCATGCTTGAGGATCAGGGAAATGGGAAAGTGAACCTCAGATTGGGCTGCTTCTGATCTGAGTCCTCGCTCTGAAGGTGCAGTTGTCTGAGGCTGTGAACAGGAGCACATGTGATGGTCACAGACAATAGTGATGGCCGCTTCCTTGGATGACAGGGAGCTTCCAGTGGTAGCTAGCATTCATTGTTAAATGTATACATCCTAAAGTTTCAGGAGTGGGGCTAGAAGAGACACAGTTGAGTCAGTGTCTTTCATAGATCACTTTGAAGAAATCTGTGAACGATTCTCTTGAGTGTCTTAATTGAAGAAGGAGGGCAGAGGCCACTGTGGGAAGTGTGTCCCTATGCATGTGGTTCTGGAGTGTCTCAGAAAGAGAGTGAGTCATGTACACCTGAGGAGGGAGAGAGACAGAGGCAGAGAGAGAGACAGAGAGAGAGAAAGAGAGAGAGAGAGAGAGAGAGAAAGAGAGAGAGAGAGAGAGAGAGAGAGAGAAAGAGAGAGAGAGAGAGAAAGAGAGAGAGAGAGAGAGAGAGAGAGAGAGAGAGAGAGAGAGAGAGAGAGAGGCAAAGAAAGTCACAGAGACATTGAGACAGAAACAGGGAGACCAGGAAACACAGAGAAAGACATAAAAAGAAGAGAGTACCAGTGAACGACCCATTAAACAGCTCTCCCCCTCAGTTCCTGACTCCAGATTCTTGTCTTTTATGTGTACCTTAATTTCCTTCTAGGATTGATTTCACCTCTGAGTCTGGTCTCTAAATTCTTTTGCTTTCTTAAGCTGCTTTTGATCAGGGTGTTTATCATAGCAGCAGAATATTAGAACAATCAGTTTTCTGGGAGTAGTGTAAACCTTATTCATTTGTATTCTACATGATTTTTTGTTTGTATGCAAATCATGGAGTACCATATGTCTGTATAAGGCCATATAAGGGCCTGAGGAGTCTTATCAGCTTTATTGCTCAATATGCAGTCCTGTGGACTGTTACATAATGAGAGGAAGGGGGAGAAGCTTAGGGGGTAAGAGATTGGGGAAAATGAACTGATGTGTTTTATACACAGGAAATGTTCCCAGCCGGTATAATTCTAGGAGGGGCTCTGACATAGGAGGAGACTCACATAAAAGGGAGGAAGGACAGCAGAACTGACAGAAGAAGAGAGTGTTGAAACAGCACAGGAGCTGAAGCTATTCACAGAGGGAGAACAGAGCAGGCGGCAGGCGGCAGTGGTCATGATGGACTCTGTTGCACTTTACTGTAAAGACTGGACCTCCTGGCAGGGGCTCATGCTCACAGGTGAGGAGGCTACTCTTCGGCACTGAGTGGGAGAAGGGGAGCTCAGAGCCTTGCTGATGTCAGACAAGAACTGGGGATAGACTCAGGGTTTGGAAAGAGGACACAGACAGGGTCAGGCACACCATAGAAGGAAGTGATACAAGATTGTATAATAGAGAAACAGCACAATTGTTTTCTATTCCAAGTTAGTCACATGGACAACTATATTCTGAGGACTTACGTCTCCACCCACGAGAAAGTGACTGCCCAATTGAAAACCAAATTAGGGAGGATCATTGAGATAACTTAATCATAATGCTCCTGGATGCCAAACCTAAGACACCAATTCAATTCCCAACACATACAAGGTGTCTGACTTCCAGGTATATGCTGTGTATACATTCACCTATACTCAAATACACACAAATACACCCATATATAAGCGTTCACCTTTCTCACACATACAAACTACACCAAAATATTGTATGAAAGGTGTCACTAGCTTCATATTTTAGCATTTTATAAATATACTCCTGGATATGCATAGCCCTGACACACGCATTCTCCCACTCATCCAAAGGTATCTAAGCCTTTATCACTTTTGGGCCTTCTAAAGATGTCAGGCACATCTTGGTTCTGATAAAGCCCTAGACAAGTGGACTGTAAGTTAGACCAGATATACTATCTAGAAATATAATTAGAGTACTCAGACCAATTAGAGAATAGAGAAAAAAAGAGAAAGTGGAGATATCTAGAGTAAGAGATAACATCATGCAGGGCTGTGGTGGCGCACGCCTTTAATCCCAGCACTTGGGAGGCAGAGGCAGGCGGATTTCTGAGTTCGAGGCCAGCCTGGTCTACAGAGTGAGTTCCAGCACAGCCAGGGCTACACAGAGAAACCCTGTCTCAAAAAAAAACAAAAACAAAAACAAAAAAAAAAAAAAAAGAGATAACATCACCTCAGCCCAAGTACTCATCATATGGGCAGGAAGCTGAGGACAGCGTGGCGAGTCCTTAAGATACCCAAGGAGGGAAATCCATGCACAGAAAGGAATGGGCTCAGTGCCAGCGATGGGGTCAACCTGCTCACCCTTTCCAAGTACAACGATTCCACCCTAATCTACCAACCTAGGCTGATAAGCTGTCCACTCAGGACACAGGTCTCATCTTACCATCAAATACAGAGCTCCCAATGTTCATGGAATTTCTCTCTTCCCTTCTAGTTTCCCTTTTAGCCTGCTGGATGCTTCCGGCTACTGCCCAGTTCACCATTGAATCAGTGCCTCCCATTGCTGTTGAGGGGGAAAATGTTCTTGTCCTTGTGCAAAACCTGCCAGAGAAAGTTCAAGCCCTTTCCTGGTATGCAGGAGGCAAACCTCTCCAGAGATTTGAAATCGCAAGACATGTGATAGCAACAAATTCTACCGTGGTGGGGCCTGCGCACAGTGGTAGAGAGACAGTACTCCCCAATGGATCTCTGCTGATCAAGAGTGTCACCAGAAAAGACTCGGGATACTACACTCTACAAATGCTTGATACAACCTCAAGACGTGAAATAATGCGTGCGGAATTCTTTGTACAGAGTAAGTCAATATTTTTTATGAACTCTGTTGTTGGGTGGGGTTCAGTCCATTGTACCTTTATAGAAGTGTTAGGCCTGAACTGAATCTACTTCCCCTCTGCATTTTGTCTCCATGTTGTTGTTTGAGGATTTAGTGCAGGGAACGCATTTTGGAGAAAAACTTTCATAGACCAGAATCTCTCACTTGACTGCACCTGCAGAGAGGTGGGCTTGTGGTGAGTCACTCAGACAAGGATGTCGGCCTCAACCCAGACCCTTGGGCCTCCCACCATGAACCTTCACCTGAGTTCAGGAAGAGATGAGAAACTATGGGATCTTCAGTGACCCTTGAACCAGACCTCTGTCCAAGACTCAGCTCAGAGTGGAGGAAAACAGAGCTGGTATCAGAGCAACAAGGCTCAGAGGCACTGCTGGCGGCGAAGGTGTTCTATAAGGAGGGAGAACAGAGCAGCCACCAGAGGCTGTGCAGCTGGCTCTTTATCTCCATGCAAACATACACACAGTGGCAGGAAATTCTGCTACAGGCGCCTACACCATTCCCTATCCCTGCCTAGGAGGAGGCTAGTTGAATGATTGTCTGGAGTCTCCTGGAGAGGATAAGGGCTTCAGAGGAGACTCGGGGTTACAGTTTGCAACATAAGATGAGAAAACACAGCAACGTAGACAGCAGCTCAATAGCTGGAAACTCTCAGTGAACAGGAAATAAGATGGGAAGAGAATTATTGCATTGTTCATTTATCAAATTCATTAATTACCTTGGCAAATATATTCTGAAGACTAATGTTCCCACCTACGACAAGAGGACTCTTCAAATGAAAATCAAACTGTGAGATGACTCAGTGGATATGGGTACATGCTGTCTACCCTGAGGTCAATCTTCAGATCCCTCATGGTGGAAGGAGAGAACTCAGTCACACAAGCTGTCCTCCGACCTACACACATATCCTGTGGCATGCACCCACTCACCCATACAACGATGCATGCCTGAGTACATGTTTCCTCCCCTAACACAAAGAGTTATTAAAAGTAAATTAAATTGAGGTATAAAACTTAAATTAGCTTAGAACCTGAGAATCTAGTAACTTAATGCATGGACATACAGTGACCTGGAGCACACGTCCATCTGTTTATTCAATGCATTTGTCCACTGAGCCCTTTCTAGGAGTTGGGTCTTCCTATATTATCATTCCAATCTCAGGCCATAAAGCCTTCTACTGGATGGCAAGAGTAATGGAAAATATGATGTCAGTGTGCAGACCCAGTTTCTTCTGGGAGAGGCACCATCCTCCACACACTGTGGGTCTCAGCAGAGATCTGAGGACAGTAAAGGGTGAGTCACACAGACAGACAAGGGGAAAGTAACAAACAGAACTTCAAGGGCACTGAGGGCATGGAATTTATGTTGCTGATCTCCACCTTGTAGGACAGACATGCCCTCACCTACGCACCAGGCTGAGTGAAGCAAACACCTATTAAGGAGTCAGATACCCTTCTTACCACCAAATGCAAATAAATCACTTTTGATGCTTTCTATCTATCTCTTTTTTCATTTAGGCCCGAATTTAGGCTACAAGAAACATCGTACCCCTTCTCAACTCACAATTGAGTTGGTGCCACCTAGGGTTGATGAAAAAAGCAGTATGATTGTGCTGGTTTATAATCTGCCAGAGAAGCTGCAAGGCTTTGTTTGGCACAGAGGAGTACTTCCACTTGACCGCTTTAAGATAGCAAGCCATTCATTCCTCACCAACTCAACCATGCTTGAGAGTTCATATAATGACAGGCTGACAGTGTGCGAAGATGCATCCCTGCTGCTTTCGAATGTCACACACAAAGACACAGGGCTTTACACCCTACGAACCATACCTGTGGATTTGAAATCAGAATGTGCCATTTTCAACCTGCAAGTACACAGTAAGTGATTCTTTGTGACTCCTGGGTGATGGTGGGGTTTGCTTTTTCTCTGTATACCCAAGACAGTGAGGCTTGGACTGTATCTTCCTCCCCTCTGGACTGTGTACTCTCACTTGGGTTTGGGCATTTAGTAAAAGACACACATCATGGGGGCAAACTGAAATACCTCAGAAGCCTTGACCTGACTGGAACCTGTAGACCAGTGTATGATAACTCAGTCCAAGGATGTCATCCTCAACTTAGACTCTCTGAGTTCTCACACTGAAGATGGTCTTAAGAAAACATTGTGACATAGTTTGAATCTGACTACCTGCTAGAGCTGACTGGAAGCAATGTGTCATTCTATACCCAAGTCTTGGAGCAGGTGGAAAAACCCAGTATCTGTCGTGACAATCATGATTAGGCTAGGTCGTTACTGAATCTCCTTTTCCTGAGATTCAGCATGGACAGAACAGCTGGACAGGTGGCCGTGTAATATAATGACTGTCCTGAGCCTTCAGAGGAATGTTTGGATCCCCAAGGGAACATAGGTTCTCTTGGTAACTGCTTGATCTCAGGGTCAAAGGTGTGCTGTGGGTTCAGAAATGTTTACCTTAGGCATCAGTGTCTCACAGGGAGAGTCTGGTCAAGGAAGTGGAAGCACCAAATTGAAAGTCTGTTTTGACTTTGTAATAAAGCCTTAATTGAATCCTGAACCCTCCTCTAGCCTAATTCTCCAACTCCAATACTCTGGGATTCAGGTCATAGATTTCCTAGTGTGGTGGGTTCACTCCTCTTAAAGCATGGGGAGAAGGCTTTGCCTCCGTGCCCCATCAAGATCTTGCAGGTCTCAGGATCTAGTCTGCAGCTCACTCAATACTTTTTTAATGAAGGAAGAAAGGAATTAGTCACGAATACACAAATGGGTGTTGGTAGATTGTTTTATGAATGGATGTCTTACAACCCTTTCAGAGCTTAAAATTTACATGTAGAGTCCTAGTATGTCTGACAGTGCCCACTCCCTACTCAGCCATCTCTCTGATCAACTCCTCATCCAAATAGAAAGACAAGTGCATGAGCCTCCTATGGATGCTACTGTATGTAGCAGTTCTCAGAGTGACACTCCTTTTTTTTTTTTGTCTTTTTTTTTTGTTTTTTGTTTTTTTGTTTTTTTGTTTTTTTTTTGGTTTTTCGAGACAGGGTTTCTCTGTATAGCCCTGGCTGTCCTGGAACTCACTCTGTAGACCAGGCTGGCCTCGATCTCAGAAATCTGCCTGTCTCTGCCTCCTAAGTGCTGGGATTAAAGGCGTGCGCCACCACCGCCCAGCTCAGAGTGACACTCCTAATGTAGCCTTTTAGATCTTGATCCTTGGAGTCTTGTAATTCATTTTAACTCCAATTGTTGCGGTCATTCCCATTTCTAGTATTGTTAGTCCTCTCCTGCTGCTCATCTCCTGTCCCTTCATTCAGAAATGTATGTCCTTGCACTGCCCAGGTCACTGATCCCCTTACATTCCCACCTCAGTGGCTATCTTTCCTGGCTGCTGGTACAGAAATCAGAAGAAACAACCATTCCTCTTAGGCTCCATAATATGCCCACACCCTATACACTATACACACACACACACACACACACACACACACACACACACACACACACTCACACACTCACAGTGAAGGAGTCCCCCTTGTAATTCTGTTCATGTATGTGGACTTTTGTGGTGTTGGTGTTTTTAATAAGCCAAGAGACAGAAAGAAACACATCTTGCAATTACCCATTGACTCCCCAGAGGATAAAAGTAGAAGGACAAGGCTGCCAGGCCCAAAGTCTTCCTTGTTTCCTTCCTTTCAGTTTTGATGACACTTTCCTTCTAGTGTGGCACTCTGTCGTCCTATGGCTTCCCAAGAAAGAGGTGACACAATCAGTGCCCTCTAATGAGTTTATCATATGTACGGACAACTTATCACACTGTCAAAAGGTGATTCCTGTGATTCAGTGACATAATCTCAAACTGCAGACACGATTAGTTTCATTAGACTGTATATTCTGGAAGCATTTGATGCAACTTGCTTTGTGATTCCTGGGTTTTAGGAAGTGGAAGAAAGAAAGCACCTCTCACACTAGGGTTGGCCCTGTCCCCTTGTGCCTCACTGTGCACTGAGGCCAGGACAGAATTCTTCTAAATAGTCTCTTACCATGATATTTGACACTGCTGCAAAGTTTGGGTTTCTTATTTTACACAGTAGAGAAATCTTACCCTCACATGCACCCTCTGGCTAGTGCTGTCCCCAACAGGACTCACACTAAGGCCTCCCACTCTTCATGGAGTCACCAGATTCAAGCCAATTTTTTTTTCGTATGTTTTTTTAATTTTTGATATATTTCTTATTTACATTTCAAATGATTTCCCTTTTTCTGGTTCCCTACTCCCCAAAAGTCACATAAGCCCCCTTCCCTCCCCCTATTCTCCCACCCACCTTTTCCCACTTCCCTGTTCTGGTTTTGCCTTATACTGCTACACTGAGTCTTTCCAGAACCAGGGGCCACTCCTTCGTTCTTCTTGTACCTCATTTGATGTGTGGATTAGGTTTTGGGTGTTCCAGTTTTCCAGGCTAATATCCATCAAGCCAATTTGTAATGTTTACACACAGCACTCAGAGATTGATCAAAGGACTTTCTGTACTCTCAAAAAATAATCATTGCAGCAATTGGTCTTATATACTAGCTGTAACTAATATTTTGCATATTATAGCCCAGTTGGCAGAAAGGAAGATATTTTAAGAGCCATGTACATCTCCCAGCCCATTAGATGATTGAAATAATGCACTCCCTTCCAAAAAGAGAATTTTCCCGGGGGTTTCATGATGAAAGAAGAAAGAGACACTAGCCAAAAGGGAACTTTGTCTTTGGAAAGAGAATTCACTTTACCATATAACAGTGTAGGATGGAATTAAACTTGGACAATGATGGCATGGGGTAAGTGGATTTATACCTTAGTTGGGACTGCTTAGATATACTTATCAATGGTTTTCTATTTAAATTTTCACCTCAATTTAGAACCTCGAAGACGGGCTTCAGACAGTCAAAGACCAACAAGACACCAACGCTTGTCGAAGAAACAAAGAGAGAAGTTGGACATGTGTTTTTCTTCTTCAGATACAGTCTATTACAATTAAATAACGTTTTGCTTCCCAGTATTCTTTTAGTTCTTTTAATTGCCTTATTAAGGATGGGTGGCTTATTCCAGCCTGAGACTCATGATTAGAACTCAACCAAGTTCAGTGACAACATGGAGAAATATCCTGCAGGAAATTCCTATTGGTGGAAATGGCCATTTCTCCATGGCTCCATAATGTGTCTGTATTCCCCAGTGTGAAGGAGCCCCAACTCTATCACTATCTAGGACTCCTGACTTCTGCAAGGCTTATATGTAGTAAGCCAAGGATGTTCCAAGCTGGAGTTTCTGCTAATTGATGTTTGTTCTTGACTGAATAATCCAACTTCTCTATCTGGCCTTTTAGCCCTGATAACACTATCCTATGCTTGACTCATTTTCTCCATAAGGCTTCCATAGCATTTAGACTTACACAAATGTTCATTTTCAGCGGCATATAGATTTTCATTAGTGTTTATCTATCTTTATTGAATTTTCAAATCTTATCCTGTGTTATTTCCTTAATTAGGTTACCTTTTGTCTTTTCTTGCAATTACTTAATCAGTTAATCCTTATCCCTTTTGATTTGTTTGGATATCCCTACACTCATTCCTTATTTGTTTTGAAACAGTGTTTATGTATATCCCTTTGGCTGTCTTGGAATTCACTAGTCTGTCTGCCGGCCTCCGCAGTGCTGCAGGGAAGAGCAAAGCCTGATGGACCATGCACCGCTGTGTCCAGCTCCCTTTGCTATCCTTGCGCTGGACTGTGTCTACTTCCCTTTTGCTGGAAGCCATTTGTTTGAGATAGGTGATTCAGGGAGGAGCCTTTAATTTGGTTTTCATGTTCCTTTCTGCTTAAATCCTTTTCTGATTTTTTCATTATTATTGAGAACTTTATACCTGTGAACGATGATATGTGATCTTACATATCACAATTTTCTTCATGAAAATCTTCCTGTATCTCGCTATTATATCCCTTTCCCGACTCTATGCCCTCCCTTATACGACAAACACTTCCATCAAAAGAAGGAAGATAAATGATTTCTTCTTTATGAAGAAGGTATTATCTTATTATTATGATCTTAGTAGAAGAGTTTGTTGTTGCAGAATTGACAACAAATTTAAGCTCTAGCAGTTCCCTGATAGTACAACACTATCTGTTTACCAATGTTTCGAGTCCCTGCATCCTTCCGTCAGTTGCCAGGAGCCTCTCACAGCACTTTGTGATCCTTTGGGGTATGAGGTCATAGTTGCTGGATGCATGGGTTGTCCATCGAAGATCATGCTTTGAGTATTGTTCTTACCTACCATGGAGATTTTTGTTTGGTTAACTCGTATCCTAGGCCCCGAGGGGATCTGTTACCTTTAGGATGTCTGCTTCTCTGTGATGGGCTAGGTGAATCCTCTTCCAGCACTATCTAGATCTTCATTTTACCTCAGCCTCACAGGCATGCAGATTCAGCTTACCTCCCATATTTTTTATTTTATCCTTTAAAGTTTAATGTGGAGAAGTTAAAGTAAAGTTTCTCTGTGTAGCCCTGGTTGTCCTAGAACTTACTCTGAGACCAGGCTGGCCTTGAACTCAGAGATCTCCCTAACTCAGCTTCCTAGATACTTGTATTAAAAGCTTTCCTAACCACTGCCTGTCTGCCCTTCATACATTTTATTTTATGTGTATACATGTTTAAGAGCATGAGCTTGTGGCTAGAGGGATCATAGGCCTGATGGGAAAATGTAGTACTATGACACTAAATGAACACAGGATTAATCCAACTCTAACTGATTTGTCATTGCAACCATGGATCAATGTATGCCTCCCATTTAAGTTTTAACCAGATCTGACCCTACTTAGCTTCTTAAGTGGACATCAAAACCATGACCCTCCTCCCAAGGCTGAGGGATTGTTGCCAAAGAGGGAATGGATAGATTATTTGAGGTAAAGATGATAGATGACTATCACAAAATGTTTTCTAGATAAAACTAGAAACTGCACATATGATCTTACAGTGGTTATGATTTTCTTTGACTGTTGAGTCAATGTTTTCTATAGAATCTTCAGCACCTGAGATTCTCTCTTCTATATCTTGTATTCTGTTGTTGATGCTTACTTACATCTATGACTCCTGATTTCTTTCCTAGGTTTTCTATCACCAGAGTTGTCTCCCTTTGTGATTTCTTAATTGTTTCTACTTTCATTTTTAGATCCTGGAAGGTTTTGTTCTGTTCCTTAACTTGTTTGTTTGTATTTTCCTATAATTCTTTAAGGGATTTTTGTTTTTCCTCTTCAAGGGATTCTACCTATTTACCCATGTTTTCCTGTATTTCTCTAAGGGAGTTATTTATGTTCTTCTCAAAGTCCTCTATTAGCATCATGAGATGTGTTTTAAATTTAAATCTTGCTTTTCCGGTGTGTTGGGGTAACCAGGGCTCACTGTTGTGGGAGAAATGGGTTTGGATGATGCCATGTCACCTTGGTTTCTGTTGGTAATATTCTTGAGTTTGCCTTTCACCATCTGGTTATTTCTGGTGGTAGCTGGTCTTGCTGTCTCTGACTGTGGCTTCTCCATCCCACAAGCCTGTGTATCAGTATTCCTGGGAGACCAGTTCTCTCTAGGAGGAATTTAGGTGTGGAGAGCTGTGGTACAGGGTCAGCTCAGTTGTGCAGATAGAAACCAGCAGGATCCTGTCCTCATATGATTCTTGGTTTCTTTGTCATGATGGCTCTGTGCAGGTCCCTCTTGGGCAAGGAATTTGAAAAGAAGTGGTGGTCTTACCTGTGCACACAGGTGTGTAGGCACTCCTGGGAGACCAGCTCTCTTCTGGTGTTATTTGTGTTTGTAACCCTGTGGCCCATGATCAGCTCTGGTCTCAGACAGAAATAGGAAGACTCCTGTCCCAGACTGCTCCTGGGTTCTTGTGTCCTCAGGGTTTTGGGAGGGTTTCCCTGAGCAGCACAGGTGGTGCTACCTAAGCTTTCAGGTCTCTATGCACTCCTGGGAGGTTAGCTATCTTCACACATCACCTGGATATGGTGCTCTGTGGCAGAGGATGGTCCTCAGACAGAGACAGAACCCAGAAGGCCCCTACCTGAGGGTTCTGGACAGGTTCCTCTGAGCAGCAGGGGTGGTCCTACCTGCACACTTAGGCCTCTATGCACTCCTGGGAGGTTATCTATCTCCCTGTGCCACTTGGATATGGAGCTCTGTGACAGAGGATGGTCCCCAGCCAGAGACAGAAACCAGAAGGCCAACTTCAATACTTTAATAGCTGGTCTTTGGTAGTCAGCCTTGGGAAGAGGAAGTGGCCAAATAAGGGAATAGATTTTAGTGGCTAACTTGAGAAATGTAATATAATTGTTTTTAGTAAGGCAGAGAGAAATGGAGAGATGGGTGTTCCCTGATAGAGCCATGTTTGCCACGCTCAAGCTGGCCAAAGACCCAGGAAATTGTGGCACACCTCTGATGTATATGTGAGGACATTTCAGTAGGTAATTCATGGAGAGGATAGACACACCATGAATGAGATTATCCCATGCGGCAAGGACTCAGACTGAATAAGAGTGTGGTGGTTTGAATAAATATGGTTCTCCCTAGACTCATGTGTTTGAATGCATGGCTCACAGGGGGTGGCGTTTTTGGGGAGGTGTGGCTTGTTAGAGTAGGCATGGCCTTGTTGGAGAAAGTGTGTCATTGTGGATGCAGGTTTGAGGTCTCCTATATGTTCAAGCTGTCCCCAGTATGACTGTCTCTTCCTGATGCCTGTGCACCAACTGTAGACGTCTCAGTTCCTTTCTCAGTACCATGTCTGCCTGTGTGCTGCCATGTTTCAACCATGATGATCATAAACCCCTGGAACTGCAAACCAGTCCCACTGACCATAAGAGTCGCCATGGTCACAGTGTCCTTTCACAGGCGTGAAACCTGGATTAAGAGAAAGAGTAGAAGGAGCAAGCAAAAGGAAGCTGTTTCATGACTTGATCTCTATCCAGTGATTTCCTGACTTGTACCTCATGTTGTCAGTATATCAAAAGCCAGGATTCTTATGAGCCCTAGGGTGCCTGTTCCCACTGTGCCTGTGTACTTGTACTAAAAGTCACTTTATTAAAACATATATTGAAAATGAGGGGTCACCCATATACATCAATCAGTTTTCATATCTAACACCTTAGCTGTCTTCTACTATCTGCATCTAAGATAACATGTTTCTTAGGGTTTTTATTGCTGTGAAGAGACCCCATGACCATGGTAAGCCTTATAAAGGAATACATTTAATTGAGGATGGCTTATTGATTCAGAGTTTTAGTCCATTATCATCATGAAAGTATGTGTGGCACATGAAGGCAGACATGGTGCTGGAGAAGGAACTGAGAGTTCTACAGGTAAGCAGGAGGGAGAGACTGTTGCACTGGGCACAGCTTGAGTATATACAAAACTTCAAAGTCCACCTTCACAGTGACATACTTCCTGCAACAAGGCCACACCTACTCCAACAAGAACACATCTCTCAATAATAATAATGCCACTCTCTGTGGTCCAAGCACTCAATCACATGAGTCTATGGGAGCCATATTCATTAAAACCAATATGACATGTTTGAGTGTTCTGACATGAGTTGTTACATGAGTGACTTTCCTATCTATGCAATAAGACACCATGGCAAAGGCAACTTAGAATGTAAAGTTTTTAATTGGGTTCCTGAGGATTATAGTTCATTATGGTGGAGTGAAAACATGGCAACAGGAAAAACTCACATAACAAACTGTAAGGACAAAGTTTCTGTAAAGCAAAGGACACCATCAAAATGACAAATCGGCAACCAACAAATTGGGAAAAGATCTTCACTAACCCTACATCAGATAAAGGGCTAATATCCAATATATACAAAGAACTCAAGAAGTTAAACCCCAGAAAACCAAATAACCCTATTAAAAATGGGATACAGAGTTAAACAAAGAATTCTCACCTGAAGAACTTCAGATGGTGGAGAAACATCTTAAAAAATGCTCAACTTCATTAGTCATCAGGGAAATGCAAATCAAAACAACCCTGAGATTTCATCTTACACCAGTCAGAATAGCTAAGATTAAAAACTCAGGAGACAGCAGGTGTTGGCGAGGATGTGGAGAAAGAGGAACGCTCCTCCAGTGCTGGTGGGGTTGCAAATTGGTACAACCACTCTGGAAATCAGTCTGACGGTTCCTCAGAAAACTGGGCACGCCACTACCGAAAGATCCTGCTATATCTCTCCTGGGCATATACCCAGAGGATTCCCCAGCATGTAATAAGGATACATGCTCCACTATGTTCATAGCAGCCCTATTTATAATAGCCAGATGCTGGAAAGAACCCAGGTATCCCTCAACAGAAAAATGGATGCAAAAAATGTGGTATATATACACAATGGAGTAGTATTCAGCCATTAGAAACAATGAATTCATGAAATTCTTAGGCAAATGGATGGAGCTGGAGAACATCATACTAAGTGAGGTAACCCAGTCTCAAAAGATGAATCATGGTATGCACTCACTAATAAGTAGATATTAGCCTGGAAAACTGGAATACCCAAAACATAATCCACACATCAAATGAGGTACAAGAAGAATGGAGGAGTTGCCACTTGTTCTGGAAAGACTCAGTGTAGCAGTATAGGGCAAAACCAGAACGGGGAAGTGGGAAGGGGTGAGTGGGAGAACAGGGGGAGGGAAGGGGGCTTATGTGACTTTTGGGGGAGTGGGGGACCAGAAAAGGGGAAATCATTTGAAATGTAAATTAAAAATATATGGAATAAAATAACAAACAAACTGTAAGAAGAGGGCAGAGAACACACTGGGAATAGCACAAGTATTCTGAAACTTTGAAGCCCACCTCTAACGACAAATTTGTCCAAGGCCACATCTTCTAACCCTTGCCAAATTGTTTACCAAATCTTAATTGGCTTTGACCATAGCTTTCCCTTCCCACCTGTATCTTAAGCCTCTTTTTGATCTCCTAAAGGGACATAAAACCCTTTCTCTCCTCAGACTCTTTCTTGTAGGATAGTTGAGGCTTTAGGCATCATTAATGCAGCTGTAAAATACAACACTTGTTAGGTGTGATCTAACAATGCCTGTACTGCTTCTTATTTTTAACTCCTTCCCCTATGTTCATGGTGGCACTATGCCAAGCAACAAAAAGTCCTGGAATAGCTCCACACCCTGGTAGTTGGTGCACCTAGAATTCTCACTGAGGTTGATGAACTCGCTATTATGATTAGAAACAGCAAGGACAGAGCCCTGCAAATCTTAGAAAAGGAGCTTAATATCCTTGGGACCATTTTTTCTTTCCCTCATATTCAGTGGAAATCACTCATAATTTGCTCCCTCCCTTGTTAAACTTTTGCTTGGAGAAATCAACAGTAGCAACATGGGCTACTGGGGCTGCTCTGGACACACAATACCTGGCTGACAAAATCCAGGACAAGCTTGACAAGGCTATGGTCCCACCTCAGATAGCCTTGAATCACTCCAATGGCAGATAACCTCCCTTGAAGGGGCTGCTTTACAAAGCAGGAGAGCCCTTTACCTGTTAAAAGCTGAGCAGGGAGGGACTTGTTTTGTCCTCAGGGAGGAATGCCCTTTCTGTGTTAATGAATCTGGGCTGGTAAAAGAAAATATACAGGTACTTAAGGATCTCTGGTGATATCTTCAATCCTGCTGTGCCCTGGGTACTCAAACCATCTGGTGACTTGTCTTCCTCCCATCTTTGACCCCATACTGGGATTAGGACCTCTTCCTCCTGGCTCCATATTTCATCCAGTTTGTAAAACAGTAAGTGATCAACATTGTCAAAGTCAATACCAATCAGTTTTGTTTCAGTTTCAAATCATTCTCAACTTAGATGCTGAAGATGATAATGATACTTCTGCTTTATAAAAGAAAAGGAGGAAGATGTAGCTTTGGAGCTGTGGGGAGCAAGACCAGGGTTGAAGAATGTCCAATTCTTTGGAAATCTCAACCTGATGAGCCCCCAATAGGCAGTCATGAAGTCAGATAGACAGGTTAAACTTCCTCCTTCTTAATAAGGTCATATCCTCAGTATTCAGAGCTTCAGGGCTAATTAATATCCACTTATCAATGATTGCATTCCATGTGTATTCTTTTGTGATTGTGTTACCTCGCTTAGGATGATATTTTCCAGATCCAACCATTTGCCTAAAAAAATCATGAATTCATTGTTTTTAATTGCTGAATAGTATTCCGTTGTGTAAATATACCACACTTTCTGTATCCATTCCTCTATTGAGGGACATCTGGGTTCTTTCCAGCTTCTGGCTATTATAAATAAGGCTGCTATAAACATAGTGGAGCATGTGTCCTTATTGCATGCTAGGGAATCCCAGGAGAGGTATAGCAGGATCCTCTGGAAGTGTCATGTCCAGTTTTCTGAGGAACCGCCAGACTGATTTCCATAGTGGTTGTACCATCTCACAATCCCACCAGCAGTGAAGGAGTGTTCCTCTTTCTCTACATCCTCGCCAACACCTGCTGTCTCCTGAGTCATATCCAGCGGGCATCTGGAATTCCTCTTTACACAAATGAAACATCCCCAGCACCTGGATCCCAGCCAATGGTGTACACTCACCCTGATAGCTGTACACTCACACTTTGCAAAAGCCTGTGTTTTCCCCATTAAAATCACCTGTCTTCATGAAGCAGCACACCAAGCGTCTGTTCTCACTGTGCTCTCCTCTTTCTGATGTCACTTGGGTTCCGAGTCATCATGTCTCATTTTTCTTTCCAACATCCACAAGTTGGGGCCATTGGGCTGCTAAGGGTTTGGAGCCTGAATGTCAAGTACCTACATGGTGATTGACATCTGTCTGTAAAACAAGTACAGTTCCAGGATTCCTTTTGCCATCTTCTTGCCTCTGAGAATACTGCACCTAGGTACTGCATAGTCCTATAGGAATGCAAAACACCCAAACAGTGAAAAAGAAAAAGGAAAGAGCATGCCAGAATCATCATTAACTATTTCAGTAGGGGCTGCCTTACATCTCACAGTTGCAGAACCTGACCCCATTAATGGTGGTTGCTTGGCTATGGTCACAAAATTGTGCTTACTTGTAATACTCTCATTCCCCCCTGTCCAATCTGTAAGGTTTCTATATGTGTTTTTATAAGGTCATATGTGTCTATATATAAAATATATATAAAATATATAAAATAAAATGCCTTTTCATTAATCAGGTCCCTTTGAGAAGCAAACACATGAACACATGTGGGTTAAAACGGTGTCCCACATCCAGTCTGCCACAGGTCTAGGGCAGCTCTTGGAGGTGGGATGCGGGAAATTTTTACTACATGCACCCCGTGCCAACACCGGGCAAGTGTCAGGCTGTGGGAAGCCACAGGACCCCGCTCTGGGGTTGGGGAAGTACAGTCTGAGGACCCGGGAGACCTGCCAAGGTTGGCTCAGGGGTCCTGGCACCACAAGGTCGCTGAGGATGAAAGGTTCTCAAACTCTCTGGCACCACAGATGCCGTTGGATGCTGCTGAAGAGCTGAGCAGGAAGTCAGGACTGAGGCCTGAGTCTAGTCCGGGGCCAAAAGAAAAAGGGTGGGAGGAGAGTTCTGGCTGAGTCCCACTGGTACAAGAAAGTCATTGGCTTGTTTGGCGGGTGGCTTGGCTTGGTGGAAGTTGTGAGTTGGAACACAGAGAGGACTCCTGAGGGAGATTAGAAGAATCTCTTAAGAGGAAGACCTGTTCCACTGTTCCCCGTGGGGGTCCTGACGAGAAGAGGGAGTGCACGGTTTTGAAGCATTTGTTGTCATGGCAGAGAGTTGTGATGAGTGAAACCACACCCCACTTTCTCAGAAAGAGACTGAGGTTAAATACCTTTTACAGGGGGGAGTGTCTTGGAAGGGGAGCTTAATTGGCTAAGCCCTTCAGACCTTTAGGTACCTCATTAAAATAGAGATCTGTCTTGAGGCTATGTAATCTGTGGTCATGTCCTCTACCTGTGGAGGGTCTTGGGGGCACTGAGCTTATATGACTGGTGGCCACAGAATTACGGAGAGTTGAGGCCTTGTGTCAGGAGCCTGGTGTTTAGGAGCATGGCAAAATGCCTATCATTCCTTGCAGGACCACCTGCTGGATTCCTGGGGTTTAAAACCTAGATCAACCAGAAACCACACTGCCTTTAATGGTCTCCCCCCCTAGCCCAGACAACACACACACACACACACACACACACACACACACACAACTATGCATGCACAAACACACACACATGCACAACGCCCTCCCCTCACTAATTAAACTCGTAGATTTAAAATGATGAGGCCAAACTTGGGGGGTATGATGGAAAGGAGGCTTATTGGTTTAACATAAAATTGTACATAGCAGAACAGAAGCTGGCTGGCTGGGGTAGGCACAAATGCTACCCACCCATGGGGTGGGGTTGGCTTGCCCTGGTGGGGCCTCACTGTGAAGAGCAAACAGATAACAGTGAGATGGTAGTGATGGAGGATTAGAGCGGTGTGTGTGTGTGTGTGTGTGTGTGTGTGCTATAGAGAGAGGTAGAGCTGGTGATGAGACAGCAGTGAGGCGTGTGAGAAAAAAGCCCGAGGTCCATGACGGGTCATGCAGTTGCCCAGTGGAGTTGACTGAATGATGTGCAGCCCCTGTCCACTCAGCCCCTGAACAGGCTGGATGAGAGATCACCCAGGGTCTTGGCAATGAATGAGTCCTGGAATGAGGATGGTCTATTCTTCAGATTAAACTACCTCTAAGGACCACTGTGTCCCATGATGCTACTGAGTGTCATGTGTGTGTCAGTGGCCCTGATGAGGCTGAGGTTGATATCTAAGAGCCATGTTGCCTCTGGAGACCCCACTCATGTGTGTGGCTTACACTGTCATCTGAGACCATAGTGGTGACCAGGTCTGGGCTCCTGCCAAGGGCCATATCTCTGTCTATGGTCATAATGTGGCTGGGTCTGTGTTGATGTGATGATCATGGCCTGAGCTACCACAAAAGAACATACAACTATAAATTTACATGGCCTGTGCTGCAGCTTGAAACTGTGTTGATATCCAGGGCAATGCTGCACAGGCAGCCACATAGATGTGGATGGCTTACATTGCCACCTGGGACCATGGAGATGTCCAGGTCTGTGCTATATCAATGGGCCATGTCTGAGCCTGTGGTCTTACTATGGTCAGGTTCATATTTATGTTCATGGCCTGTGCCATGTCCATGTAGCCACCAAAGGCTACATGGATATCCATGGTCTATGCTTTAGCTGAAAGCCATTTTGATGTGTGTAGGCAATGCTGCCACTGGAGGCCACATTGATATGGGTAGCCTAATCTGCCATCTGGCTCCGTGGTGATGTTCAGGCCAGTGCTGCTACTGAGGGCCATGTTTGTGTCTGTGGTCTTTCCAGCCAGGGCTATGTCCTGCCCTGTACTACACACAATGGCCACTTGGATGTCCATGGTCTGCAAGCCATGCTACTACTGGGGGAATCGCCTCATCTTAGTGCCCTGCACTGCTACCCATGCCATTATGATGTCTGTGTGCTGTATCAGAGAGCCATGCCTGGGTTCATGCTCTTATGGTGGCCGGGTCTAAGTTGATGTCTACGGCCTGTGTTGCTACTAAATCCCAGGCAGATACCTGTGGTTTATGCTGCAGCCAAAAGCCATGTTCATGTCTGTGATCTCAGATGCAAAAAAGGGCCTTCTCTGGGTCTGTGGTCCTACTGCAACTAGGAGCCCTATTGTCAATCTGTGCTGACCAGAAACCGGGTGGAAGCCATGCTACTTTGGTTTGTAAAGAGCAAATAAGCCTCTTTCATAGTGATACTGATGTGAGAAATAGGGACATGCAATAGTTCTGTGACCAACCCTAACTACAGACCCCACAACCCCACTAAAACCAGTACCAGACTAATCAGAAAGCCATTGGAGATTACTTTTAAAAGCTGTAATAGAATGGTGAGATGTTACCCTCCATAGTAGAGAATTGCTCAAGGACAAGGGAGGGAAGGAGTAGGCTTCATTTAGGGGGCAGGCCACAGAAAGTTTGACCATGCTCCAGTGTATATATAGATAAAACAAATTTGAATTTTTCTCTGGGGTTGGGGAGCTAACAAATTTGAGGGAAGGACTGGGAAGTGAATGTGATTAGGTGTATGATCCTCAAAGAATCAATAAAAATATTATGTTGGAAAAAACAAACAAAGTTATTCAATCTGAACTTCTCCAGTACAGGAGTCAGACATCACCCTTTGACTTTCAGCAGAGATTCCAGGCAGGAAGTCATAGGGCTGTGATTATATTTAAATAAGTGTGTGTGTGTGTGTGTGTGTGTGTGTGTGTCTGTCTGTCTGTCTGTCTGTCTGTCTGTGTCTCTTTGGCTCCTCCTTCACCTCCTGTGATGGTCAGGATGCTCATGAGGAGCAGACATTGGCCACTTGGGATGCATATAGGGAGAAAGTCAGGACCTACGGCAATGCCGTTTTTTGAGGTATATGAGTTTTACAGCCTCATTTCTGAGGCAACAGTTTCTCATTTTCTCATATCCAACCAGTAAAAAAGATGTCTATTGGTCTACATCACATTGATGGGATGTTCCTGATAATGAGGAAGAAGAGAATGACTAAAAAACACAAGAACTCATTAAAATATAAAAGAAAATGAACAAACCAAGAATCAAATACTAAACTTCCATTGAAATATTAAATTTCGTCAATATTCAGCATTAATGAGTGACAATGAGAAGCTAAAATATGGTATCAAGAGGTAAAGCAGAGAATATAGAAAAGGTGGAGACATTAATATTTTGAAATTATACTAATATTACATTTGATGATACTGTGTAAATTGTCATTTTCCCTAAGAAATACAAATGACATGGTTGATATAAATAAATAAGATTTTGAACAATCTCATCTCTCCTGAAGAATCCACTCATCAGAGACTGATGGGCTTTGGAGTAGACTTCCTGCCTTGAATCCCCCAGTGAGGGTCTGGGAGTGTGACTCAGTGGTAGAGCCTCTGATAGAATCCTCCAGTGATGGGATAAAGATGTGATTCAGTGGTAAAGTGTTCACCTAGATGTGTGTCTGGGGGTGTGTGGCAGAATAGATAGGGAGTGGGTGTTTCTATTTTGGAGACATTCCTTTAGTAGCATGAGTTTCTTTGCAGTTTTGTGACATGTCATTTCTTGAATGTTAAAGTACATCCTGACTGGCTGGTGCACTCTCTGTGTTGGTTAACATAAATGACCGTGTGTGGAGTTTCCATGTATGCAGTCTCTGCCATGACGTGAGGACTGGGACAGTTTCTTGTTGATAGGCTACACTTCCCAGCTTCTTTTTTTAGCCCGGCAAGGAATCTATGACAGGATGGAAATGTAAGATACATACATGTTGCAATCTTTTCCAGCCATCTTTGGACTTATTTATTCTCCTTCTACATACAGGCCAATAAAAATGGTCCCACAGGTCTAAGGTCAGACACCTACTTTTCTGAGTTCCCTCTCTTTAAGGCCCTCAGAAATCTAAGAGGCATTCCTCACTGCTCAATGTCCAGGCCTAGGCAGACACTCCAATGTCGGTGCTCAGGGCTACAGGCTGGTCGGGTGACTGCAGTTCATAAACAGAGGTTTCACAGTAGGGGAGTTTTCTCTCATTTGTAATTTTTGAAGCAGGTTTTGGAAAAATATTTAATGAAACACATTCCTACCTGTTTGTTTTGTTCTGGTTCCCATGAAATTCCTTCTAAATGTGTAAGAAATACTTGCACAAAGAAATGTTTTTCCCTCTTTTCAGCTAATTATATCCTAGCTGTTATTGGACAAGACAGTACAAATGCTTCCATCTCTCCCTCTTCTTTTGTCAATTTTTTTTTTGTCCAAGAATTGATTGATCCAGCAAGCAGGAAAAGGTTTGTCTACTCTACTCTGACTCTTCCTAGAAAGAAGAAAATTATCAAAAGTGACATCTAATAATTACCAGAAGAAACACATGTTTGTGTCCTGTGTCATTCTTCTCCCAATAGAGCTCTCACTTGGTATCTCTCCTTACTCCATGTTCGTGATATAGACACGAACCAGCAGTCATGACAGGGAAACAAGACTTATCAAAAATCAGGAACATCTATTTGAATTTTGGCATTGTATGCACCACCAATGTTCCTGGCTACTTGACCTAAAGGGCCCCATAAAATGAGTTGCAACTCTGTCCCATGCACTCTTCCATCCCCCCAGTGCTCAAGGTCCCCACATTTCCATATTAATGCCTGCAGGGATCATGGTGTTCTGATTATACTTATGTATAAGACAGGTAAACCTTGGCTCTTCTTCAGCCTGGATCTCTGTTGACATCTGGGCCTGGTAGGATCAATCTCCACTTCGATGGTGGTGCCTGGGCCAAAAGGTAGTCTTCTGAAAAAGTTCTCTATCCCAAAGTAAGGTCATGGTGGGATTGCAAAGATACATGTTAAAAACAGAGTAAGCCAAATTCTGAAACCCCACTGTAGATATATTGGGTCACGGTCACCACTTGGAGATCTTGAAAAATGGAAAGCAGAACCAAGTGAGAGTGACAACTCTGGAGTCATTGCCTGCTGGGAATTTAAGGGAAGAAAAAAACAGTTATGATTTGTTATCCTGTGGACGTTTGCTTCCTGACTTGTCTCTCTGGAAGCCAGTACTCTTGTGGTAAGGTGACTGTGTGAGATTTGCATACAGCTCAATTGGCTACTGATAATCTGTGGGTGTTATTTAGTGAGATCCCAGTACCTCATAAGAACTGAAGGACTGTGGAAAGCACTAGAAAATTTAAGGGGACATGAACATCTCACTGTCAGAAGACCCAACCTATTATATATATATTTGGAGGCCCTGATGGAAGAAAGAGCTTCCTTGGTGTACAGGGGCTGTACTCATGAACACAGTGAGATGTAGTTCTTTATTCCATAAAATAGTAAGCCAGTTCTGCATTCTCTTAAGGCACAGAGAGGCACCATCCTAAGGCAGGGACCTGACTTATTTGGCCTGGCTGCTGGCCTGTTTATTTGTCTGAGGCTCCGACTTCTTACTCTTGAAACCTCTAGGCAATAAGTGACCCTTTCATGCTGACTCTCACATCACCACACTGTTCTCTGAGGACAATCTGTGTGTTGTCTCTGCAATCACCACAGCCAGCAGCGGGTCAATCCATGACAGGCAAGAAGGAAATCTGGTTCATTACCACTTGCTAACTAGTGTTGGTTTAAACTTTAAGAGTGTTACCATGAATACTTTATTTTAGGCATATTTAAACAGCACAATTTCAAATAAAGTTCCGTGGTGATAATTAACTTAATCTTGTGTTCATCACAAAGCAGAATATTTGACCATATCAACAATCCATGTAAAGGACAAGTGACATCTTCCATGAAGATAAGTTTTACAAATTAACTGCGAAAGCATCTCTAGTAAACAAATTCACACAAAAGGTCTGGAGGAACCAATGTAGCTTGGTCATAGAGATAACACAGTAATCACTAAGCTATTAAACATGTCCCTCTGCTCCTAGATTTCTGGGCAGAAAATGGGTTACACACCACACTCTTGAAGATACAACACTGTGTTCTCAATATTCCTGGTTTCCCTAGTGATTATTTGTAAGCAGAAGAGCATACATTCCTACTAGAACTCTCTGTGGTTTGTGAGAGACTTAATGAAGAAAAAAAGAAGGAGGAAGAGGAAGAGGAAGAAGGGGGAAGGAGAGGAAGAGGAAAAAGCAGAGGCATTGAATTTGTAATTTTTAAACTAAGGTCAGAACAATAGCTGATGCCCTTGGCCACTGACACAGAATAGGTTGTAATACAGCTCCAAGTGCAGAAGTCTTCTACCTCAATGCCCAACAATAATGACACTATCATAGATACAGGACACCACACACAGTTTTCTTGACTCTTCATAGCATACATTTCAGACAGTGGGGCTGATGAAAAGAAATCTCACCTTCCTGATGTTTTGGGACTTACATGTCTACGTTTCCTCACTGGAGGTGGATAACATTGACTTAGGAGGAGATGCCTCATACTCTGAGTATTAACTTAAACAGTGGGACACTTCTGTAATTTAATGAGACCCCAACACCTTATAAGACATGGTGAATGGATCCACCCACCAATAGCCAATACCAGCATGTAACATTTTATTCTGCATGGAAGCAAAATATATCTGGAAAGAGTCAGGATATTTATTATACAGGAGAGTCTTAATTTGACCCACCCTGTGGCCAGGCTTCTCCCAGAATGTCTTGGCTGAACAGGTTGAGGGCACAGATGGTTTTCCATGTGAGGACCTTCCTACCAGGGTAAGGAACTCTTGCCTAAGACAGCCGAAGAGCCAGAAGCCTTGGATATTGTCTCCTTGGATATCCTAGTCCAAAGTTGCCTGAAGGGTATGAGTGCCTAGCTTTGTCAAGCAGAGACTTATGAGAAACATCTCTGGTTTATTCAGTCAGCCTAGCTGTGTCCAGCCCCACCCTGGATTCAGGGAGAGACTCAGATCCTGTGCTTTTGTTTCTCTCTACTCGCCCACATGCTGGCCCTTCTGATTCATGAACCTTGCTCGCATTCCCCTCAGTTGTTCCTTGTTCACTGCAGTTACTAGTCTCTCTTTTCCACGTCTCACCTCCAACATGCTCTTTGATCCTGGGCCCAGGACTCTGTCTCCATCATAGCACAGAAAGAACTCACCATCAAGATGTCTTAGGGCCAGGAACCCTCCACACAAAGACCCCTATAGGGACAAATATATTAGTTCATAGTACAAGAGTTATGGGTTCCTGGGGGATGAGGAGAGGGGATACCCTCTTGAATAGCTGATGGCTTTGACAGTTATTCCTTGAGAGATTGAACTAAGATTGTTCTGTGCTCTTGTGTGAGTATAAGAAGCCAAGGAATGTTTTGTTTTGCTTTAGTATGAAAGAGTAATAGAAGGGAAAGGGAAAGAGAGAGCAAAAATTTATTTAAAATTTACACAGGGAAAAGAGGGACAGTGTGAATGTCCACAGAAATCAACACAGGAATGACAGATATCCATCAGGTCACACTGAATCTTTGCAGAGGGGACTTCAGTGATGACACATCTCCATCGTGAGTGTCATATGATCAGCTTTGTACTGACACTCCATCATGAGTGTCACATGATCAGCGCTAAACAGAAGATGTGAGCAAACCCATGGTGCAGAACACCGCTGAGGCTAAATGTGTTTCATGCAGTGTCTGGGCTGAAGTATCAGCCTGTTGCCATATCCATGGATGTTACTGCATGGTCGGTAATCAAGAGGGTTATGGAGAAATGGAGAGACATCTCAGATATTCAGAGAGCTTGCTGCTCTCGCAGAAGGTAAGAGTTTGGTTCCCCTATTAAAAAATGGGGTACAGAGTTAAACAAAGAATTCTCACCTGAAGAACTTTGGATGGCAGAGAAGCATCTTAAAAAATGCTCAACTTCATTAGTCATTAGGGAAATGCAAATCAAAACAACCCTGAGATTTCACCTTACACCAGTCAGAATGGCTAAGATTAAAAATTCAGGAGACAGCAGGTGTTGGAGAGGATGTGGAGAAAGAGGAACACTCCTCCACTGCTGGTGGGGTTGCAAATTGGTACAACCACTCTGGAAATCAGTCTGGCGGTTCCTCTGAAAACTGGGCACCTCACTTCCAGAAGATCCTGCTATACCACTCCTGGGCATATACCCAGAGGATTCCCCACCATGTAATAAGGATACATGTTCTACTATGTTCATAGCAGCCCTATTTATAATTGCCAGATGCTGGAAAGAACACAGGTATCCCTCAACAGAAGAGTGGATGCAAAAAATGTGGTATATCTACACAATGGAGTACTATTCAGCCATTAGAAACAATGAATTCATGAAATTCTTAGGCAAATGGATGGAACTAGAGAACATCATACTAAGTGAGGTAACCCAGACTCAAAAGGTGAATCATGGTATGCACTCACTAATAAGTGGATATTAACCTAGAAAACCGGAATACCCAAAACATAATCCACACATCAAATGAGGTACAAGAAGAAAGGAGGAGTGGCCCCTTGTTCTGGAAAGGCTCAGTGAAGCAGTATTCGGCAAAACCAGAATGGGGAAGTGGGAAGGGGTTGGTGGGAGGACAGGGGAAGAGAAAGGGGCTTATGGGACTTTCGGGGAGTGGGGGGCTAGAAAAGGGGAAATCATTTGAAATGTAAATAAAAAATTATATCAAATAAAAAAAAAAAGAGTTTGGTTCCCAGCACCTACATCAGGTATCTTACAATCACCTCTAACTTCAGCTCCAGGGAGTCCGGCACACCCTCCTGGCTTCCACGGGCATCTTTACACATTTATCATGTGTATGTTACATTTACACATTTACAGAAATAAAAATAAAAGAAAGTCTTAAAAGTGAACGCTATGGTCTTCTTTCATCTTGACAGAGGTTCTAGGGGTTGAACTAGGGTAGTAAGGCTATTCTAGTAAGTGCTTTATCTACTGAGCCATCTCACAGGCCCACGAAGTTTATGTCAGTCAGCGGTCTGTAGCTCAAACAAAAAACCTGTTATATATTGTATAATAGTATATAAGATGAGAATTTTATTGGATAACTGTATATCATTGAAACTTAGAACTCATGACAGGATTTGGAGCACATTAGACAGAAATATTTTTAGATACAGCTCAAATATACTTTTAAAGCTTATATTATTGCAGCACGGAATCTGCGTAAAAAGGATGAGTTTACCCAGTTCTCCAGGTATAGTCCGTACAGCACTTTAATGGGGGAATGTCTACTATATCTTAAAATAAAAGTAATCTTATGAAAGCAGACATAGAAAAAAACATCAAAATCAAGCAACCTGGGGATAAGGAACTGGCTTAGTGAGTAATAATGCTCACTCTGCAAACATGAGGACTTGAGTTCCAGCACCTACATAAAAAGCTGAACATGGCTGTACGTGCCTGTAACCCCTCCCATAGATTTAAAGAACAGAGACAGGCTGTTCTGAAAACTCAAGGGAATCCTGCTAATACCATGAGTCTAATGATCAGCAGAGCCCCTATCTTTAGGGATTCAGGGGGTAACACATGCTATGGACATCAACTCAATATGGATTCCAATGGGACAAGGGCCATGAACATCAATGGGCCCTGGTGGTAGTACAATCCTCAGATATCCATATGGCATCTGATAGTAACACAGTGCACCAGCATCAGCAAAGGCTACAGCAGTAGCACACTAGTATACTCTCTGGCTGTAGCATGAATTGCTTAGAGTATCATGGCTTTCAGAGGCAGCATGAATGATGGAAGCTTTTCAAAGAGGCCCAATCCAGAAAATAAACCATTTTTCATCTCAGACATCCTGCTGTGATTCAGAGTCAGGGTGACTGTGTGTCTGGGCAGTGCATTCAGGGACAGTGCTTCCTTTGTTTTTTTTTTTTTTAAATACATTTAATATTAAATGCTTTTATTTAAATAGTTTAAAAATTTCTTTTTTTTTTTAAAAATTGTCTATATTCTTTGTTTACATTCCAAGTGATTTTCCCTTTCCTGGTTCCCCCCTCCCCATATGTCCCATAAGCCCCCTTCTCTCTGCCCATTCTCTAATCAATCCCCTCCTACTTCTCCATCTTGGCAATCCCCTACAATGCTGCATCAAGCCTTTCCAGGACCAGGGCCCTCTCCTTTCATCTTCTTGAGAATGATTTGATATGTGAATTTTGTCTTGGGTATTCAGAGCTTCTGAGCTAATATCTACTTATCAGTGACTGCATTCCATGTGTCTTCTTTTGTGATTGGGTTACCTCACTTAGGATGATATTTTCCAGATCCAATCATTTGCCTAGGAGTTTCATGAATTCATTGTTTTTTAATTGCTGAGTAATATTCCATTGTGTAAATATACCACATCTTTGAGAAAATCAACAAGATAGATAAACCCTTAGCCAGACTAACCAAAGGGCACAGAGACTGTATCCAAATTAAGAAAATTAGAAATGAAATGAGAGATATAACAACAGAAACTGAGGAAATTAAAAAATCATCAGATCCTACTACAAAAGCCTATACTCAACAAAACTGGAAAATCTGGAGGAAATGGATAATTTCCTAGACAGATACCAAGTAACAAAATTAAATCAGGATAAAATAGATCATCTAAACAGTCCCATAACCACTAAAGAAATAGAAGGGGTCATAGAAAGTCTTCTAACACCCCCCAAAGCACAGGACCAGATGGTTTCAGTGCAGAATTCTATCAGACCTTCAAAGAAGACTTAACACCAATACTCTTCAAATTATTTCATAAAATAGAAACAGAAGGAACACTACCTAACTCATTCTACGAAGCCACAATTACGCTGATACCAAAATCACACAAAGATTCAACAAAGAAGGAGACTTACAGGCCAATTTCCCTTATGAATATCGATGCAAAAATACTCAATAAAATTCTTGCCAATCAAATCCAAAAATACATCAAAAATATTTGTAAAACATTTAATTATACTTTAAAAAATGTTCCAATAATGGAAATTACAGGTTACTTTTACAACAGATTCAGTCATTCTCTCTGGTATTCTTCTCTGTATTTCTAGTTACAGGGGTCTGCTTCAGCTTGTGCTTGAGTTCCAGTTGCAGGGGCAGCAGCTCTGGCTGCTGCATGGTGGCTTTAGTGAGAGTTTGAACAGGTACAGACTCAGCAGTACTCTCTCATCCATGCACAGAGATTAATATGGAAATAAATGTCATCAGATGCAGCCTGGTGCAGGGCCCTCAGCGTACCTGTGTATGTAAGACACTTCACTTTAACTGTTAGCCCATCATACAAGCTGTGTGCACCATGGCCATCTTGGCTTATCTTATGGATCATTGTTCATCCACATTGATATTTTTAGGAAATTCAGAATAGGTTCAAGAGAGTGGCCTTTGGCGTAGGGAATAGGTATCCCAAGAGAGCCTTGTAGATATTAGTCACATGAAATATAACTTGAAATTTGATTGAATCAGAAAATATAGATTATCAATCACAAAAGGGAGGCATCCCTCTCCATGTGATGGGGGCTCAGAAGGACAAAAGGAGCTGCCTTTAACACCATGACATTGCGACACTTATAGAGACGGAGTAAGTTCTGAGGGAGCTGAGGGATGTGATTGCCTCCCGTCTCTTCAGCTGTGCCAGCAAAACAAAGGTTTTCAATAAATGCCCTACTGCCCAAATTTTCTTCCAGCAATTGACTCACATTCTAGCCTTCCTACACCCTGACTACAGCATCCTAATTTCAGATGAGAAGTGGACACAAAAGGAATACACCATCACTTATCCTCAACAGAAGAATCAACTAGACCAATAGGAAACTCCCTAAGTGGATAAATGGATACCTATAGTATAGATTGACATGCCAAGATTATATGGCCTTAAAATTTTTGTCCTCTATGTGAACTGAGTGACAAGGTCTTTTGGGTTCAGACTCCATCTTAGAGAACCTGACCTAAGGTGGAACATGAGTTAACTAACAAGTCAGAACCTAACACTAGTTTCCAGGTTGCTCCCCCACAAAATCTGAGTCTAGCTCGTTTCCCTGTTATTCTCCAACAAATCTGCTCCTCCAGTTTACAAGTCTACCCCTGACACTTCACTTCCTAACAGCTACCAATCAGGAGAAAAGCAGAGGCTTATGGTTTGGCTCTAAGCACCAACCAATTATGTTAAAGGCAATCAAATGTGTGCAGGCTAGGAACCCCTTGCTTATTTTCCTGTCTCTATAAATGATTGCCTGAAACTAGTAGATGAGAATAATATACCATGCCTTTAAACACACACACACACACACACACACACACACACACACACACACACACACATACACACCACACTCCTTAAAGAATTTTAAAGATATTTTTAATGTATACAGTCTATTTAAATACAAAGTAATAATCAAATAGGTTTTTAAAGATCCAATACAGGGCTTCTGTCTTATCTTCTAAGTTAATAACTGCCCTTTTCCTATCTTCAACTGTACTAGCCTAAAAGGATTAAATCATGGGCTGTGCTAATGCCAAGGATCATGTCTGGCTCCACGGTCCTTCAGCAACCAAGGATCATGTAGATGTCTGTGGTCCATGTTACCCCCAAAGCCCATGCAGATGTTCATGGGTCTGCACTGCTACCTGAAGCCAAGTTGATGTCCATGTGCCATACTGCTACTCGAGGTCATATTGATGTCAGTGACCTTTGATGTCACAGAGGGCCATGTCTGTGTCCATGGTCCTACCTACTGCAGCTGGGGTCTGTGTTGATGACAATGTTTTGTGTTACCACTTAAAGGCAAGTGCATATTTGTGATAAGTGCTGTAGCCTGAAGCCATGTTGAAGTCCTTGGCCGGTAATTGATGCTGAATTCCATGATGGTGTCTGCAGCCCCTGCAGCGGCAAAGGGCCATGAAGATGTTCATGGCCTGTACTGCCCTGGAGACCATGCTGAGGTCTGAGGCATATGATGACATCAGAGACCATGTGTAAGTCCACAAACCATGTTTCTGCTGACTGTAAAGGACAAGGAAGCTTCTTTAACCATTGTATTGATGACTTCAGAATCACAGTTGAGAAAGAGGAACATAGAAAGCTTCTGCAACAACCCCTATTCCCACTCCACCTATCAAAAAGTAACAGCTTATTAAAGAAATAAAAAAGAAACCTTAAACTTTGTGATAATGATGCTGACATGTATATTCCCACAACAGATAGGTTCAGGTATGGGCACTGGATGGGAAATGATTCAGGTTTCTCTGAGGGTTTGCCACAGGGAGTTTGACTATGCTCCAAAAAGGAAATGGTCATCAAAAATTGGACTCGTTTTATTTTTATTCTTTTTCTTGTGGGGGTAGAGGTGAGGGTCATAAATGGGGTGTAGACCTGGGAGGATTGGGAAATAAGTGTGCTTAGGGTTCTCAATGTGAAACTTCCAATAATCAATGAAAATACCACAAAAATATTGTTAAATGTTAATATTCTTTCACAATAAAAGGAGATGAACAGCAAATTCTAGCCAATTTTATTTTAAAAATAAAAAGGGAGGGACTAGTTACATGATTCCATTATCAAGTGGTATTAAAAATCAAGAATGGAGCCTTCCTGTCGCCACCTCTGGATCGGAAGCAGCCTGGGCCACCCGCTCCATCCCCAAGCAGTGCAGAGGGCCAAGGGTGCATCTGGAAGCCAGCCACTGGGAGGCACCTTGCTCGGGTGAGTCCGTCTGACCCGGCAAAGCAGAGGATCCATCCGGAGGCCTCTGTCGGGAGTCTTCGGTTGCCACTTCTGGATCGGAAGCAGTCTGGGCCACGCACCCCATCCCCAAGCAGTGCAGAGGGCCAGTGGTGCATCTGGAGGCCGGCTGCAGAGAGGCATCTTGCAAGGGTGAGTCCTGCATTGACAACAAGACCAACTAACACCAGTGAGATCTAGATGGCAAAAGGCAAATATAGGAACGTTACTAACAGAAATCAAGGCAATATGGCATCATCTGAACCTAATTCTCCTTTAATAGCAAGTCCTGGATACCCCAACACACCAGAAAAGCAAAATTTGGATGTAAAATCACTGGTCGTGATGCTGTTACAAGAACACATGAAAGACATAAATAAATCTCTTAAAGAAATTCAGGAGAAAAATGATCAAAAGCTAGAAGCCCTTACAAGGGAAACACAAAAATCACTTAAAGAAATTCAGGAGAATATGGGTCAAACGATAGTATCCAATAAGGAGGAAATGCAAAAATAACTTAAAAAAGTACAGGAGAAATTTGATCAACAGGCAGAAGTCATGAAAGAAGAAACACAAAAATCTCTCAAAGAATTACAGGAAAACACAAACAAGCAAGTGAAGGAACTGAGAAAAAACATCTAGGATCTAAAAACAGAAGTAGAAACAACTAGGAAATCGCAAAGGGAGACAACTTTGGAGATAGAAAACCTTGGGAAGAAATCAGGGACCATAGACGCAAATATCAACAACAGAATACAAGAGATAGAAGAAAGAATCTCAGATGCCGAAGATACCATAGAAACCATGGACTCAACAGTCAATGAAAATGCAAAATGCAAAAAGCTTGTAACCCAAAATATCCCAGAAATCCAGGACACATTGAGAAGACCAAACCTAAGGATTATAGGTATAGATGAGAGCGAAGATTTACAACTTAAAGGGCCAGCAAATATCTTCAATAAAATTATGGAAGAAAACTTCCCTAACCTAAAGAGAGAGATGCCCATAAATATACAAGAAGCCTTCAGAACTCAAAACAGACTGGACCAGAACAGAAATACATCCCGTCACATAATAAGAGAAAGAGGCCAAGTAACATATAAAGGAAGACCTATCAGAATCACACCAGACTTCTCACCAGAGACTATGAAAGCTAGAAGATCCTGGGCAGATCTCATGCAGACTCTAAGAGAACACAAATGCCAGCCAAAACTTCTATACCCAGCAAAACTCTCAGTCACCATAGTTGGGGAAACCAAGATATTCCATGACAAAACCAAGTTCACCCAATATCTTACCACAAACCCAGCCCTACAAAGGACAATAGGAGGAAAACACCAATAAAGGGAGGGAAACTTCACCCTGGAAAATGCAAGATAGTAACCTTCTTTCATCAAACCCAAAAGAAGATAACCAATCAAATATAAAAGATAACATCAAAAATGACAGGAAGTAATAATCACTATTCCTTAATATCTCTTAACATCAATGGACTCAATTCCCCAATAAAAAGACATAGACTAACAGACTGGCTACGTAAAAAGGATCCACATTTTGCTGCATACAGGAAACACACTTTAGTGTTAAAGACAAACACTACCTTAGAGTAAAAGACTGGAAGACAATTTTACAAGGAAATGGTCTCAGGAAACAAGCCAGAGTAGCCATTCTAATATCAGATAAAATTGACTTTCAGCCTAAAGTCATCAAAAGAGACACTGAGGGACACTTCTTGCTGGTCAAAGGAAAAACACACCAAGAAGAACTCTCAATCCTGAACATCTATGCTCCAAATACAAAGGCACCCTCATTCATAAAAGAAACTTTACTAAAGCTCAAAGCACACATTGCACCTAATACAATAATTGTGGGTGACTTCAACATTGCACTTTCCTCAATGGACCGATCAGGAAAACAGAAACTAAACAGTGACACAGTGAAACTAATTGAATCTTTGGACCAATTAGAGTTAATATATATATATATATATATATATATATATATATATATATATATATATATATATAATTTCACCCTAAAGCAAAAGAATATACCTTTTTCTCAGCACCTCATGGTACCTTCTCCAAAATCAACCATATAATTGGTCACAAGACAGACCTCAACAAATATAAGAAGATAGAAATAATCCCATTCCTCCTATAAGATCACTATGGAGTAAAAGTGGTCTTCAATAGCAACAAAAACAACAGAAAGCCCATGTACACATGGAAACTGAACAACATGCTACTCAATGATACCTTGGCCAAGGAAGAAATAAAGAAAGAAATCAAAGACTTTTTAGAATTTAATGAAAATGAAGACACAACCTACCCAAATCTATGGAACACAATGAAAGCAGTGCTAAGAGGAAAACTCATAGCCCTGAGTGCCTCCAAAAAGAAAATGGAGAGAGCATACACTAGCAGCTTAATGACACACCTGAAAGCCCTGGAACATAAAGAAGCCAATTCCCCCAGGAGGAGTAGAAGGCAGGAAATCATCAAACTCAGGGCTGAAATCAAGTAGAAACTACAAGAACCATACAAAGAATCAACAAAACCAGGAGCTTGTTCTTTGAGAAAATCAACAAGATAGATAAACCCTTAGCCAGACTAACCAAAGGGCACAGAGACAGTATCCAGATTAACAAAATTAGAAATGAAAAGGGAGATATAACAGCAAAAACTGAGGAAATTCAAAAAATCATCAGATCTTACTACCAAAGCCTATACTCAACACAACTGGAGAATCTGGAGGAAATGGACAATTTCCTAGACAGATACTAAACACCAAAATTAAGTCAGGATCAAATAGATCATCTAAACAGTCCCATAACCCCTAAAGAAATAAAAGGGATCATAGAAAGTCTCCCAACCAAAAAAAGCACGGGACCAGATGGCTTCATTGCAGAATTCTATCAGACCTTCAAAGAAGACCTAACACCAATACTCTTCAAACTGTTCCACAAAATAGAAACAGAAGGAACACTACCCAACTCGTTCTATGAAGCCACAGTTACACTGATACAAAAACCACACAAAGATCCAACAAAGAAAGAGAACTTCAGGCCAATTTCCCTTATGAATATTGATGCAAAAATATTCAATAAAATTCTTGCCAACCGAATCCAAGAACACATCAAAATGATCAACCACCACGATCAAGTGGGCTTCATCCCAGGGTTGCAGGAATGGTTCAATATACGGAAATCCATCAATGCAGTCTACTACATAAACAAACTCAAAGGAAAAAAACCGTTTGATCATTTCATTAGATGCTGAAAAGGCATTTGACAAAATTCAGCATCCTTTCATGCTAAAAGTCTTAGAAAGAACAGGAATTCAAGGCCCATACCTAAACATAATTAAAGCAATATACAGCAAACCGTTAGCCAACATCAAACTAAATGGAGAGAAACTTGAAGCAATCCCACTAAAATCAGGGACTAGACAAGGCTGCCCTCTCTCTCCATATCTTTTCAATATAGTACTTAAGTCCTAGCTAGAGCAATTAGACAACATAAAGAGGTCAAACGGATACTAATTGGAAAGGAAGAATTAAAATTATCACTATTTGCAGATGACATGATAGTATACTTAAGTGCCCCAAAAACTCCACCAGAGAACTCCTACAGCTAATAAACAACTTCAGTAAAGTGGCAGGTTCTAAATTCAACTCAAGCAAATCAGTTGCCCTCCTGTACTCAAAGGATAAGCAGGCTGAGAAAGAAGTTAGGGAAATGACACCCTTCACAATAGACATAAACAATATAAAGTATCTTGGTGTGACTCTAACCAAACAAGTGAAAGATCTTTACGACAAGAACTTCAGGTCTTTCAAGAAGGAAATCGAAAAAGACCTCAGAAAATGGAAAAATCTGCCATGCTGGTGGATTGGCAGGATTAATATAGTTAAAATGGCCATCTTGCCAAAAGCAATATACAGATTCAATGCAATCCCCTTCAAAATCTCAACTCAGTTCTTCACAGAGTTGGAAAAAGCAATTCTCAAATTTATCTGGAATAACAAAAAACCCAGGATAGCTAAAACTATTCTCAACAGTAAAAGAACTTCTGGGGGTATTAGTATCCCACACCTCAAGCAATACTACAGAACAATAGTGTTAAAAACTGCATGGTATTGGCACAGGGACAGGCAAGTGGACCAATGGAATAGAATTGAAGACCCAGAAATGAATCCACACACCTATGGTCTCTTGATCTTTGACAAAGGAGCTGAAAACATCTAGTGGAAAAAAGATAGCCTTTTTAACAAATGGTGCTGGTTCAACTGAAAGTCAGCATGCAGAAGAATGTGAATTGATCCATTCTTATCTCCTTGTACTAAGCTCAACTCTAAGTGAATCAAAGACCTCCACATAAACCCAGACACACTGAAATTAATAGAAAAGAAACTGGGGAAGACCCTTGAGGACATGGGCACAGAGGAAAAGTTCCTGAACGTTGACAAATGGGATCTCATAAAATTACAAAGTTTCTGTAAGGCAAAGGACACTGACAAAAGGACAAAACGGCAACCAATAAATTGGGAAAAGATCTTCACCAACCCTACATCTGATAGAGGACTAATATCCAATATATATAAAGAACTCAAGAAGTTAGACCTCAGGGAACCAAATAACCCTATTAAAAAATGGGGTACAGACCTAAACAAAGAATTTTCTCCTGAAGAAATTCGGATGGCCAAGAAGCACCTTAAGAAATGCTCAACATCATTAGGGAAATGCAGATCAAAACAACCCTGAGATTTCACCTCACACCAGTCAGAATGGCTAAGGTTAAAAACTCAGGAGACAGCAGGTGTTGGCGAGGATGTGGAGAAAGAGGAACACTCCTTCAATGCTGGTGGGATTGTACAACCACTCTGGAAATCAGTTTGGCATATCCAGAAAGCTGGATATGACACTTCTGGAGGACCCTGCTATACCTCTCCTGGGCATATACCCAGAGGATTCCCCAGCATGCAATAAGGACACATGCTCTACTATGTTCGTAGCAATCTTATTTATAATAGTCAGAAGCTGGAAAGAACCCAGATATCCCTCAATGGAGGAATGGATACAGAAAATGTGGTATATTTACACAATGGAGTACTGTTCAGCAATCAAAAACAATGAATTCATGAATTTTTTAGGCAAATGGATGGAACTGGAAAATATCATTTTAAGCGAGGTAATGCAATCACAAAAGAATACACATGGAATGCAGTCATTTATAAGTGGATATTAATTAGCCCTGAAGCTCTGAATACTGAAGATACAATTAGCATATCAAATGATTCCCATGAAGAAGGAAGAAGAGGGCCCTAATCCTGGAAAGGCTTGATCCAGCATTGTAGGGGAGTACCAGGACAGAAAAAATGGAGGGGGAAGATAGGAAAATGTCTGGAGAGAAGAGGACTTCTGGAACATATGGGGGGTGGACTGGGAAAGGGGAAGGCTTCTAGAATGTAAACAAAGAATATAGAAAATAAATAAAAAAATTAAAAAACAATAAAAAATAAAAATCAAGAATGTAATAAATATGAAATATATTGCATTAAAGATACTGAATAATGAATTCTAGAATAATAAAAGAAAATTATTTTAATAAATAATAATTATACATAAAAAGATGCAAATAATTTTAATAAATAAAGTGTTGTGTATGAAGATTGACAAGGATATATATTTACAAAATACATAGCTAAAAGGCCTTTATAAATTATGAATGCCTGAATAAGTTATTTAAGGTGTATATAGGATAAGATTTAAAGAATGTATACTTAGTATTAAAGCTTATAAGAGTTAAGATCAATATTCATAAAAATTTGGCTATAACACATTCATACCTGAGATTTTTAAAAAATCTTCCTTTTAAAATATTACACAACAGTTATAATTATCAGACAGAAGTAGTTGTCCTTCTGGATGTTTTGTTAATTCTATAGATGGAAGAAAAAAATACCACCGACTCAATTCATCATGGCTAAATTAATTAAAGCAAACTTTTTGAATTCATGTCCACAGGTTTCTTCTCCTTAGGCAGAGTTTGAGAGGTCATCATTGTATATGAGGAAGATGAGAGTTTTATAGCTCCATGGTAGGGGTTGTCCAAATGGGGAGGAGGTAGAAGGCAAACTGGGTTGGGTTAGAAGGGCAGAATCATAAGCATACCAATTTAAATCTGACACTCTCCTGAAACAAATACAGGATTGCCAGGTGGGCATAACAACAGGTAATCATACAAAATATTCATAGGTGGTCATATAACCATTTGAAGCAAAGGTAGGGTTTCAAGAGGGTTATAAACAATTTTTTGAAACAAAGGCATGATTTGCATTCCTGGAGCCAGCAGTACAGACCCTCTGCAGTTAAGGTTACAGCTGGGGTATAGCCCAATTTTTTTTATATTCTTTGTTTACATTCCAAATGCTTTCCCCTTTCCTGTTCCCCTCTCCCCATAAGTCCCATAAGACCTCTTCCCTCTGCCCCATTCCCCAATCACTCCCCTCCCATTTCTCTGTTCTGGTACTTCCCTACAATGCTGGATCAAGCCTTTCCAGGACCAGGGCCCTCTCCTTCCTTCTTTTTGGAAATTATTTGCTATCTTAATTGTGTCTTGAGTACTCAGAGTTTCTGGGCTAATTAATATCCACTTATCAGTGACTGCATTCCATGTGTATTCTTTTGTGATTGGGTAACCTCTCTGAAGGGAAAGCAGTAATATGGGGAGGGATTTATAAGGGTGGGAAGGAGAAGAGAAGAGAGAGGGGTAGTATGATAAGGATGTAAAATGAATGAATAAATAAATTAATTATATTGATAGGGAAAAGAGAGAAACACATGGAGCAAAATAGCCATAAAATGAAATCATCTCAGGGATTTTGACTGGCAGGTAGTCCTATTAAAATAAAGGATTAAAATAAAGTAATAATACTCAGTTATTGTGTCATTAAAGCTTATTAAATTCATATATCAGTCCAGTCTCAATTATTTATGAACCATCTGCATAAGAGGAAAACTGTAACATATTTATTAAGAAGCCACTAATGAGAACCACCTTGTAACAAGACTCTAAAATGCAGTCTGTATGTGTTAAAAAACCAAAAGTAACTTTTCAAGTCTTGATAAGGGAATAAGATAGAAATGAGAAATTCACAGGATTATCAAGAATTTGGGTGGCAACCTATAGGGACAAAGATTTAAGGAAGCAGCAATGAACTATCGATTACATTCACCATATGTGAACCAGATAATACTTGGGTCATGTAAAATTGTAAAATCTAAAAGACTGGAGAGATTTGATGACAGTCATCGCAGAGCCTAGCCCTCAGCTACAATGACTAACATGCTAGAAATATGAGGCTTCAGTTGTGGCGCAATGAGATAGTGCTAGGGCATTGATTTTGTCAAGTATCAGTTACTATGTGGGGGTCCATATTCCGAATTAAGAGTACAGATTACCCTTAATGATGCTTTCCAAGAACAATGTCACACAATAGCCTTAAATGATTGGAACAAGGTTGAACAATAGGGGCAAACTAAATCATTTACACAGATAACCCAGTGCTCAAATAAAAGTTTCACTGACTTTTTACAAAGAATTGCTACAGCTCTAATAGAGCTATATCAGATCCAACTGCTAGAGAAATTTTAGTTGAATCTTCACCTTTTGAAATGTCTAATGATGATTTCAAAAAGGCTATTAGACATTTAAGGGACACATCCATATCTTTTTTATGAATGGAATGAAGGTACTCTGGATTAGATATAGAATTTAATACTCACAATTCAGTTGTGTTTGGACAAATATTTATAGAAGATATAAAAACCTGTTCACTCCGAATTCTCTCTCTCCGGCCTTAGCATTTGTGTCCTCTGAGAAAGGGAACAAAATGCTCACAGGAGCAATTATGGAGAAAAAGTGTGGAGCAGAGACTGAAGAAAAGGCCACCCAGAGACTGCCCTACCTGGGGATTCATCCTATAAACAGTCACCAAACCCTGACACTATTATTCACGACAAGGAGTGCATACCGAAAGGAGCCTGTCATGGTTGTCTCTGGAGGGGCCCTGCCAGAGCCTTACACATACAGAGGAAGATTCTAGCAGCCAACCATTGGTCTGGGCATGGGGTCCCCAATGGAGGAGCTGGAGGGCGGTCTGGAGGAGCTGAAGGGATTTACAGCCCCATGGGAAGAACAATGATGCCAGCCACCCAGATACCCCAGAACTCCCAGGGAGTAAACCTTCAATCAAGGGGTACACATGGTTCCAGCCAAAAGAGTGGCAGAGGAATGCCTTGTCAGGCATTAGTGGGAGGAGAGTTCCTTGATGCTGTGAAGGCTCAATAGATGCCCCAACAAAGGGAAATCGAGGGGGTTGGGTGGAGAGCCATATACTTGGAGGCAGGGGGTGGGAGGAGGGGCTGGGGTTTTGGGGGAGGGGAACTGGGAAAGGTTTTAGCATTTGAAATGTAAATGAAGGATATATTCAATAAAAAATTAAAAAGAAGATATAAAAATGCAAAATGCCCATTGCTGTGGTTGTGAAAGATCAGTTCATTCCCTAAAGGACTGTAGACAAACAGTTTCTAAGGATGGGTTTTTTTCTAATAACAATTCAGGGAGAAAGCTTCCTGTCATCTATAGATGTGCAAAGAATGGACACAGGATTTATGAAAGTAGGTCATCTAAAGATATTCAAGGTAATCCTTTAATGTTAAAAAATTTGACTAACGGGTCTCACTCATGGCCAAATTTAAAAAAATGTGAGACATTTGTTTTCCATCCACCGAAGAAAGAATTTTCTAAGAAATGATGAGAAAAATCTGCTCAAAATTTAAATAAACCATTTAACAGAGAAATAACAGTTTCTATGGATAAAACAAAAGATTCTACAGATACCAGAGAAATTCTAGATATTTTAGCAAACTACTAAAAATGGTAAGAGACCAAAGTTAAAATTATAGTTAGATGGAATTGAGATAGAAGGATTAGTGGCTACAGGAGCAGAAGTAACAATAATTTCACAAGATTCCTGGGATCCAGCTTGGCCAATTCGAAGCATAGATATATATTGGGTCATTGTGTCAGGTAAAAAGAAATCAAAAATGTATTAAATGCATAGGATCAGAAGGTCAAATAGGAAAGTTAAGGCCATATCTGGCTAATACAGTCATAAATATATGGGGGTAGAGATTTATTGTGACAGTGACAAGCACAGATTAGTATTCCTCCAGCTTTAGACATGGTTTGTAAAGGAGAACTACCTACTGAAGGAATTTAAAAAATACTATCAAAGACTGCTACAGATTATAGCAGCTGTTCAGAAGCAGGATACAGCAGAGGCTGACTTTTCAACTTTATATGGGAGTACCTCAGGTAGAGCACTAACTGCCCTAGCACTAAAGTGACAAGCTTAAAAACCTGTTTGGGCAGAACAATGGCCTATGACGAAAATTAACTTTTCACAATCCCTTTGAATGTGCATGATTGGGGCTGCTTTGCTTTCTTAATGCTTCATAATAACTTTTAACCTGTTAAAGCATACCATTAAAGGGTCTTATCAATGTTTTATACAACAACCATTAGAAATAATTTATAAGAAGTTTCCTCGGCCTATAACGTATCATTATATGGATATTTTGCTGGTTAATTTAGATGGAGATACCTTCGGAAAATATTGATGAAGTAAAGAGAATTTTGCTTTGCTGAAGAATACAAATTGCTCCTAAAAGAAGACTAGTAGGAGATTCTATTAATTATCTAGTACGCATGTAAAATAGGTCTATAAAAGAGTCTGCCACAGAAAGTACAAATCAGGAGAGAACAATTAAGAATACTTAATGGTTTTCAAATTTTGTTGGGAGATACAAATTGGTTAATACACACAATTGGATTAACTAGTCATACCTAGTCTCATACTAAGTACTTATACTAAGTCTCATATCTGATATTAGAATTTTAGACAACTATATAAGATTAGTAAGGTCACAGATTCCAGAAAATAACCTATAATTGGCAATTTCCTAAACCAGTAGAATTTCCACTCATTCCATATACACATCTTTGTATCCATAGATAAGTGTAGTACTCAATGTTATAAAAGAATCTTTCATTTGCACAGATGGTGACTACTAATAAATTCAAAACTTTTGAAAATGTATAGAACAACATACACCACAGGGTTTTTGGTCCCTCTTGAACTATCAGCTCATTTTTTCCATGTTTGAAGCTCAGGGGTCATCTCGGAAGAGGAGGTAGAAAGACTGTAAAAGTTAAAGAAACATGATTCTTAGTATGAGTTTGTATATTCTACACATGCGAAGGATATGGGGTTCCCAACCATATGGGGTTTACACAGTGGGGTTTACATGGGGAAATCTCACAAGACTCCTTAAGTCATCCTTTGTTACTTTGTGGGTTCTTTTCCCCCCACCCTTTATCTCCCCAGGCTCACCCTTAACAGTAGATAAGAGAGAAACAAGGATAGAGGTGAAATAGGAATTAGAAAAATCCCTGAATTTGATTTCTCTCTTTTTGTTTTTGCTTTGACCACTGCTACTAACAAACCACAGCCAACCTCCCTAAATGACCGACAACTGCTGACCCTGCCTCTCGTTCAGTTCCTAGAAACCATCTTACAAGACTCCACAAACTCACCTATCTTGAAATCCAGGGGATTCCACACAAACCCCTAGCCTCAGAGTGCTCTTGAGCTCACATGGTACAGAACCATGTCTGTGTGTGCTTCCCACACATCTTAGAAAAATAAAATGATAAAGAATGCAACACAAAGAATCTAGAGGAAGAGGTTAAGGAAGGAATTCCCTACCACGCAAATGCTCTTTAGGGTAAGCAGAAATCTATTGGCAGTCAGGTGTGATCCACTCAGAAACTTCAGAAGAGAGTTCTGTAAAGGGCAAAGGAGACCCAAGAGCACTGATTGAAAGCAAGCCATCTCACCTAGCTTCTGACCATCAAGTTTTGCAGACATGCCCAGATACACACATGGAGACTGAGGGATGAACACAGCTGCTTTGTAGAACACAGGGCACAGCCATTCACCAAATAAACAGGTCCCAGTGCTCCCCTCTCTTTCTTTACTTGATCTTAGCCAAAAGGCCGAGAAGCGAGCCCCTCTCTTTCTTGTAGCTTCACTTTAAATTTAATTTTAAGGAGCATTTAAGTAGTTTTTATTTATTTATTTATTTATTTATTTATTTATTTATTTATTTATTTATTTATTTATTCATTCATTCATTCATTTATTTATATTCAAGTTTGTATGCATATCTTTTTGTGTACTAACTATATATGTTGCCAGCAGAGCCTGGAAGAGGGCTCAGATTCCTCAAACTGGAGTTATATTCAGTGGTAAGCTGTCCTGCGTGTGGTGCAAATTGAACCCAAGTCCTCTAAAAGAGCAACCAGTGCTCTCAACCACTAAGCTCTCCCTCCAGCTCCTAGCCTCATTTTCAATGGTACCCTCCACATACTGCTCAACTCACTACTGGATCACTGTTGTACAAAGTAGATTAATGGGGAATGTTCTATTTGTTCTCAGTGTGCCAGTGAATGTTCAAACCTTTTACTGATACAAAGGGGTAAGTGTGGTTGACAGCCACAGGCTCACACAAATTGTAATTGCCAGAAATAAAACTGTGCTTGGTATTCAACACAGTGTCAGAGGCAAAGTGTACATCAATGAATCTCTTTTGTTTCAGAACACCATCCAGATGGACACAGGGTTTTTACTCTACAAATCTGAAATGTTGAGGTTGAAATGGAAGAAACACACGTGAATCATCATATAAACAGTCCACGGTGATTCTATAGTTCTGTGTGCTCAGTGTGCTGTTTCTACTTTGCACAAACAAATGCATCACATTTGGACTGTGCCTACTCCCTGTACCTAATTTGTACCTAAATTAGGTTTTAGCATTTAGCATAGGGCACACGGAGTGTAGACAAACTACAATATCAGAATCTTTTATCTGAATTCACCCTGCTGAGAGGAGGACTTGCATAGGGTGACTCAACCAAAGGATTAGGATAAGCCATTGGTACTCAACTTTTGGCTACTTTATTTCTTCTTTGGTCTTATCCCTTTCAACCCCTCAGCAATAGGCAGGAGAGAAAAATGATGGCTAGAGGGGAACGAGAGTATTGATACTGTTAGACTACTTTTTATATATTATGGGTGTCAAAATTCTTGGGGGCAATTTTGATGTTGACTGTCAGTTTATACAATTTCTTCTTATTATTTCTTTGAACATGACCACTTCATAAACTACTAAAAATCACACCCACCCACCATCCAGCCATCCAGTCCTTCTATCAGTCCTCTAGTATTTGTATATTCTCTGAAAAGTCTCTTGAATTTCAAACGTCATACACTTACCAAAACTCGCTGGAGCTGGCAAAATCATACACCGGCTAGAGTATGAACCTGCTGTGGACAATCTGAAGCAGCCCCATATCCTATACCTGGGATTAAAATAAAAATATGTTCCTATAAAATGTCTTTGTTTTTAAAGAAAAATCAAAGTTTTTACTACAGAAGTCAATATAAATTTCGCCTTAGAAAGATCTTTGGGCTTTAGGAAGTGTCTGGCTGAGGAAACTGTGAAGTCTTGTTAAAAGGAGGACCACTAGAAAGTTCTGGTTCCAGTTCATCGTCCCTTGTCTCCTGGCTTTAGGTGAGCTGGAGAAGTATCGGTAGGGTTGGAACATCCCTTTTAGAGTAATAGAGAAGAATGATTTATTAGTTGTCTGATTCTCATAGTTTATAGAACCATGGGTAGGATTGGTCACTGGGCATCTCTTTCTCCTGAGTATCTGCACAAGGGCACAGTTGCACAAATTAGCCAACGGTTCTGGCAGACTTACAAGACTTCTGGGTCTGGGTCCTGATGAGAAGAACAGAGGTCTTATGACTCCACATCCTCAGGGAATAAGTCCATAAAAGTCTTTCCTACGGGCAAATAGTAACAGACACTGCTGGTCTAGACAGATGAACTGTTCAAATGTTGTGTCCCTGTTCACATTTGACACTGCTTTATAGACCTTGCAATATTCATTAACCATGTGTCCCATCACAGGGAAACTGAGAGACACAATGGCCACATCAGGCTCACACAGGCAGATCTGAAGCACAAGCTATCCGTCTTAGCCATGTATTCAGTGTCTACAACCTGGAAGCCATCTCTGATGACTGTTTAGAAGGGTGGAGCTGTTTTTGAGAGATATTAATTTCAGCCTTTGGCAGCTTGAGAGAACGTCTAATCCAGGAACTGAAAACAAACGTACAGTTAAGGTTGACTAACTAAGTCACTGGCCTATGTTGAATTTCTTCCAGGACTCCCACCCACTTACTGGACAAGAAATCATGGATTATCTGGCATGCCACTGCCACTCTTCCTGTAACATAATGAACAGGGCTTTGCTTTGTTTCTCCCAGTAGATCCTGTATCAAATACATGGCTCTGACTGCTCAGAGAGTCACTGTTTTATATCATCCGCCTCTTATTTTACCTTGTTATGTTCAAACAATAGCATCTGCCTCTTGTCTTACTTCATTATGCTTATTAAAGAAATAATCATTCCAGGACTTGGCCTTAGATCACGGGTATTAATAACAATGGTCTTATACAGAGAAAAGTAGTGTTCTGTATTCTTATCCCAGGTCTGCCAAACATACCTCATTCTTCTAGCCAGAGTTCTAGAAAGTTCTTGCTCTCCAACTTCTACCTGTCAGTTCTGCTTCTGAAAATATCCACCTAGAAAAGCTGGAAGGATATCTGAGTGGCTAAGAGGACTGACTGGATGCTCTTATAAAGGATCCAAGTTCAGTTCCCAGCACATATATGGCACCTTATAACCATCTTATAACTCTAGTTACATGGAGTCCAATGTCTTCTTCTTGCCTCTTTGGGAACCAGACATGCTTTTGTTTCACAGATATACATGCAGCCAAAATAAGTATACACATACAAAAAACTAAACGAAAGAAAACAGCCACCTGCAGTTCACAAAATATCTCTGCTTGAAGTGTATCATTGTGAGACATGCTATTAGAGGCAAGTGACAAAGCAACGATCCTGCTTCAAGTCTGCCTTTCTCCATACTATAAGCACCCATGTTTACAATTTTAAGTTTGCCTGTTATGGCTGGTCAAGGAAATAATCAGGCTCAGGATGGAGGAACCAAAGTAAGACTGAGGTTGTCACAATTTTATTGAGAACAATCAGACTTTTGTATAACCTTATCAGAAACAGAATATAGTGGCAGTTTCTATAATCAATGAAGTTGTGGTTGCCAGGATACAACGGTATCTCCAAACCATGCTGGATACACAAGATTAATGTTTAAGACCAATTCCTTTATCAAATTCTGTGCTTCCTTTTCTTTTAAGGGAACATAGAGAAACAAAGTGTATTGAATGATTCACTTTCTGAGGGAGTGACTAGGTTTCTAAATAACTGAAAGGCACACAGTGCCCCACAAGTCACGGACTCTATTCTTAAAATCCTATGATGCATACTTCTCAAACCAGGTAGGCAAAGCAAATTCAATGGTCCCCTGAACCATACCTTCACTTTTCTAGATTATTATGAAACTGATCCTTTACTATTTGGTGTTCTGTGCCTCATATCAGTCACCCTAAAACACCTAGGAAGGTTGGTCCAGGTCATTATCTAGCTTGAGTATTTAGTTTAATGACAAGTCTGCTCTTGGTAGCATGTGTGAAATTTCTGTATAAAAGTCAAATCCTGAGGACATATTGTGGGTGATTATTCAATGTGAAACATTCATGTCTTATGCAGTGAATATTCTTGAACAGCAAAGCCTTGGAAGGTACTAAACCTGGCTTAGAACTAGAGATCAGTGAATCTGTAGGGGCACAGAACTCCATATTGCCAGGTAGGCAGAGGGTTGCAAGAACCAGAATAAAGAATGGGTCTTTGACTCCAGGTTCTTGGTCTGAACCTTAAAGCTATGCATCTCAACTCCCGTATGACAAAGACTGATGCTCTTACAAAGCACAGGAGACCCATGAACTCTGACTACTCAGGTCCTCCTATATCTGCCTGTGAGTCATCTTATTCCTGGACTTCTAAGAACATGGATTGGAGATGAGGATTAGAGAAGCCAATACTGGTTCAAAGAGGCCTTTTCAGAAGCCCCACTGTTGTCTAAACAGCAAGAGAAGGAGACCTGGAACTCTGTATAGGCAAGAGTGCATGATACATGCATTTGAACACATATAGTGCTCTCTGCACTCAGCAACAGAACACTCTGCACCCTCTGGGCAAAAAGAGAAGAATTTAAACAGCAGACAAGGGCCAGAAAATGCAGGGGAGCCCCTACACCTATTTCTTTTTCTTTGAATACCAAGAAAAATGTCTAAGGATTTACCTTTGAAAATTTGCAGACAAACCTCTCCTTGAGAGAATGCCTATCCTTTGGAGCACCACTACTTTCAACTTTAGTCCAGATCTTTCCAGGGTTATGGAAGCTGATCTAGTCATGCCCTATGCTAGATGGAATTAGAAGATCTGCAGAGCAGAATGAGAGGCCCTGTATCCTACCTGTGCTGAAAGGATCAGGGCAGGTCACATTTCATTTGTTGACCATGCCTGATATATACCTAGACATGAGATTGCAGTTTTCCCAGTGATCTCCAGGGGAAAATATCAGGACACATAATCAATACTCAGAACAGTGCTTCAGTCACATCTTTCCTTTGTAGACTGGTTTTCATCCTTAAGTCTACTAATCCCCAGATCCCATTCTAGACCCTGCTCTGACCTACAGGCTGCTTCCTGTATCTGAGAACATCTCTCTATCTGAGTAACCTAGAATATCTCTTCATCCTGGCATCTCTAATAACATTATCATTACTGAGAAATCGCCTAGGCAACAGGCATAGGTGACCAAAGAAGATCAGAGAGGACATGAGTTCATCCAACACACAGCTCATACAGCACATGAGGCTGGAATGTTTCATTGAAACCCTCTGTAGGAAAAAGTTCTTTCTAGGACATGCGTCACCTCTTCTCCAGCACTGAAGACATGAAACTCCCCACACAACTGCTGTAGGACATTTCTCCTGGATCGAGAATTTGACTGGTGATAAATGATTGCTATTCATTCTCAGTCACCACTCAGCTGGTCCCTTTCTGGACCTCAGAGATGTCTTTGTCACCTTCCTGCTGGGAGTGAATCTCACCTTCCTAGAGAACTGAGGACACAGGGCAGACTGGGTGCTCAGCTGAGTCCTTGTGTCCAAAGGACACCTAGGTAGGATCGAGACTCCCTCTTTGATGCTGAAGACTCAAGGTCAGGATTCAACAGATGCTCGCCCTGGGATGAACTGTTATTCTCTGAGGGCACGGGGATGGTTATCAGCATTGTTGCTCACTGCATTTCTTGGAGGTGAAACATAAAGAGAGAAAAGTTGAGACAGATTCAAGACAGCACTGAGGGTGGAAGGAACAGAGCAGTGCCTTGGGCACAGACCCTCCCACCACCCATAGCCAATTGGATTCTGGGAAGTGGTCCTCTTTTTGGGAGACACTGAGATAAGAAGAACGAAAGACAGAAGAACCCGAATCCCGTGTTGGAGCAGAAGCTCTTCTCCACAGAGGGAGGACGGCATAGCTAGAAGAGAGATGGAAGCATCCTCTGTTCTTCCATGCAAGTGGTGTATCCACTTGCAGGGGCTTCTGCTCACAGGTAAGTGTACCCACTCTCTTAGTGTGGGGGTAGAGAAACTCAGAAGCCATCTGGGATCTCTTAAAGAGAGCAGGAGCCCAAGGTGAGACTCAGGTTCTTTTGTTTGCAGCCAATGGGTAGAAGATAGAGCGAGGGACAGAGGCTCAGCAGTCAGAAGCTCTCAGGAGACAGGAGGTGATGAGGAAAGCAAAAAGCCCCAAGCACCCAGTATTCATAAGTCACAAGTCAGTCATAATGGCTGCCATATTCTGAAGACTGATGTTCCCCATCATGACAGTGGGACTCTGTAAATAGAAATAAAAAAGGATGGGGCAATGAGATGGCTCAGTGTCTTTATCTGTGACAACCTGAATTTTTATTAGATATTTTCTTTATTTACATTTCAAATGTTATCCCCATCCTCCTTGTCCCTCTAAAACCTTCCTATCCCCTCCCAGTCCCCCTGCTCACTAACCCACCCACTCCTGCTTCCCTGTCCTGGCATTCCCCTACAGTGAGGCAAGGAGCCTTCTAGGTCCTAGGGACTCTCTTCTCATTGATGTCTGACAAGGCCATCCTCTTCTACACATGTGGCTGGAGCCATGGGTCCCTTCATGTGTACTCTTTGGTTGGTGGTTAAATCCCTGCAAGCTCTGTGGTTATTGATTGATTGATATTGTTGTTCCTCCTATGAGGCTGCAAGCCCCTTCAGCTCCTTGGGCTTTTCTCTAGCCCCTCCACTGAGGACCCTGTGCTCAGTTCCATGGTTGGTTGAGAGCAACCACCTCTGAATTTGTCAGGCACTGACAGAACCTCTCAGGTGACAGTTATATTAAGGTCCTTTCAGGAAGCACTTTTTGGCATCCACAATAGTTTTTGCATTTGGTGACTGTATATGGGAAGGATCCCCACGTGGGGGCAGTCTCTGGATGGCCTTTCCTTCAGTCTCTGCTCCATACTTTGTATCTCCTCCCATCAGTGTTTTGCTCTCTCTTCTAAGAAGTTCCAAAGTATCCACACTTTGTTCTTCCTTCTTCTTGAGTTTTATGTGGTCTGTGAATTATATTTTGGGTATTCCGAGCTTCTGAGCTATTATCCATTTATTAGTGAGTGCATATCATGTGTGTTCTTTTGTGATTAGTTACCTCACTCAGGATGATATTTTATAGTTCCATCTATTTGCTTACAAATTTCATGAATTCATTGTTTTTAATAGCTGAGTAGTACTCCATTGTGTAAATGTACCCCATTTTCTGCATCCATTCCTCTGTTGAGGTACATTCGCGTTCTTTCCAGTTTCTAGATATTATAAATAAGGATGCTATGAACATAGGGGAGCATGTGTCCTTATTACATGGACAATCTGAGTTTATTCCTTAACTCCTACATGGTAAATGGAAAGAACACACTCCTCAAAACTGACTAATGTTCCCATACATGCTCCTACCATGTGAAATGTTCTTCCACATAGTACTGTTACATAAACTGGCACATGTGCACAGTAAGACAGGTACCATCACAAAACACATATACAAAACATAAGAAAATAAGAAAATCAAATCAAAGTATAATAAAATTATTTTTGATAATAGCAAAATTGGGAACTATGTAGATAAACCCACGGGCAGTTCCTTCCTTCCCCCTCCTTGCTTCCTTCCTTCCCTCCTTTCTTACTTAGATTTTTCTCCCTCCCACCATCCAGTCCTCCCTCATACCCTTCCTTCCTTTTTTTCCTTCCATCCCTTTCTCCCTCCCTTTATTTGGTTCTTGACTTTTGTTTGAGTCTTTTATATGCACGGAAGCTTCCAAAGATATCAGACTAATAGATCAATGCAGCTCCTCACAAAACTCTGTATATAGTGGATCAGAAATCAGACTGTCTTAGAGATGAGGTCACAGTTTCCTCAGAACCACAATGGGAACATAGAAAAAAGGTCAGAAGGTGAGGGCCCTCTAGAGGAGTAGGTGAGAGAAGCATTTACCCCTACACAAAATACTCTTGTAATGAGGAGGGATGTGGGGCTACTAAGCACTGAATCAGGCACCACTTTGGAGCAATCAGTCCCATAGAGAGGAAAGAACATAGATGATCTGAGGGAGTAAAGGTTATGTTGTTGACCTTCAGCAAGGAGGATGGGCACATCTCTACCCACACACCTAAGCTAAGTGATAAATACACCTGTTCAATCTTAATTGTTTTCCTCTATTCCTGTCTAGCCTCCTTTTTAACCTGTTGGCACCTCCCTACCACTGCCCAAATAACCATTGAATTAGTGCCACCCCAAGTGATTGAGGGAGAAAATGTTCTCATACGTATCAACAATCTGCCAGAGAATCTCATGACCTTAGCCTGGTTCAGAGGAATGAGGATTAAGAGCCCTCAAATTGGACAATATACATTGGCCACTGATGCTACTGTGCTGGGGCCTGGTCACAGTGGTAGAGAGATTTTGTACAGCGATGGATCCCTGCAGATCTACAATGTCACCCAGGAGGATACAGGATACTACAGCCTACGAATGATAAATAGACAAGAAGAAATTGTGTCAATAACATCCATATACCTCAACGTGTACTGTAAGTAACTCTTTGCAGACTCTGGGTTCTGGGTGGGGTTCATTTCACTAGACACTCAAAAGAATATCAGGCCTGCCTGTGTCAGCCTTCTTCTTCATTGTATTTTTATGTTGGGCTTGCAACGTTTATTGCAGGACACACATGGTATAGAATAAAGGCAATAGATCAGAGTCATTCATTTGACTTCCTATTACAGACAGGTAAGCACATGGTGGTTAAATCAGCCAAGGATATCATCATCTCTTCAAGAAAGTATAGTTGAGAAAAATCCCCTAATCAAAAAATGTTGGGTCTGTTTGAGGAATTCCTAGGCTTCCCAGCAGGAATATGTCCTTGAGAAAAACCCAAAGGGACAAGGATTCAGCCTGGTTAAGAAAGCAAAGGGGGCCCCTGAAAAAGATGAGCATCAGAGAAAAAAAACCTACATTGCCACAGATCATATTCAATTCTTCCCCTTATGTGGTTTATTTAAGAACAATATGGTAGCCAAGGGAATCACCTAGACAAATGCCCACACCATCCACAAAAGCCTAGGGCAGACCCATCACACAGATCACCAAACAGAGGCAATGGGAGCATCATCTTGAAACTCTTCATGGGAGGGTGGAGCCCATCCCCTGTTTCCAGGAATCAGGTTACTTACTCCCATAAACCGAAAGTGTGAAACTCCATAAATCTGGTCCTGGCCCTTTGTCTTGGGTCAGAATACTCCATTGAGAATAGATCTGTCTCTTTCCTTATATACTCAGCTTGTCCCTTTAGGGCCTTTTCAGGAATCTCTGTTCCCTTCCAGCTGAAAGAAATTCCATCTTTAAAGAACGTTGAGATCACAGCGTAAGCTGTCTGTGTGCCATTAAGTGTGTGCTTCAGACAGGAAGGACAGAGACTTTCTTTGGTGTGGACAGACCAAATCCAGGTCACAGCAAAAGTTGAGATAATCTGATGTCTTATCAGGACACAGGAATGCTTCTAAGTCTTTTCGATTGCACTGTAGTTGGAGAACTAAAATTTAAAGAGAGAAAGATGAGAGAGACACCAGGCAGTACCGAGAGTGGAACAGGCTGAGCAGTGTTTTGAACGCAGACCCACTCATAGCTCATGAGACTCTGAGACATCTGAGGAGGCTCAGCCCTGAAGGGAGGAAGGACAACAGAGCTTGGGAGATGTTATGTAGCAGAAGTTTCACAGTAAAAGGACTGATCAGGCCTCAGAGACGAGGGAGACACGTTGTATGCCTTTGCAACGGCTTCACTTTCTTTCTTTCTTTCTTTCTTTCTTTCTTTCTTTCTTTCTTTCTTTCTTTCTTTCTTTCTTTCTTTCTTTCTTTCTTTCTTTCTTTCTTTCTTCCTTCCTTCCTTCCTTCCTTCCTTCCTTCCTTCCTTCCTTCCTTCCTTCCTTCCTTCCTTCCTTCCTTCCTTTCTTTCTTTCTTTCTTTCTTTCTTTCTTTCTTTCTTTCTTTCTTTCTTTCTTTCTTTCCTTCTTCTTTCTTTCTTTCTGTTTTAAGCAAAATCTCAAACATTCAATATAACGCAGGAACCAGATCCTGGGATAAAACTCTGCTAGCTCAGAGAGGCAGAGAAAGCATCCAGCTTACCTTCCTGGACAGTCAATATCCCAGAAGAAACATCTCCTTCTCTACATCATCTCAGAAACCCCATAAACTGAATGTCCCTCCCTGTGCATCTCTTTATCCATCTAGACTCCCTTTACTTTCTGTTTTTTCCTATGTTCCGCCCCTGTGAACTGGTTGCCTGCTTGCTCTGCCTTTTGGCCTATGGTTGACTTTTTTTTTTTTTATTCGATATAATTTATTTACATTTCAAATGATTTCCCCTTTTCTAGCCCCCCCCCCACTCCCCGAAAGTCCCGTAAGCCCCCTTCTCTTCCCCTGTCCTCCCTCCCACCCCTTCCCACTTCCCCGTTCTGGTTTTGCCGAATACTGTTTCACTGAGTCTTTCCAGAACCAGGGGCCACTCCTCCTTTCTTCTTGTATCTCATTTGATGTGTGGATTATGTTTTGGGTATTCAAGTTTTCTAGGTTAATAACCACTTATTAGTGAGTGCATACCATGATTCACCTTTTGAGTCTGGGTTACCTCACTTAGTATGATGTTCTCTAGCTCCATCCATTTGCCTAAGAATTTCATGAATTCATTGTTTCTAATGGCTGAATAGTACTCCATTGTGTAGATATACCACATTTTTTGCATCCACTCTTCTGTTGAGGGATACCTGGGTTCTTTCCAGCATCTGGCAATTATAAATAGGGCTGCTATGAACATAGTAGAGCATGTATCCTTATTACATGGTGGGGAATCCTCTGGATATATGCTCAGGAGTGGTATAGCGGGATCTTCTGGAAGTGAGGTGCTTGCTTGCTCTGTCTTTTGGCCTATGGTTGACTTTTAAAAATCCTGTTTACAGTAAACAGAAATCTCGTGGATTAAAGGTATGTGCTGTGTCTGAGCCAGACCACAACTAGAAACAGGTTTTTGAGTAAATAACACAAACTCAGGATTCACAGTGTGATTAAAAATCCTCCAACATTTCTCCCCTTTTCTCTAACTAAAAAGAAAAGATTTTAGCTCTAGTACAGTAAAATTATTCACTGTGGTGGCCTGGGATTTGCCACACGAATCACACATACACCAATCTCTGTTAAACAAGAATAGCTTACGGAATGCATAGCATACTAGTTGTCCAGGACCACAAGAAGGAAAAACATAATTGTGGCACCAGTCTGTCCTCAAGGTAGTTTTTTTTTTTTAATATGAAAAACCAGGTTCAAAAGTTTGAAGGCAAGCAGTGAAGTGGTACAGCATTTTTGGCTAACTAGGCAAAGTAATATCAGCTAACCTTTAAACTGAGTGAGGTAAACTTTAACCTTTAGTCCTGAGTGAGGTAAGAAGGATGGAAGACAGGTTGTCAACAGGAGAATTTCAGAGCATAGCGACAACAGGGTACAAGTGATTCAACCATAACTTTTTGGCTTATTAGTAGCATTCTTTAGTGCCAGCTATGGATACTTATTTTGGGAATTAGAGTCTGAGAATCTGAACTTAATTTCAGCTTATGAGGAAAATGGAGACTGAATCCAAAATGACTACAGTTATGTTAAAAGGAGCAGGCCTCAAAATTTACAGTAACGAAGTATTTTTTCCCCAAGCTTTCCATAATGTCCAGCTTTGTTGTATTTAATAGTTTTAGGATGAAGTATTTTTCAGTTCAAACTTCTGTAAAATTTTCTTGTCAGTCTCCTATGATATCAGCAATTTAAATGTCCTGAGCTGTTTTTAGTCCAAAGCTGATCTTTGGATGATTGTCAACTTTGTGTCAATCTTAGCTAGGCAGGACATAGCAGGCAACCCAAAGGTGTCACCTGTTTGTGAAGAACCTGCTGGTAGAAGATGCATGGGGGCAGTTTTGTCCAGTGGCTAGTGTTCCCACAATCTAGGTGCATTCATCAGTGAAGGGTGCCACCATCTTCTCTCAGACCTCCAAAGTTACTGGTAGGAATGGTAGAAAACTTAAATATTTTAAATGGAATATTCAGCAGATCTCAGAAAGTTTTGAGGACCACTGTCTGTTAAGCACAGTGTAATCTATTTTGGTGGTCTTTATTATTCCTTTCTGTTTGTTAAGCATCTCTTTCAAAGTACATTTAGATCTCTCTACAACTGCCTGTCCTGCAAAGTTATGTGGTATAGCTGTAATATATTTTATACCATAACATGCAAAAATGTTTCATTTTACTAGATGCTGGAATATTGTTAGTATAAATTTGTACAGATATTTCATAATAGCCATATGTTCAAATAAATGTGTAATGACTGAATCAGACTTTTTGGAACTTGAATCATTTCCCATTGAAATCTTGAGTATGTATCTATGGTATGGTATATAGACTTTAATTTACCACACTTATGGAATTATTAAGGTTCTAGCACATTTCCTATTAATATCTGCTTAATTCCATCATTATTTTGTGCTAAGTGGGCCTGGTAGACCCATATGGGATCTGATGTGTTATATACAATGGATGAATTCTATTTCTGATTACTTGTAGTTGGATAAATAGTTGGACATACTGAATCAACTGGAACAAGTTCAGGGAGCTTAATTTGTAAGGCAACTCTGCATATTGAGTCAATACATATATTAAGAGAGTCAGGAAAATCTAAAAATACCATAAGCATATAGCTTTGACTTTTTAACTGATAACAAGACCTCTGATCCACTTTACTCATTTTTCTTGACTTATAACCTGCCTTTCCTGATTTATTTGCATCTGTGTAGAATGTAGAGGCATAAAAATTGGTGTTCGTTTTACTACATGAGGGAGAATCCAAATTGTACTATTTATAAAGTGATGTCTTTTGCTTTTGGGTAATTTGTTACCTCTGCAAGATCTTTGCCAATGTTCATTTTCTGCCCACAGTGAGGTGATTTCAGCTGTAGTAGAAGGTACTGCTGGGTCTATTTCTGCTAATTGATGAAGTTTTATTTTTCCTTTCAGAATTAATTCAGAAATCTTTTCTATATAGGTCTTTAAGTTATTACATTTTGTGTGCTAAAAGTATTCATTCTAAGATATTATCTTCTCTCTGCATAAGAATTCCTGTGGGAGATGAGTAGAAGTAAAATAACGAAAATACTATTCTGCTTCAGATCCAAACTACCAAGGTGTATATCCTGCGATTTCTTTTCTACCAGAACCAATTCCCTCTCAGTCTTAGCTGATAATTTTCTTGGAATATTTAAGTCCTTATCACTTTGTAAGATTTTAAATAAATTACTTAGCCCCTTAACCATTAATTAGTTAACTTACTTTTTAACATGATCACACCTTCTCTTTTTTCTCCTCCCAGCCCATTCCTTTCCCCTGTCTTCCCCCACACCTCCCTTTCTCCTCAGAGAAGGGGGGCACCTATGGATATCAACAACCACCTTGGCATATCAAATTAGTGTAGGAATAGGTGCATTTTCTTTTATTGATGTTAGATAAAACAGCTCAGTAAGGGGGAAGTGGTCCAAAGGCTGACAAGAGAGACATACTCCTATTTAATTCTATTCTATTCTATTCTATTCTATTCTATTCTATTCTATTCTATTCTATTCTATTCTATTCTATTCTATTCTATTCTATTCTATTCTATTCTATTCTATTCTATTCTATTCCATTCCATTCCATTCCATTCCATTCCATTCCATTCCATTCCATTCCATTCCATTCCATTCCATTCCATTCCATTCCATTCCATTCCATTCCATTCCATTCCTTATCCATTCTTTTACTTCATATCCTGATGTTTGGCCTTGTCCCTTCTCTCCTCTCAGTGTCACCCTTACATATCCATCTCCTCATTATCCCCTTTCCTTCTTCTCTGAGAGGGGAATCCCCACTTGGGTCCAACTCTACTCTGGGACATCCAGTCCATGCAGGAATAAATGCATCCTCTTCCATTGAGGCCCAACCAGGAGGTCTAGCTAGAGGAAGGGGATCCAATGATAGACAGCAGAGTCAGAGACATCCCCTAATCCAATTGTTAGGTTATCCATACGAAGACCATGCTGCACATCTACAAATGTGTAGGGTCTTAGGTACAACTCTTTGGTTGGTAGCTCAGTCTCTGTAAGCTTCCATGGGCCCAAGTTAGTTGACTCTGCATGTCTTTTGTAGAGTCCTTGACCCTTCTGCCTCCCCCAATTCTATCCCCAACTCTTCTACACAACTCTCTGAGCACTGCCTGATGTTTGGCTGTAGATCTACACATTTGTTTCCATTAACTGCTGGTTGAATCAGGTATGGATCAGTGTCATAGTTCAGTGGACATGGGCATTTGCATCATTGCCTGATAAGGTGAGAACCAATGAACTCAAAGTGTCCTCTGACCTCAACATAGGTATTATGTCCTACACCTACCTACACACACTGTGACACACCTTTGCACATGAACTCACACAATGTAATTTGTAAAGAAGTGTAAAATGTAAAAAAAAAAACTGAAGAAATGTAGCATGGCATGCCCAAATTTACTACTATTTTAAATCTAGGGGTAGACAGAGTCCTATAACAAAACAGATTCATCCATAGGTATCTGTTTGTTTTCCAGGATGCATTTTCTTAAAAATTATAAGACTAATCACAGTTCTCATGATGCCCACTGCCCTAGTTCACTAGAAGACTGGCAGATTAAAAAGAAAAGCTTGAAGTTGAAGTCAGGTATTGCCTGGAACCAGAAGAGGAAAGAGAATAATAACAACAAAGAGTTAAGCTACAGGGTGTGTAGGGAGAAAGTTATGGCAGGCATCAACCCAATGCCAGGTACATCAAGGGCAGTGAGTCAGAGCCATGCTGACACCCGAGCAGGGAGTGCCATGCAGAGGAAACTAGAAGTGCAGGAACACAAAGTAGGACAGAGTGACATTCATCCACATAGTTAAACTTAACAAAGAATGCACCTGTACAGGATACAGGGCCTCATATTACCAAAAAGCATTCTAAATTACATGGATCTCTTTGCTTCTAGCTTCTCTTTGGATATGTGAGCACCCTTCTCCCTATGCCAAGCTCACCATTGAATCAGTGCCACCCAGCATTGCTGAAGGGGGAAGTGTTCTTCTACTGGTTCAAAATCTCCCCAAAAATCTTCTATCCCTTTACTGGTACAAAGGAGTGATTGCAGTGAAGAAATTTGAGGTTGCCAAATACATCAAAGCCACAAATTCAAGTGTCCCTGGGCCTGCGCACACTGGCCGAGAGACAGTATACAGCAATGGATCCCTGCTGCTCCAGCAAGTCACACAGAATGATACTGGATTCTATACTCTACGAACTATGAGTACAGATCTGAAAGACGAAGTAGCACACGTGCAACTGTATGTGGAAAGTAAGTAGTTCTCTGTGATTGTTTAGTGAAGGGTGAGACTTAAACACACAGGGTTGTCACGCCTGTCCTGTGCCTCCTTCCCCCACTGCACTGTGTCCCCATGTTGGGCTTTAAGCACTTAGTGAAAGACACACATGCTTGAGCCAAACAGCCGCAGTTAGATGTTATTGTCTGACTCATCCCTATACCAAAAAAGTCATTGGTGGGAGGCAACTTAGCTTACGATGTCGGAGTCTGCAAGAATCAGAGTTTTAGCCATGTATAGGAGGAAACTATTGCTTTCTCACAGGAAGAGGGTACTAGGAAGCCCTGACCATAGTCTTCTGACACAGGCTTAACCACAGATGACCCTGGGGATCATTTGCTGTGACATTACCCTTACCTTTCTCAGTGCTTAGAGGGAACCAGGGAATCGTGTCAAACTGGGGTATTTATTACCTCGGAGCACCAGAAATCTGTGATATAATCTACAATCTCATGCAGATAAAATGAGTTGTGCTGCATACTGGCTCGCCCCTTATGGCTTACTCGGTGTGCTCTGTTGCCTTTTATTGTCCACCCAGGGGTGGATTGTCCTGCAGTGGTCTGGACCCTGCAATATCAATATCCTATTAAACATTATATACTAGAGATTAATCTTGTAGTGGCATATTAAACCGAGGCCTCCATTTTATAAAGGATCTAGCATGTGTCATGTTAACTTAAAGCCAGCCATTCTATTGTCTGAACTTTTTCTAATACCTGAGCCTGAAAATATCAGACATCTCCTTGCCCTCATTTGCCCCAATCATGAAGACTGTAGGGCAGAGCAGCAAGCACATCTGTTAGGTGGAGTTAGTGGTTGGCTCTGGCTAGAAATGAAATTGGAACAAAAGTCATAATGATTTTTTTCAGGGGAGGCATCTTCTCAAACTTCAGTGGGCTTGAGAGTGCACAGTATCTGACTGAGGGCAGTGAGGAGGCAGGAGAGAGAGAGAGAGAGAGAGAGAGAGAGAGAGAGAGAGAGAGAGAGAGAGAGAGAGAGAGAGAGAGTGAGAGAGAGACAGTGAGAGAGTGAGAGAGAGATACAGTGAGAGAGAGTGAGAGAGATAGTGTGAGAGAGAGACAAAGAGAGAGAGAGAGAAGAGAGAGAGAGAGAGAGAGAGAGAGAGAGAGAGAGAGAGAGAGAGAGAGAGAGAGAGAGAGAGAGAGGATACCCTCAGTATCCATGGGAGAATGGAAGTTAAGCTGCTGACTGTGACCAAGTAGGATAGGCATACTCACACCTGCATCTATATGGCTGAATGATAAATCTATTTGCACATGACAAATATCAGCACCTTCTTAACAACCCAATATTCACAATGATAATTTTTCTTTCTCTTTTTGTCTAGCCTCCTTTTCTAGTTGCTGTCACCTTTTGCAAGTCAAGATTGAATCAGTTCCTCAGAATATTGCTGTGGGGAAAAGTGTTCTTCTCCTAGTTCATAATTTGCCAGAAGACTTTCAAGAATTTTTCTGGTACAAATCAGCATATAGAAGAGATGCATTCAAAATTGCAGAATACAGAAGGTCCATGGATGTCACCATCATGGGGGCTGCATACAGTGGAAGAGAGTTGATATACACCAATGGATCCATGGCGATACTTGATGTCACTGAGAATGATGCAGGGTTTTTCATGCTAGAAATTTTAAGCAAAGGCTTCAAAATAGAAGCATTTCACGTTCAACTCCATGTAAATAGTAAGTGACTTTGATGGCCTGCAGGTGCTGTACATGGCCTATCCTACTTTATACACTGAACTGTCTAGAAGGAGATGCACCTACCAAATCTCCCATTGCATTTTTTCTTCATGTTGGTGTTTTTACACTTACTTCAGGATACACATTGAGTAGCCAAATTCCATCTTTGTTGTTTCTTTATATTGGTGCTTGGGCATTTAGTACAGGACTCACATGGTACAGAATAACTACAATTGATCAGAATGCTTCATTAGACTTTACCATGCAGGTACCTTAATTCATGGTGGCTAACTCATCCTAAGGATATCAAGATGATATCCTAAGGATATCACGTCCCTGTCACACTCTTGGGATTCTGTCCTGGAGCGTGTCCTTGAGAAAGCTCCTGAGAGACAAAGAGAGCACCAGGTTGAGAAAATAATGGGATACTCCCTAGATACTGAGCAAGGATAGCATAGCTGGACATGATCCCAGCCTATTAACTAACTGTCCTGATGGTCTTATGGGACTTATAGGAAAGCCTTAGTTGCCAGGGAGAGGGAAAAGAACATTAGTCCTTCTAAGAAATGCTTGTTCTCTTGGGTCTAGCTCAGAGATTCTTTTCTCTAGGCACATGGAAGCAGGCTATGCTCATCTGGATATTTCCTCAGGCATGAGCTGCAGTTCCCCCAGCTGTCAATTTGTGCACTATAGTGACACAGAATCCCTATTCAGAATAGTGTTTGTCTGAACCAGGAACTTACCTTTTAGCCTGGCTTCTACTTCTTCCCCTACAGATCAGGAAGTCAAGAACACAGCCTTTAAACCTAAGGAATGGTTCCCATGTATGCTACACTGCAGGTGAATCATGTTCATTCACCTCTTTTATACCTTTTCTTTGGGAAAGATATTACATCTGAGGGACATTATCTAGACAGAAGATAATGACAACTTAAAGCCAGCCAGGGAATGCCAGAGAGCCCATGGAGCACACAGGCAGCCCCGGCACACAACTCATCGAGCAGAGCTAGGAGCATTATCTTGAAGCTCTTCAAGGAACAATGGAGTCCAACCTGCCTTTCCAGGACTCAGGTGACCCACACTCACAAACCCAAGGTGTAAAACTCCATAAATCTGCTCCTGGTCCTTTGTCTTGTGTCTGAATGCTGCCTGGTGGCCGAACTCAGAAGAGTTCTGCCCCTTTCCTCGTGCATCACTCAGGTCGTCCCATTTGGAGAACTCACAAGTATCTCTGTCTACTTCTATCTGAGATTAAAATTCCAGCTTTCTAGAACTTTGAGACCAGGGGGTAGATGGTGTCAGTAGCTGAGTTTGTGCTTCAGACAGGAAGTACAGAAGCCCTCTCTTTGGTGCTGACAGACCAAATCTGGGGCATAGTAGGCGTCAGCCTTTCGTGAAGCTGCTGTGCTTCCAGAATACAAGGGTGTCCACCTTTTGTGAAACTTCAGTTCCAGCACAGCTTCTGACCTCTGTTTACATATGTATCAACATTTATATATGTATACATGCAGAGAGAGGAATTTCATTCATTCATTGTTTCATCTCCTGAATTCAGGAGATTGGAAACCCAACAAGTACAGAAAAGGACAATAACAACAACAATAACAACAACAAGGAAAACAATAACAAAGAGTCAGGGAGTTAAGATGCAGGCTGTGTAGGGACAAAGATTAGGGGTGCATCACCCCAACTCCACTCTATGCTGAATGATATCAGGAATCTGAGGACAGGGAGACAGAACCATGTTGGCACCCGAGTAGGGAGCACCAGGCAGAGACTATCACAAGTCGAGGGGCACAAAGTAGAACAGGGAGACACTCCCTCCACAGAGCACTCCTCAGGACACAAGGCCACATCTCATACAAACCCAATGGTCACAATTAATACAATTCTCTCTCTTTGCCTTTAGGCTTTGCTTCAAACGCCAAGGACTCTTTCTCTACTGCAGGGCTCAGTATAGAATCAGTGCCACGCAGCATTACTGAAGGGGAAAGTGTTCTTCTACTGGTTCACAATCTCCCCCAAAATCTTCTGTCCCTTTACTGGTACAAAGGGGTGATTGTAGATAAGAAATCTGAGCTCGTCCAACACATAATAGGCACAAGTTCAAGTGTGCCAGGGCCTGCACACAGTGGTCAAGAAACAGTGTACAGCAATGGATCCCTGCTGCTCCAGAAATTCAGAAAGAATGATACTGGATTCTATACTCTAAGAACTATCAGTACAGATTTGCAAGAGGAAGAAGCACATGTGCAGCTCCAACTGGACAGTAAGTAGTTCTCTATGATTGTTCATTGATGGATGGGGCTTCGACGCGCAGGATTGTCATGCCTGTCCTGTGCCTTCTTCCCTCACTGCACTGTGTCCCCATGTTGGGGCCTGAGTACTTTGTAGTGTAGGGCACACAGGGTAGAGCCAAGCAGCCATATTGTCTCACTCTGCCCTGTACCAAAGAAGTCATTGAAGGAAAGCAACTCATCTTAAGGTGTCTGAGTCTGCCAAGAATCAGAGTTGTAGCCATGCATAGGAGTAAACCATTGCATTCTCACAGGGAATTGAGTACCAGGAAGCCTTTATAGAAAGCATCTGACCCAGGCTTAGCCACAGACCCTGAGGATCCTGTGCCATAACCTTACCCTTACCTTTCTCAGTGAACCAGGGTCCACTCTGAACCAGTGAACCAGGGTTTTAGACCAATCATGTCAAATGAGGGTATTTATTTGCTCCAAGCATCAGAAGTCTGTAAATATAATCTAGGATCTCATGAAGATAAAAGGAATTGAGATGCTTACTGGATTACTCCTTACGACTTGTTCAGTTTCTTTCTGTTCCCCAGAACTGATTGTCTTGCAGTCATCTGGACCCTGCACTAGCACTATCAATATCCTATTTAAACATTATGTATTGCAGGCTTTCCTACAGCCCATCCCATTGTGGCATATTAAATTGGGGCTTCCATTTTCCAAAAGACTCTAGGTTGTTTCAAGTTGATATAAAGCCAGCCACTCTAGTCTCTGAGCCTTTTCTAATACCTCAGCCTGCCAAGAAAATCGGACTTCTCCTGGCCCTCATTCAGCCCCAGTTCCATGGGCTGCAGGACACAGCAGCAAGCATGTGTAGTAGGGAAATTCAGTGGCTTTAGCAATAAAGCAGATTGGAACAAATGTTACAAAGAGTTCAGGGGAGACATCATTTCAAATTTCATGGGTCATGAGTGTGCCCAGTGTCTGACTGCATGCAGTGAGGAGGCAGCCATGGATAAAACAAGAGAGAGAATGACACACACACACACACACACACACACACACACACACACACACACACACAGACACACACAGACACACACACACAGACACACATAGACACACACACAGACACACACAGACACACACACAGACACACACAGACACATACACACACACACACACATACACATACACACACACAAAGATAGAGAGACAGAGAGTCAGAGAGACAGACAGGGAGAGACAGAGACAGAGAGATCCTTTTATAGGAAATGATACATTCAGCGCCCCTGAGAGAATTGATATTATATTGCTCAACCCCATCAGGTAGGAGAGACACACCTATGCCTTCATGTTTAGTCTGTAGGATCAATTCATCTGCTCCAGACAAAACTCTCTACCTTTACCTCCAACCCAATATTCCTCAATTGATAACTTTTTCTCTTTTCTTGTAGCCTCTATGTGCTGTAACCTCACCTCTGACCAACTCAGGATTGAACCAGTGCCTTGGAATGTTGCTGTAGGGAAAAGTGTTCTTCTCCGTGTTTTTAATGTGCCAGAAGACATTCAGACATTTTTCTGGTACAAATCGGTGTACAGGGCAGATATTTTTAAAATTGCAGAATATAGCAGAGCCAAGGAATACACTATCTGGGGACTTGCACACAGCGGAAGAGAGATGATGCACACAAATGGATCCCTGCTGATACAGAATGTCACTGAGAATGATGCAGGCCTGTATATGTTAGAAATTTTGCATGAGGACTTCAAAGCTGAGAGAACATATGTGCAAGTCCATGTAAATAGTAAGTGACTCTCATTGGCCTCTTGCTGCTTCGTGTGCCTCATCCCGCTTTATCTGCTGCACTGTCTGGACCTATTCACTCTTCCATAACATTTTCTCCCCACAGTGGGATCTGGGCCCTTACTGCAGGGAACACATTCCTTAGACAACCTGCGGTAGGTCAGAGTCCCTCACCAGTATCTCCCTGCAGAGAGGAGAACATGTGCTGGATTACTCAGTACTAGCACATAAGACACACATAGGCTTGTAGGGTTCTCACCATATACCTGGCTCCAAGACAGACACACAAACTCCTCACAAAGCCCACCAGGATGCTCTGGCTCCAAACTCTGTTTGTGCGTCATCTCCATGTGCACTGAGGACCCTTTTGTCAATTCTTTGTTTGCTTTTCTGTTAGAGTTTACATGTTTATAAAGATTGCGCAAGTCCTATAGACTGTAGAACCAGTTCTACAGTGCCATGAAAACTGAAGTTCTGTAGGTCATCTGGGCCATCACCTTCTGAATCACACTGCACATGTTTCTGGAGCATTAACCAACTACTGTTTTGGGTTTATGAGACTTGACAGGAAGGTCAGTGTCCCCAAGGGGAGAAGCAATGGGGACAGTTATTCCACCCTACTACTTAGCCTCAGGGGTTGCACAAAGGGAATATTCTTCTGCAGGTATATATTTCTGATTTGAGCAGTTACCTCATACCTAGATCTAGTCCTAGTATAGTCTGATCATTACTAATATTAACTCATAGACCCATCAATGATCATGTACCATGTGTCATATTATAGAGAAACCAAGACACAGTAAGCCCAGTGGGTAAATCAGGGGCACACAGCCCCTGGACGATAAATTCACAACACAAGATATGTCTATAGTATCATCTCCAATTTCTCCTCCTGGGAGCTTTATTAAGTGTGAACTATAGCGGGAATTATCGAGTTCTCTGAAGAACTGCTCTCATTTTGTTCCCTCCTTTGTTTCTTTACAGACCCTGTTTCCTGGCCCTTCATGAGAGTGAGTAACACCACAGTCAGAGTACAGAGCTCAGTGGTCTTCACTTGTTTCTCAGCTGACCCTGGAATCTCCATCCGTTGGCTCTTCAATAAGCAGAGTGTGCAGCTCACAGAGAGGATGACACTTTCCCCATCAAAGTGCCAACTCAGCATAGATCCTGTCTGGAGTGAGGATGCTGGAGAGTATCAGTGTGAGGTCTCCAACGCAGTCAGTTCAAAGAGCAGTCGTCCAGTCAGCCTGGCTGTGATGGAAGAGTGACCTCTCTCCATTCTTCCTACAGCAGAGTGGGGTCTTTTCCTTATTGATGGGACGCAAAATGGAGATGAGTCATGTGGTAAAAATGGTCAGTTTCCAATCATGGACTGCTTTCATGGTTATTCATACCTGTAGCCCTCATATAACCATGTGTAAAAGGGCAGGCCATGTTTTAATGTGAAACCTGTTTTCCAAAGCAAAATAAAGACACTAATATAATAGGTTGTGAATCAGATATATAGCTTTTTTTGGAACCCATGAAGACTAATTTTAGGAGCCTCGAGTTTCCAAATGTTCTGATTCCCCTTTTAAATTGTTCACTGTTTTCACGGAGACAAACATCCCCTCATATGCTCAAATAGTTTCATCTAAAGACAGTTCTACCAGAAGGGACTGCTCATGGCTCACTGTGCATATCAGTGGTTTCCAAATAGTTTCGACCCACAAACTGTTTGATGTCCAGATATAAAATCCTTGGTGTAATGCTTCACTCACTGTTTCTATCCTGAGACTGACTTTCACTCTCAGATCTCATAATGATACGTTTTCCTGTTTATATATGTTTTGAGATGTATGGGATTATATTACATATTATGTATTATATATCATATCACATATCACACATTCTGTATCACATATATCAATCATATATCATCTCATATCTCACATCTTACATATATTATATATATGGTACATAAACACACACACACACACACACACACACACACACACACACACACACACATGTGCATGTGTGTGTTGCAAAGCCTGTCAGTTTGCTACTTTGTTCTAAGATTCATGCTTCATCCTTAGGTATCCAGTGGTTTATCATGAACCATCTAAGCACAATGCTCAAGTTGTGGTTTAACTGGACCACTGAGCCATGGTTCCATGTGTTTCTGTTTCTGTCCATACATTGAATCTTGAGGACCATCTATGAGTCTTCTTGGAGAAGCACAATTGGAACTTGCATCACCACCTATCTATAGGGTGGCCTTAGACAGCAAAACCTTGGAGGGAACTGGCCCATGCTGAGCAGAAGAGGTCAGTACATCTAGAGAAACACAGAACTTTGGGGCAGCATGGCCACCCTAGGTATGTCTACAATCATGGCCTGTAGCTCTACTCACATATAAGGCTTCTGTTTTTTGACATAGCACAGGAGGCCACATCACCTCTGGCCATTCAGATGCTCCTGCATCTGCCAGAGTTTCATCCTCTTAGCCATTCCCCTTGAAGTCTGGTCAACATGGAGGTGAGATGCCAACACTAGTGGAAAGTCACTTGCAAGGATCAAAGGTTCAACATAGGGAAACACCCTTTGTGTTGTCTGCACAGCTCTGTTACATACAACCAGAGGCAATAAATCCAGGTCTGTAGTGGGTGAGGATTTGTAGCTTTAAAGCATCAACCCAAGACTCAGGATATAATCTACTCTATGGGGGATAAGTGGTTAGCTTAGAGCTTTTCAGAAAGTGTCAGGCTGAGGTTGTGTGAAAGGAACAGGAATCTCCCTTAATCAGTGTTATGAGAGTTCACACAGGATCAATTTAATGTAGAATATGGAACCTTGTGAGGGAAAAACAATGTGATACAGCCAATCTGAGTGTTACATGTGAGTAACTTGTATTCCATAATGTCCAGAGAAAGACTACTTAGTTCCTTTTGGTTTACAACATAGAACCACATGTCAAAACATACAGGTTGGCCATATTTTCCTATGTTAGCCCCAGCATACCTTGTCAGACACAGCTGGGAGCCAAGAATGGCATAGAGGGCCTTCTCCTTCTCTCAGGTATGTCTACAATCTATAATACTTGTGATGAAGTCTGAGATGAATGTCATCTCAGACTCAGGCTCAGTTAACACATGTGAGTTTACTTAGAAGTTTTCACAACATATGATATGCTGGCATTGGGTTTGGTACACAGGTACCTTACTAACTCAGTTTACTTCTAGTTTCAATTAGGTAGTAATTAGTGGAGGCCCACGTGACTCTCAGAACAACTGTGCCCTTCTAAAGGCTGGGAAACCACAGCTTCCAATCCTCATCTGGACAATGTTTAGTTCCTTCTTTGTTGCTGTAATAAAACACCACAACTATCACAACTTATAGAGAAAACAATTTATTTGGGTTTATGGTCCTTCATGGTAGTGAAGTGTGACATTGATATTCCAGTATTGTGGCAGGAGCAAGAAACTGAGAACTAACATCTTGAACCACAAGCACAAATCTAAGAGATAGAAGAGGCAATGGTTCAGGGCTTACTAGTCTCAAAACTTGCCCCAAGGATGATCTGACTGCAGAGGTTGAGGTTCTGAAAACAAACCAAACAGCTTAAGACCACCGAGGGACATTTCTCATTGAAACCATCATAAGGAACACCATTTCCTATGAAGCTTCTAGCTTACTTGCAACTATTCTTCCCTTATCAAAAGGGAGCCACATCCAAACTCTCCAAAATGTCTATCTCCAGTATGTTTTTTTTTCTTCTAAAATGTATTTGAGGCTGAGAAGTTCAAGGTCAAATTGAGAGCAGATTCAAGGTCTAGTGAGGGCCTGCTCTTCGCAGATACTATTGCACTTTTACAAAGTGGAAGGTATAAATCCACTCTCTCAGGCCATTTCCCTGGATAAAGTTAGGTTTCTTTTTTTTTTTAATTTTTATTTTTTATATTCTTTGTTTACATTCCAAATGATTTCCCCTTTCCCGGATCCCCCCTCCCCATATGTCCCACAAACCTTCTTTTCTCCATCCATTCTCCAATCACCTCCCTCCTTTTTTTCTCTGTCCTTATATTCCCCTCCAATGCTAGATCAATCCTTTCCAGGATCAGGACCTTCTCATACTTCTTCATGGGAGTCATTTGTTATGCGATTTGTGCCTTGGGTATTCAGGGCTTCTGGGCTAATTAATATCCACTTATCAGAGATTGCATTCCATGTGTATTCTTTTGTGACTGGGTCACTTCACTGAGGATGATATTTTCCAGATCAAACCATTTGCCTAAAAATTTTGTGAATTCATTGTTTCTAATTGCTGAGTAGTATTCCATTGTGTAAATATACTACATTTTCTGAATCCATTCCTCCTTTGAGGGGCATCTGGGTTCTTTCCAGTTTCGGGCTATTATAAATAAGGCTGCTATGAACATAATGGAGCATGTGTCTTTATTGCATGCTGGGGAATCCTTTGGGTATATGCCCAGGAGAGGTATAGCAGGGTCCTCTGGAAGTGTCATGTCCAGTTTTCTGAGGAACCACCAGACTGATTTCCAAAGTGGTTGTACAATCTTACAGCCCCACCAGCAGTGGAGGAGTGTTCCTCTTTCTCCACATCTTCGCCAACACCTGCTGTCTCCTGAGTTTTTGACCTTAGCCATTCTGACTGGTGTAAGGTGAAATCTCAGGGTTGTTTTGATTTGCATTTCCCTAATGACTAATGATGTTGAGCACTTCTTAAGGTGAAAATTCTTTGTTTAGATCTGTACCCCAATTTTTAATAGGGTTATTTGGTTCCCTGGGGTCTAACTTCTAGAGTTCTTTGTATATATTGGATATTAGCCCTCTATCAGATGTAGGGTTGGCGAATATCCTTTCCCAATTTGATGGTTGCCGTTTTGTCCTTTTGTCAGTGTCCTTTGCCTTACAGAAACTTTGTAATTTTATGAGGTCCCATTTGTCAATTCTTGATCTTAGAGCATAAGCTATTGGTGATCTGTTCAGGAACTCCCCCCCCCCCCCCGTGCCCATGTCCTCTAGGGTCTTCCCCAGTTTCTTTTCTATTAGTTTCAGTGTGTCTGGTTTTACATGGAGGTCCTTGATCCACTTGGAGTAAAGTTTAGTACATGGAGATAAGAATGGATCAATTTGCATTCTTCTGCATACTGACCTCCAATTGAACCAGCACCATTTGTTGAAAAGGCTATCTTTTTTCCACTGGATGTTTTTGGTTCCTTTGTCGAAGATCAAGTGACCATAGGTGTGTGAGTTCATTTCTGGATCTTCAATTCTATTCCATTGGTCCACTGGTCTGTCACTGTACCCATACCATGCAGTTTTTAACACTATTGCTCTGTAGTATTGCTTGAAGTCAGGGATAGTGATTCCCCCAGAATTTCTTTTGTTGTTGAGAATAGTTTTAGCTATCCTGGGTTTTTTGTTATTCCAGATGAATTTGAGAATTTCTTTTTCTTTTTTTTTTTTTTTTTTTTTTTTTTTATTTTATTTTATTTGATATAATTTATTTACATTTCAAATGATTTCCCCTTTTCTAGCCCCCCCCCACTCCCCGAAAGTCCCGTAAGCCCCCTTCTCTTCCCCTGTCCTCCCTCCCACCCCTTCCCAGTTCCCCGTTCTGGTTTTGCCAAATACTGTTTCACTGAGTCTTTCCAGAACCAGGGACCACTCCTGCTTTCTTCTTGTATCTCATTTGATGTGTGGATTATGTTTTGGGTATTCCAGTTTTCTAGGTTAATAACCACTTATTAGTGAGTGCATACCATGATTCACCTTTTGAGTCTGGGTTACCTCACTTAGTATGATGTTCTCTAGCTCCATCCATTTGCCTAAGAATTTCATGAATTCATTGTTTCTAATGGCTGAATAGTACTCCATTGTGTAGATATACCACATTTTTTGTATCCACTCTTCTGTTGAGGGATACCTGGGTTCTTTCCAGCATCTGGCAATTATAAATAGGGCTGCTATGAACATAGTAGAGCATGTATCCTTATTACATGGTGGGGAATCCTCTGGGTATATGCCCAGGAGTGGTATAGCAGGATCTTCTGGAAGTGAGGTGCCCAGTTTTCGGAGGAACCGCCAGACTGCTTTCCAGAGTGGTTGTACCAATTTGCAACCCCACCAGCAGTGGAGGAGTGTTCCTCTTTCTCCGCACCCTCTCCAACACCTGCTGTCTCCTGAATTTTTAATCTTAGCCATTCTGACTGGTGTAAGATGAAATCTTAGGGTTGTTTTGATTTGCATTTCCCTAATGACTAATGAAGTGGAGCATTTTTTAAGATGCTTCTCCGCCATCCGAAGTTCTTCAGGTGAGAATTCTTTGTTTAACTCTGTACCCCATTTTTTAATAGGGTTGTTCGGTTTTCTGGAGTCTAACTTCTTGAGTTCTTTATATATATTGGATATTAGCCCTCTATCTGATGAAGGATTGGTGAAGATCTTTTCCCAATTTGTTGGTTGCCGATCTGTCCTCTTGATGGTGTCCTTTGCCTTACAGAAACTCTGTAACCTTATGAGGTCCCATTTGTCAATTCTTGCTCTTAGAGCATACGCTATTGGTGTTCTGTTCAGAAACTTTCTCCCTGTACCGATGTCCTCAAGGGTCTTCCCCAGTTTCTTTTCTATTAGCTTCAGAGTGTCTGGCTTTATGTGGAGGTCCTTGATCCATTTGGATTTGAGCTTAGTACAAGGAGACAAGGATGGATCAATTCGCATTCTTCTGCATGCTGACCTCCAGTTGAACCAGCACCATTTGTTGAAAAGGCTATCTTTTTTCCATTGGATGTTTTCAGCCTCTTTGTCGAGGATCAAGTGGCCATAGGTGTGTGGGTTCATTTCTGGATCTTCAATCCTGTTCCATTGATCCTCCTGCCTGTCACTGTACCAATACCATGCAGTTTTTAACACTATTGCTCTGTAGTATTGCTTGAGGTCAGGGATACTGATTCCCCCAGATTTTCTTTTGTTGCTGAGAATAGTTTTAGCTATCCTGGGTTTTTTGTTGTTCCAGATGAATTTGATAATTGCTCTTTCTAACTCTGTGAAGAATTGAGTTGGGATTTTGATGGGTATTGCATTGAATCTGTATAGTGCTTTAGGCAAAATGGCCATTTTAACTATATTGATTCTACCGATCCATGAGCATGGGAGGTTTTCCCATTTTTTGAGGTCTTCTTCCATTTCCTTCTTCAGAGTCTTGAAGTTCTTGCCATACAGATCTTTCGCATGTTTGGTAAGAGTCACCCCAAGATACTTTATACTGTTTGTGGCTATTGTGAAGGGGGTCATTTCCCTAATTTCTTTCTCAGCCTGTTTATCCTTTGAGTATAGGAAGGCCACTGATTTGCTTGAGTTGATTTTGTAACCTGCCACTTTGCTGAAGTTGTTTATCAGCTGTAGGAGCTCTCTAGTGGAGTTCTTTGGGTCACTTAGGTAGACGATCATGTCGTCTGCAAATAATGATAGTTTGACTTCCTCCTTTCCAATTTGTATCCCTTTGACCTCCTTATGTTGTCGAATTGCCCGAGCTAGTACCTCAAGTACAATATTGAAAAGATAAGGAGAAAGGGGGCAGCCTTGTCTGGTCCCTGATTTCAGTGGGATTGCTTCAAGTTTCTCTCCATTTAGTTTGATGCTGGCTACCGGTTTGCTGTATATTGCTTTTACTATGTTTAGGTATGGGCCTTGAATTCCTGTTCTCTCCAAGACTTTAAGCATGAAAGGATGCTGAATTTTGTCAAATGCTTTTTCAGCATCCAATGAAATGACCATGTGGTTTTGTTCTTTGAGTTTGTTTATGTAGTGGATTGTATTGATGGATTTCCGTATATTGAACCAACCCTGCATTCCCGGGATAAAGCCTACTTGATCATGGTGGATGATCGTTTTGATGTGTTCTTGGATTCGGTTGGCAAGAATTTTGTTGAGTATTTTTGCATCGATGTTCATAAGGGAAATTGGTCTGAAGTTCTCTTTCTTTGTTGGATCTTTGTGTGGCTTTGGTATCAGCGTAATTGTGGCTTCGTAGAAGGAATTGGGTAGTGTTCCTTCTGTTTCTATTTTGTGGAATAGTTTGAAGAGTATTGGTGTTAACTCTTCTTTGAAGGTCTGGTAGAATTCTGCACTGAAACCATCTGGTCCTGTGCTTTTTTTGGTTGGAAGACTTTCTATGACTCCTTCTATTTCTTTAGGCTTTATGGGACTGTTTAGATGGTCTAGTTGGTCCTGATTTAATTTTGGTATTTGGTATCTGTCAAGGAAATTGTCCATTTCCTCCAGATTCTCCAGTTGTGTTGAGTACAGGCTCTTGTAGTAGGATCTGATGATTTTTTGGATTTCCTCAGTTTCCGTTGTTATGTCTCCCTTTTCATTTCTAAGTTTGTTAATTTGGATACTTTCTCTGTGCCCTTTGGTCAGTCTGGCTAAGGGTTTATCTATCTTGTTGATTTTCTCAAAGAACCAGCTCCTAGTTTTGTTGATTTTTTGTATGGTTCTCTTTGTTTCTACTTGATTGATTTCGGCCCTGAGTTTGATGATTTCCTGCCTTCTACTCCTCCTGGGTGAAATAGCTTCTTTTTGTTCTAGGGCTTTCAGGTGTGTCATTAAGTTGGTAATGTATGCTCTCTCCATTTTCTTTTTGGAGGCACTCAGGGCTATGAGTTTTCCTCTTAGCACTGCTTTCATTGTGTCCCATAGATTTGGGTATGTTGTGTTTTCATTTTCATTGTGTTCTAAAAAGTCTTTAATTTCTTTCTTTATTTCTTCCTTGACCAAGGTGTCATTGAGTAGAATATTGTTCAATTTCCACGTGTATGTGGGTTTTCTGTTGTTTCTGTTGCTATTGAAGACCACTTTTATTCCATAGTGATCAGATAGGAGGCATGGGATTAGTTCTATCTTTTTATATTTGTTGAGGTCTGTCTTGTGACCAATTATATGGTCGATTTTGGAGAAGGTACCATGAGGTGCTGAAAAAAAGGTATATTCTTTTGTTTTAGGATAGAATGTTCTATATATATCAGTTAAGTCTAATTGGTCCAAAGCTTCAATTAGTTTCATTGTGTCCTTGTTTAGTTTCTGTTTTCCTGATCGGTCCATTGAGGAAAGTGCAGTGTTGAAGTCACCCACAATTATTGTGTTAGGTGTAATGTGTGCTTTGAGTTTTAATAGAGTTTCTTTTATGAAAGAGGGTGCCCTTGCATTTGGAGCATAGATGTTCAGGATTGAGAGTTCTTCTTGTTGTATTTTTCCTTTGACCAGCAAGAAGTGTCCCTCAGAGTCTCTTTTGATGACTTTGGGTTGAAAGTCAATTTTATCTGATATTAAAATGGCTACTCCAGCTTGTTTCCTGAGACCATTTGCTTGTAAAATTGTCTTCCAGCCTTTTACTCTAAGGTAGTGTTTGTCTTTGACCCTGAGGTGTGTTTCCTGTAAGCAGCAAAATGTAGGGTCCTGTTTACGTATCCAGTCAGTTAGTCTGTGTCTTTTTATTGGGGCATTGAGTCCATTGATGTTAAGAGATATTAAGGAATAGTGATTGTTACTTCCTATCATTTTTGACGTTATTTTTTAAATTTGATTGCTTAACTTCTTTTGGGTTTGATGAAAGGTTACTATCTTGCTTTTTTCAGGGTGGAGTTTCCCTCCTTGTATTGGTGTTGTCCTCCTATTATCCTTTTTAGGGCTGGGTTTGTGGATAGATATTGGGTGAACTTGGTTTTGTCGTGAAATATCTTAGTTTCTCCATCTATGGTGATTGAGAGTTTTGCTGGATATAGTAGTTTTGGTTGGCATTTGTGTTCTCTTAGAGTCTGCATGAGATCTGCCCAGGACCTTCTAGCCTTCATAGTCTCAGGTGAAAAGTCTGCTGTGATTCTGATAGGTCTTCCTTTATATGTTACTTGGCCTTTTTCTCTTACTGCCTTTAGTATTCTTTCTTTGTTTAGAACATTTGGTGTTTTGATTATTATGTGACGGGAAGTATTTCTGTTCTGGTCCAGTCTGTTTGGAGTTCTGTAGGCTTCTTGTATATTCATGGGCATCTCTCTCTTTAGGTTAGGGAAGTTTTCTTCCATAATTTTATTGAAGATATTTGCTGGCCCTTTAAGTTGTAAATCTTCACTCTCATCTATGCCTATAATCCTTAGGTTTGGTCTTCTCATTGTGTCCTGGATTTCCTGGATATTTTGGGTTACAAGCTTTTTGCACTTTGCATTTTCTTTAACTGTTGAGTCCATGGTTTCTATGGAATCTTCAGCATCTGAGATTCTTTCTTCTATCTCTTGTATTCTGTTGTTGATATTTGCATCTCTGTCCCCTGATTTCTTCCCAAGGCTTTCTATCTCCAAAGTTGTCTCCCTTTGAGTTTTCTTAGTTGTTTCTACTTCTGATTTTAGATCCTGGATGGTTTTGCTTAGCTCCTTCCCTTGCATGTTTGTGTTTTCCTGTAATTCTTTAAGAGATTTTTGTGTTTCCTCTTTCATGAGCTCAGCCTGTTGACCAAAGTTCTCCTGTATTTCTTTAAGAGATTTTTGTGTTTCGTCTTTCATGACCTCAGCCTGTTGAGCAAAGTTCTCCTGTATTTCTTTAAGTGTTTTTTGCATTTCCTCCTTGTTGGCTTTTGTATTCTCCTGGATTTCTTTCAATGATTTTTGTGTTTCCCTTGCAAGGGCTTCTAACTTTTGATCCATTTTCTCCTCAATGGCCTTCATGTGTTCCTGTACCAGCATCATGACCAGTGATTTTAAATCCAAATCTTGTTTTACTGGTGTGATGGGGTATCCAGGACTTGCTGGTAGAGGAGAATTTGGTTCAGATGTTGCCATATTGCCTTGATTTCTGTTAGTGACGTTTCTGCGTTTGCCTTTTGCCATCTAGCTCTCACTGGTGTTACTTGGTCTTGTCAGTGCTGGACTCACCAGTGCAAGCTGCCCCTTCCCCGTTGGCCTCTGGTGCACAGCTTACACTCTGCACTGCCTATAGACAGGGTGCTGTTGTCCAGGCTGTTCAGATCCCGAAGCAGGCACCTGAAGGCTCCCGCTGGGGCCCGCAGGATTTATTGGAGCACACCGACTTCTCCCAGCTGGCCGCCCGGAAGCCCCCACTAGCCTCTTGAGGGACCTGGAGATGTGGCGGCCACCCAGGCTGATCTGAAGCGGAGAGAGTTGGGCTGGGGGCTTCTGCCTGAGGCCTTGCCCCAGATTGTGTCTGTGGACCAGGTGGAACCCGTGTGCACCCCCAGGGAGCTCCGAAGGTGAATGTTGCTGTGACCTCCCCTGTGCTCCGCTCACTCCGCTGGGCAGCCGATTTCCCCAACCGGGCTGGCGCACACTAGGTTAGCCTTGTCGCCTGGGCCCTGAGTCCAGGCAAACGCCTGGGAGGCCAAGGTCCGAGCAAAGTTCCCCTAGGGCTATGTCTGTTATTTGGGTCCGCCAGGTGACCCGGATGGCGGGCGTGCGCGTCCGCGCTCCGCGAAAGCACCGGGAGAGTCTGTTGTGCTAATAACCTCCTGGGCTGGTTGACACACAGATGGCCCACCAAGCCGCCCAGTTCTTGGGGTCAGTCCTGTGCCTTTTGGGGCCTAGACCCCCGTTTTGTTAGCCTCAGGCTACGCTTGTTAGCAGTCTCTGCCCTCCCGAGCACTCTGGCTCCTGTAGGCAAAGTGGCGGCGCGTGCACCGGCCGGGGCAAAAAAAAAACTCCTGGCTGGGTTGGCGCCCCGATGGCCACTCGAACAGCCCAGGGCCTGGGTGCAGGCCAACGCCCGTCTGGCTCCGACCCCTGCAGTGTTGGGCCTAGGATTATGTTTGTGTACCTCGGTCTGACCGATCTCTGGAGCCCGGGATCAAGATGGCGGTGAGTCTCTCCTGACTGGCGGGCAGCCGAGTTCTGAAGTGGCTTCCGTGCAGCGAAAGGCTCCGCAGAACCGCAGTTGCTTGCCGCCCGGCTGGTCAGCGAAGGTCAGTGGTCGTGGGCGCAGGGCCTAACTGGACCCTGTGTCGCCTTGGTTCCACCGCTGATGGCCCTTCAGCTGGAGCAGCCACTGCTACCGCCGCCGCCGCCGCCGCCGCCGCCGCCTCCTCCCGAGAATTTCTTTTTCTAACTCTGTGAAGAACTGAGTTGGGATTTTGGTGGGGATTGCATTGGATCTGTAGATTGCTTTTGGCAAGATGGCCATTTTAACTATATTAATCCTGCCGATCCATGAGCATGGCAGATTTTTCCATTTTCTGAGGTCTTCTTCGATTTTATTCTTTAGAGACCTGAAGTTCTTGTCATATAGATCTTTCACTTGTTTGGTTAGAGTCACACCAAGATACTTTATATTGTTTATGGCTATTGTGAAGGGTGTCATTTCCCTAACTTCTTTCTCAGCCTGCTTATCCTTTGAGTATAGGAAGGCAACTTATTTGCTTGAGTTGATTTTATAACCAGCCACTTTGCTGAAGTTGTTTATCAGCTGTAGGAGTTCTCTGGTGGAGGTTTTCAGGTCACTTAAGTAGACTATCATGTCATCTGCAAATAGAGATAATTTCACTTCTTCCATTCCTATTTGTATCCAATTGACCTTCTTATGTTGTCTAATTGCTCTAGCTAGAACTTCAAGTACTATATTGAAAAGATATGGAGAGAGAGGACAGCCTTGTCTAGTCCCTGATTTTAGTGGGATTGCTTCAAGTTTCTCTCTGTTTAGTTTGATGTTGGCTACCAGTTTGCTGTATATTGCTTTAATGATGTTTAGGTATGGGCCTTGAATTCCTGTTCTTTCCAAGACTTTTAGCATGAAAGGATGCTGGATTTTGTAAAATGCTTTTTCTGCATCTAATGAGATGATCATATGGTTTTTTTCTTTGAGTTTGTTTATGTAGTGGATAGCATTGATGGATTTCCTTATATTGAACCATCCCTGCATCCCTGGGATGAATCCTACTTGATCATGGTGGATGATCGTTTTGATGTGTTCTTGGATTCGGTTGGCAAGAATTTTATTAAGTATTTTTGCATCAATATTCATAAGAGAAATTGGCCTGAAGTTCCTTTTCTTTGTTGGATCTTTGTGTGGTTTTGGTATCAGTGTAATTGTGGCTTCATAGAACGAGTTGGGTAGAGTTCCTTCTGTTTCTATTTTGTGGAATAGTTTGAAGAGGATTGGTGTTAGGTCTTCTATGAAGGTCTGATAGAATTCTGCACTGAAGCCATCTGGTCCCGTGCTTTTTTTTGGTTGGGAGACTCTCTATCACCCTTTTTTATTTCTTCAGGTGTTATAGGACTGCTTAGATGATCTATTTGATCCTGATTTAGTTTTGGTGTCGGATATCTGTCTAGGAAACTGTCCATTTCCTCCAGATTCTCCAGTTTTGTTGAGTATAGGCTTTTGTAGTAGGATCTAATGATTTTTGAATTTCCTCAGTTTCTGTTGTTATATCTCCCTTTTCATTTCTAAGTTTGTTAATCTGGATACTGTCCCTGTGCCCTTTGGTTAGTCTGGCTAAGGGTTTATCTATCTTGTTGATTTTCTCAAAGAACCAGCTCCTGGTTTTGTTGATTCTTTGTATGGTTCTCTTTGTTTCTACTTGATTGATTTCTGCCCTGAGTTTGATGATTTCCTGCCTTCTACTCCTCCTGGATTAAATAGCTTCTATTTGTTCCAGGACTTTCAGGTGTGTCATTAAGCTGTTGGTGTATGCTCTCTCCATTTTCTTTTTGGAGGCACTCACGGCTAGGAGTTTTCCTCTTAGCACTGCTTTCATTGTGTCTCATAGATTTGGATATGTTGTGTATTCATTTTCATTAAGTTCTAAAAAGTCTTTAATTTCTTTCTTTATTTCTTCCTTGACCAAGGTATCATTGAGTGGAATATTGTTTAGTTTCCACGTGTATGTGGGTTTTCTGTTGTTTTTGTTGCTATTGAATACCACTTTTACTCCATAGTGATCTGATAGGAGGCATGGGATTGGTTCGATCTTCTTATATTTGTTGAGGTCTGTCTTGTGACCAAGTATATGTTCGATTTTGGAGAAGGTACCATGAGGTGCTGAGAAAAAGGTATATTCTTTTGCTTTAGGATAGAATGTTCTATATATATCTGTTAAATCTAATTCATCCAAAACTTCAATTAGTTTCATTGTGTCCCTGTTCAGTTTCTGTTTTCCTGATCGGTCCATTGAGGAAAGTGCAGTGTTGAAGTCACCCACAATTATTGTGTTAGGTGCAATGTGTGCTTTGAACTTTAATAAAGTTTCTTTTATGAATGAGGGTGCCCTTGCATTTGGAGCATAGATGTTCAGGATTGAGAGTGCTTCTTGTTGTATTTTTCCTTTAACCAGCAAGAAGTGTCCCTCAGAGTCTCTTTTGATTACTTTGGGTTGAAAGTCAATTTTATCTGATATTAGAATGGCTACTCCAGCTTGTTTCCTGAGACCATTTGCTTGTAAAATTGTCTTCCAGCCTTTTACTCTAAGGTAGTATTTGTCTTTGACCCTGAGGTGTGTTTCCTGTATGCAGCAAAATGTAGGGTCCTGTTTACGTATCCAGTCAGTTAGTCTATGTCTTTTTATTGGGGCATTGAGTCCATTGATGTTAAGAGATATTAAGGAATAGTGATTGTTACTTCCTGTCATTTTTGATGTTATTTTTTAAATTTGATTGGTTAACTTCTTTTGGGTTTGATGAGAGAAGGTTACTATCTTGCTTTTTCCAGGGTGACGTTTCCCTCCTTGTATTCTTTAAGAAAATCAACAAGATAGATAAACCCTTAGCCAGACTAACCAAAGGGCACAGAGACAGTATCCAGATTAACAAACTTAGAAAGGAAAAGAGAGATATAGCATCAGAAACTTAGGAAATTCAAAAAATCATTAGATCCTACTACAAAAGCCTATACTCAACACAACTAGAGAATCTTGAGGAAATGGACAGTTTCCTAGACAGATATCCGACACCAAAATTAAATCAGGGTCAAATAGATCAAATAAACAGACCCATAACACCTGAAGAAATAAAAAGGGTGATAGAAAGTCTCCCAACCAAAAAAAAGCACGGGACCAGATGGCTTCAGTGCAGAATTCTATCAGACCTTCATAGAAGACCTAACACCAATCCTCTTCAAACTATTCCACAAAATAGAAACAGAAGGAACTCTACCCAACTCGTTCTATGAAGCCACAATTACGCTGATACCAAAACCACACAAAGATCCAACAAAGAAAGGGAACTTCAGGCCAATTTCTCTTATGAATATTGATGCAAAAATACTTAATAAAATTCTTGCCAACCGAATCCAAGAACACATCAAAACGATCATCCACCATGATCAAGTAGGATTCATCCCAGGGATGCAGGGATGGTTCAATATAAGGAAATCCATCAATGCTATCCACTACATAAACAAACTCAAAGAAAAAAAACCATATGATCATCTCATTAGATACAGAAAAAGCATTTTACAAAATCCAGCATCCTTTTATGCTAAAAGTCTTGGAAAGAACAGGAATTCAAGGCCCATACCTAAACATCATTAAAGCAATATACAGCAAACTGGTAGCCAACATCAAACTAAACAGAGAGAAACTTGAAGCAATCCCACTAAAATCAGGGACTAGACAAGGCTGTCCTCTCTCTCCATATCTTTTCAATATAGTACTTGAAGTTCTAGCTAGAGCAATTAGACAACATAAGGAGGTCAAGGCGACACAAATTGGAAAGGAAGAAGTCAAATTATCACTATTTGCACATGACATGATAGTCTACTTAAGTGACCCAAAAACCTCTACCAGAGAACTCTTACAGTTGATAAACAACTTCAGCAAAGTGGCTGGTTATAAAATCAACTCAAGCAAATCAGTTGCCTTCCTATACTCAAAGGATAAGCAGGCTGAGAAAGAAGTTAGAGAAATGACACCCTTCACAATAGCCACAAACAATATAAAGTATCTTGGTGTGACTCTAACCAAACAAGTGAAAGATCTATATGACAAGAACTTCAGGTCTCTAAAGAAGGAAATTGAAAAAGACCTCAGAAAATGGAAAAATCTGCCATGCTCATGGATCGGCAGGATTAATATAGTTAAAATGGCCATCTTGCCAAAAGCAATCTACAGATCCAATGCAATCCCCACCAAAATCCCAACTCAGTTCTTCACAGAGTTAGAAAAAGAAATTCTCAAATTCATCTGGAATAACAAAAAACCCAGGATAGCTAAAACTATTCTCAACAACAAAAGAAATTCTGGGGGAATCACTATCCCTGACTTCAGGCAATACTACAGAGCAATAGTGTTAAAAACTGCATGGTATTGGCACAGTGACAGACAAGTTGACCAATGGAATAGAATTGAAGTTCCAGAAATGAACCCACACACCTATGGTCACTTGATCTTCGACAAAGGAGCCAAAAACATCCAGTGGAAAAAAGATAGCCTTTTCAACAAATGGTGCTGGTTCAATTGGAGGTCAGCATGCAGAAGAATGCAAATTGATCCATTCTTATCTCCCTGTACTAAACTTTACTCCAAGTGGATCAAGAACCTCCATGTAAAACCAGACACACTGAAACTAATAGAAAAGAAACTGGTGAAGACCCGTGAGGACATGGGCACGGGGGAAAACTTCCTGTACCAATAGCTTATGCTCTAAGATCAAGAATTGACAAATGGGACCTCATAAAATTACAAAGTTTCTGTAAGGCAAAGCACACTGTTAAAATGACAAAAAGGCAACCATTAAATTGGGAAAGGATATTTACCAACCGTACCTCTGATAGAGGGCTAATATCCAATATATACAAAGAACTCAAGAAGTTAGACCCAGGGAACCAAATAACCCTATTAAAAATGGGGTACAGATCTAAACAAAGAATATTTACCTGAAGAAATTCGGATGGCTGAGAGGCACCTTAAGAAGTGCTCAACATCATTAGTCATTAGGGAAGTGCAGAACAAAACAACCCTGAGATTTCACCTTACACCAGTCAGAATGGCTAAGGTCAAAAACTCAGGAGACAGCAGGTGTTGGTGAGATGTGGAGAAAGAGGAACACTCCTCCACTGCTGGTGGGGCTGTAAGATGGTACAACCACTTTGGAAATCAGTCTGGCAGTTCCTCAGAAAACTGTACATGACACTTCCAGAGGACCCTGCTATACCTCTCCTGGGCATATACCCAAAGGATTCCCTGGCATGCAATAAAGACACATGCTCCATTATGTTCATATCAGCCTTATTTATAATAGCCCGAAGCTGGAAAGAACCCAGATGCCCCTCAAAGGAGGAATGGATACAGAAAATGTGGTATATTTACACAATGGAATACTACTCAGCAATTAGAAACAATGAATTCACAAAATTTTTAGGCAAATGATTTGATTTGGAAAATATCATCCTAAGTGAGGTGACCCAGTCACAAAAGAATACACATGGAATGCAATCTCTGATAAGTGGATATTAATTAGCCCAGAAGCCCTGAATACCCAAGGCACAAATTGCATAACAAATGACTCCCATGAAGAAGTATGGAGAAGGTCCTGATCCTGGAAAGGATTGATCTAGCGTTGGAGGGGAATATAAAGACAGAGAAAAAAGGAGGGAGGTGATTGGAGAATGGATGGAGAGAAGAAGGTTTGTGGGACATATGGGGAGGGGGGATCCGGGAAAGGGGAAATCATTTGGAATGTAAACAAAGATTCTAGAAAATAAAAATATTAAAAAATTTAGCTCTACGAAAGGTATTTGTGCTTCAGGTATGCTCTGTCTAAGGGAACAATCAAATATTATTAGAAGGGAGAACACTAGGAAATTCTGGCTGTAGGTAAGTTTTCCAGACCTTTGACTTCAAGTCACATTGGGAGAGTCAGGGCAGGCTTGGAACATGACCTCTTAGAGCTAATGGAGCTGACTTACTTATTACCATTCTGAGCCTCCTAGCTCATGATAACAGCCTGTGCACTGCTGTGAGAGACAGAGTTAGTCTCCATCACTCACTGGGGATCTTCTTCTGATCTGCACAGAGATCATAGCTGCACAGGTGCCCAGTTCATCAGGAAACTGTTCTTATGTACTTAAGAGACTTCCAAGAATAATAAGGTCTACCAAGGGGAGGATCAGAGGACATAGATCCTCCTGACATCTCAGTGTCATCAGGGATTAAGGCTAGTGCGGTCTCTCCTTCAGGCAAATAAGAACAGATGCTGCTCATCTGTACAGATGTCTTGTCACCAGGTTAGGTGTTGTTCATATTTCAACCTTTAGATATTGTAAAATTCACTAACCATGAGTATCTCAGACAGTGATATGAAGAAGTCTTTTCTAATTTTTGCAGAATTCTAGGACTTCCTATGTTCTACAGGTGAAATCATATTTTCTAGAGTGCCTCTGTCACTTCTCCTGGAATGTCAAGGAGAGGGCTTTGTGTATCCCTTCTAATAAATCCTGAGTCTGATACAGGTCTCTCTCTCTGTCTCTGTCTCTGTCTCTGTCTCTGTCTCTGTCTCTGTCTCTCTCTCCCCACATCTGTGTCTGTCTGCATTGGCTCACGGAAACCATGGAAGCAGACATGAGGCATGAGTCATCTGTGTGCACTCATACTCACACGTCTACTGTCTCCACCCTCGAGGCTTTCTTGGCTGCTTGCGGAGCAGGGATGAGCTGATGTTCATCTTTGTCATCCATAGCTTAAGGGAACATCTTGTTCAGGAAGTAAAAACAAAATGGGCATTAAGATTTGATTTCAGAACTAAGGCACCTCTCTCTGGAGAAGTTTTGCAGAATTTCACATGCTAGATAGGAAATAATATTATCTGATATGCCACTGTCACTAATCTGGAAGGTAAAATAACCCTGTTTTTCTTCATCCTCCACTTTAATAGAACCTACTTCTAACACAGGGCTCTCTCTGCTCAGAGAGTCCTTGATTTCAAAGAGCTTCAGAATCTTTTCTCCCATCATACCAAATTGTGCTCTTCAGAGAAATAATTCTCTCAGGTATTGTCTTTAAATATTGGATATTAGAAACAATGCTGTCATATGGAGATCATATGAAACCCCTAGCCTAGATCTACTGACCATGCACATATCTTCCTGTCATACTTCCATCAGTTTCTTGTTCTCTACCTTCTACCAGTCAGATCTGCCTCTGAAAGCATCCAACTAGGAGTGCTGAACTTCTGTCTCCATGTGTAAGATCAGAGAAGGCGCTTGTAGAAGATCCAAGATCACATTCTAACAATCTCATGACATTTCATAAACATTGGTAAATACAGTGCTACACGACTCAGTTTGTCCTGAATTTGGTGGGCACCAGGCATACATGTATTGTAGAGATAAACATATAATCAAAACAAATAAACACAGAAATTTAAAGAAATAAACCAGTCATGTGTATTTCAGAAAATATCTCTCAAGGTGTTTACCTGTTCAAGAAAAGTCACTATAAGACAATGTCAAAATGGTTCTGTTATGAGCTTGCATGTAGCCCTTACCCTTCATTCTCCTAGATCATTCTGAGACTTACCCCACTAATACAATCACTATTCCTTAATATCTCTTAACATCAATGGACTCAATTCCCCAATAAAAATACATAGACTAACAGACAGGACACATAAGTAGGACCCAACATTTTGCTGCACACAAGAAACACATCTCAGTGTCAAAGACAAAGAGTACCTCAGAGTAAAAGGCTGGAAAACAGTTTTCTAAGCAAATGTTCCCAGGAAACAAGATGGAGTAGCCATTCTAATATCCAATAAAATAGACTTTCAACCAAAAAAGACACAGAAGGATACTTTATACTCAACAAAGGAAAAAATCTACCCTGAAGAACTCTCAATTCTGAACATCTATGCTGTAAATACAAGGGCACCCTAATGTGTAAAGGGAACTTTTCTAAAGCTTAAAGCACACATTGCACCTCACACAATAATTGTGGGTGACTTCAATACCCCACTCTCCTCAGGGGTACAGATCAGGGAAACACAAACTGAACAGAGACACAGTGAAACTAACAGACGACCAAATGGATTTAACAGATATCTATAGAACATTTCATCCTAAATCAAAAGAATATACCTTCCCAGCACCACATGATACCTTCTCCAAAATTGACCATATAATTGGTTACAAAACAGAACTCACCAGATATAAGATTAACTAATCCAATGGCTCATATTAGATCACTATGGAGTAAGAGTGGTCTTCAATAGCAACAAAAACAACTGAAAGCCCACATGCACATGGAAGCTGAACAATGCTCTACTTAATGATACCTTGGTCAAGGAAGAAATAAGGAAAAATATCAAAGACTTTTAGAATTTAATGAAAATGAAGGCACAAAATACCCAAATTTATGGGACACAATGAAAGCAGTGTTAACAGGAAAACTCATAGCCCTGAGTGCATCCAAAAAGAAGATGGAGAGAGCATACGCAAGCAGCTTAACAGCATACCTGAAAACTTTAGATCAGAAAGAAGCTAATACACCTAAGAGGAGTAGAAGGCAGGAAATCATCAAACTCAGGCCTGAAATCAACCAAGTAGAAACAAAAAGAACTATACAAAGATTCAACAAAACCAGGAGCTGGTTCTTTGCGAAAATCAATAAGATAGGTAAACCTTTAGACAGACTAAGCAGAGGGCATAGAGGCAGTATCTAAATTAAGAAAACCAGAAATGAAAAGGGAGATATAACAACAGAAACTAAGGAAATTCCAAAATCAGATCCTACTTCAAAAGCCTATACTCAACACAACTGAAAAATCTGGATGAAATGGACAATTTCCTAGACAGATATCAAATACAAAAATTAAATCAGGATCAGAAAGACCATCTAGTCTTTGACAGTCTCACAACAACAACAACAACAACAACAACAGCAACACAGGACCAGATCATTTTAGTGCAGAATTCTATCAGTCTTTCAATGAAGACCTAACATCAATACTCGTCAAACTATTCCACAAAATGGAAACAGAAGGAACACTACTCAATTCATTCTATGAAGTCACAATTTCGCTGATACCAAAACCACACAAAGATCCAACAAAGAGAACTTTGAACAAGTGCCCTCATGAATATTGATGCAAAAATGCTCAATAAAATTCTTGCCAACCGAATCCAAGTACACATCAAAATGATCATTCACCATGATCAAGTAGGCTTCAGCCCAGGGAAGCAGGGATGGTTCAGTTTACAAAAATCCATCAATGCCATCCACTACATAAACAAACTCCAAGAAAAAAAAACCATATGGTCATTTCATTAGATGCTGAAAAAGCATTTGAAAAAATTCAGCATCCTTTAAGGTCTTGGAATGAACAGGAATTCAAGGCCCATACCTTAGCATAGCAAAAGCAATGTACAGCAATCCAGTAGCCAACATCAAACTAAATGGAGAGAAACTTGAAGCAATCCCACTAAAATCAGGTACTAGACAAGGCTGCCCTCTCTCTCCATATCTTTTCAATATAGTACTTGAAGTTCTAGTTAGAGCAAATAGACAACAAAAGGAGGTCAAAGGGATACAAATTGGAAATGACAAAGTCAAATAATCGCTACTTGCAGATGATATGATAGTATACTTTAGCGACCCAAAAAACTCCACCAGAGAATTCCTACAGCTGATAAACAACTTCAGCAAAGTGGCTGAATATAAAATTAACTCAAACAAATTAGTAGCCTTCCTATACTCAAAGGATAAACAGGCTAAGAAAGAAATTAGTGAAATGACACTCTTCACAATAGCCACAAACAATATAAAGAAAAAAATATAAACAAAAAAATCTTGGTGTGACTCTAACCAAACAGGGGAAAGATCTGTGTGATAAAAACTTCATGTCTCTGAAGAAAGAAATCGAAGAAGACTTCAGAAGATGGAGAATCTTCCATGCTAGTGGATTGGCAGGATTAATATAGTAAAAAATGGACATCTTTCCAAAAGCAATTTACAGATTCAATGCAATCCGCATCAACATCCCAACCCAATTCTTTATAGAGTTAGAAAGAACAATTCTCACATTCATCTGTAATAAGAAAAATTGAGGATAGCTAAAACTATTCACAACAGCAAAAGAACTTCTGGGGGAATTAGTATCCTGGACCTCAAGCAGTACTACAGAGCAATAGTGGTAAAAGTTGAATGGTATTGGTGCAGTGACAGGCAGGCAGATCAATGGAATAGAATCAAAGACCCAGAAATAAACCCACACACCTATGGTCATTTGTTCTTCGACAAAGGATCTAAAACAATGCAGTGGAGAAAAGATAGCCTTTTCAACAAATGGTGCTGATTCATCTGTTGGCTAGCATGCAGAAGAATAGAAATCGATCCATTCGTATTTCCTTGTACTTAGCTCAAGTCCAAGTGGATCAAGGACCTCCACATAAAACTAGACACACTAAAACTAATAGAAAAGAAACTGGGGAAGAGCCTTGAGCACATGGGCATAGGGGAAAATTTCCTGAACAGAACACCAATAGCTTATTCTCTAAGATGAAGAGTTGCCAAATGGGACTGCATAAAATTGCAAAGTTTCTGTAAGGCAAAGCACACTGTCAACAGAACCGAATGGCAACCAACACTTTGGGAGAAGATCTTTATCAACCCTGCATCTGACAGAGGGCTAATAGCCAATACATACAAAGAACTCACAAGTTAGACTCCAGAGAGCCAAATAACCCTATTTGGCTAAACAAAAGAAATTTTGGCTCCTACAGAGCTAAAAAGAATTTTAGCTCCTACAGAGCTAAACAACAACAACAACAAAAAATTCACCTGAGGAATATTGAATGGTGGAGGAGCACCTAAAGAATCGTTCAACATTCTTAGTCATAAGGGAAATGCAAATCAAAACAACCCTGAGATTTCACCTCATATCAGTAAGAATGGTTAAGATAAAAAACTCAGGAGACAGCAGGTGCTGTTGAGGATGTGGAGAAAGACAACACTCTTCCACTGTTGGTAGGATTGCAAACTGGTACAACCATTGTGGACATCAGTGTTGTGGTTCCTCAGAAAACTGGGCATGATACTACCAGAGGACCCTGTTATACCACTCCTGGGCATATACCCAGAGGATTCCCCAGCATGTAATAAGGACACATGCACCTCTATGTTCACAGCAGCCCTATTTATAATAGCCAGAAACTGGAAAGAACCCAGATGTCCCTTAACGGAGGAATGGATACAGAAAATGTGGTACATTTACAGAATGGAGTACTACTCAGCTATTGAAAACTAAGAACTCATGAAATTCTTAGGCAAAAGTCCCACAGGAAAGGGTGTTGATCGGGGAACTGGGGAAGTGGGAGGGGCTTATGGTACTTTTGTGGAGGGGGGAACCAGAAAAGGGGAAATCATTTGAAATGCAAATCTATCTAATAAAACAATTAAAAAAATCTAATTAAAAAGAGAGCCGAGGCAGCAAATACTCTTCAGTGAGCATTTGTGCATGAGCAGAGATCTGAATTGCAATCAGGTGTAGTCCATTCAGAAACCCGAGAACAAATTTCAATACAAAGTAAAGGACATATTCAGAATCACTGAATGAAAAGAGATCATGTCATGTAGCCTTTGTTCAGTCCTATTGGACCTGCATAGGACCTAGGGCCCTACTCTCTGACCAAATGCACAGGTCTTCAAGATTCCACTCTCTTTATTCTAGGTTCACTTTCATTTTATTTTTTATTTATTTATTTATTTTTTCTATTTTATTTTATTTCATTTATTTATTTATTTTTTTTAAAGGGGGGCCAGAAAGCAGGGTGTATCTGACCTGGTAGGTATTTTGATTTCCAAATCTACTCCTTTTTTTGTTGTTGTTTGTTTGTTTTATTCGATATATTTTTTATTTACATTTCAAATGTTTTCCCCTTTTCTAGACCCCCACTCCCCGAAAGTCCCATAAGCCCCCTTCCCTCCCCATGTTTTTCCACCCAACCCTTCCCACTTCCCTGTTATGGTTTTGCCCTATGCTGCTACACTGAGTCTTTCCAGAAGAAGGGGCCATTCCTCCGTTCTTCTTGTACCTCATTTGATTTGTGGATTATGTTTTTGGTATTCCAGTTTTCTAGGTTAATATCCACTTATTAGTGAGTACATACCATGATTGATCTTTTGAGTCTGGTTACCTCACTTAGTATGATTTTCTCCAGCTCCATCCATTTGCCTAAGAATTTCATGAATTCATTGTTTCTAATGGCTGAATAGTACTCCATTGTGTAGATATACCACATTTTTTGCATCCACTCTTCTGTTGAGGGATACCTGGGTTCTTTCCAGCTTCTGGCAATTATAAATAGGGCTGCTATGAACATAGTGGAACATGTATCCTTATTACATGATGGGGAATCCTCTGGGTATATGCCCAGGAGTGGTATAGCAGGATCTTCTGGAAGTGAGGTGCCCAGTTTTCGGAGGAACCACTAGACTGATTTCCAGAGTGGTTGTACCAATTTGCAACCCCACCAACAGGGGAGGAGTATTCCTCTTTCTCCACATCCTTGCCAACATCTGCTGTCTCCTGAATTTTTAATCTTAGCCATTCTGACTGGAGTAAGATGAAATCTCAGGGTTGTTTTGATTTGCATTTCCCTAATGACTAATGAAGTTGAACATTTTTTAAAGATGCTTCTCTGCCATCTGAAGTTCTTCAGGTGAAAATTCTCTGTTTAACTCTGTACCCCATTTTTTAATACGGTTATTTGGTTTTCTGGAGTCTAACTTCTTGAGTTCTTTGTATATATTGGATATTAGCCCTTTATTTGATGTAGGGTTGGTGAAGATCTTTTCCTAATTTGTTGGTTGCCGATTTGTCCTTTTGATGGTGTCCTTTGCCTTTCAGAAACTTTGTAATTTTTTGAGGTCCCATTTGTCAATTCTTGATCTTAGAGCATAAGCTATTGGTGTTCTGTTCAGGAACTTTTCCCCTGTGCCCATGTCCTCAAGGGTCTTCCCCAGTTTCTTTTCTATTAGCTTCAGAGTGTCTGGCTTTATGTGGAGGTCCTTGATCCATTTGGAGTTGAGCTTAGTACAAGGAGGCAAGGATGGATCGTTTTATTTTTTAAAAGAAATACTTAAGGATTTTACACTTATGGGCGTTTTATGCCTGCACGTGTTCTTTTGTGTCAATGGCATGTAATGCCAGCAGTGTTTAGAAGAGGGTCCAGGGTTCCTAGGACTGTAGTTACAGGCAGTGGTGACATGTCATGTGTATGCTGGGAACCAATGTCCTTTGAAAGAATAATCAGTGCTCTCAAGCACTAAGTCATCTCCCCATGGCTAGCCTCACTTTCAATGGCCCTCTCCCCATACTGCTCAATTTACTATTGGATCACTCTTAGTCAATGCAGCTGAAGAAGGAGAAGAGGTTCAATTTGTACTTAATGTGGCAGAAGATATTGAAGACATTTACTGAAACAAAGGGGAAAGTGCAGTTGACAGGGATGAACTTGCCCTTTTTGTAATAGCCACAATTAGTGTTATCAGGCCTGCCTATAGTGTCAGAGAGACAATGTACCCCAAAGGGTGCCTAATGATTCAGAATACCACACTGAGGAAAACAGACAATTTTAACATACAATTATGGATTCTGAGGAAGAGAGCAAAGAAATACATTCATTACACAATGTAGATGTTCCATGGCACTTTTTAATCTCTGGGTGTGACATGTGATATTTCTTCTTAGTAAAACAAGAGAAAAATGTGGGAATTTGCTTACTACTTATCAGTTTTTATGTCTACACTGAGTTTGAGTGTTTAGTGAGGACATAACCAGTGTAGGAAAATTGCAATTTCAGAAAGTTTTTCTGAATTTGTCCTGCTGAGAGTAGGATGTGTAGTGGTGTATCTCAGCCAAGGCGTTAGAACATGTCTATATTTTATGTCTCTCAACATAATTATGGACCAACAAAGTTCTCTGGTTTTCAAGTATGGTCTGGCCTAGGGAAATACCAAGTCTTAATAGAAGGGAGACCACTAGGATGTCCTGGATCCAGGATCCTGTCACTAGTCACTAGTATCCCAGACTTCTGAGTTCAAGTTACTCTGGGAGAGTGTGGGCAGGGGTAGAACATGATCTGTTACCAGAACAGGGAAGTGGGAAGGGGTGGATGGGGGAATAGGGGGAGGGAAGAGGGCTTATGGGACTTTGGGGAGTGGGAAGCCAGAAAAGGGGAAATCATTTGAAATCTAAATAAAAAATATATTGAATTAAAAAAAGAACAAAGTAAGGCACGAAAAAAAAAAAAGAGCTAACTGAATTGACTGATTTGTTAGCTGTCTGAATCTGCTAGTTCATAGAACCAGCCAGTGCACTGCCATGAAAGTCTCATGTTAGATAGCCAGAGCATGCCCTTCTGAGTCTCAGCAATAGGAGCACAGCTGCTAGGTGCCCAAGTCATTGGTCACCTGTTCTGATGATTTATGAGACTTCACAAAATAGTCAAGATTCCCAAAGGAGGAACAGAAGACATATGTCCTCCTGACACTGTACTGTTTTCAGAGATTAAGTCTAATGTAGTCTCTCCTTCAGGGAAATAGTAACAGATGATGCCCATCTAGACAGCTGTCCTGTCCCAAGTTTATGTCTTGTTCATAATAAAGGCCACATTATAGAGATTTCAATATTCACTATATGTCTTATATCTGGGAATCTGATATTAAAAAAAAGAACTCATGCCTCTGGAGATTTTCTACAGAACTCCAGGAATTCCTATCCTACCTAGTACTGGTGAAATTATGTGTTATCTTGAGTACCACTGTCACTACTCGCGGAATTGTAAGGAGAAGATTTTGTTGAGCCTTTTCCTATAAACTCTGAGTCTAGCAGAGGGCTTGCTATGCTCAGGCTCACGCTGACCATGGGAAGCAGATGTGAGCATGAGTAATCTGTCTGTAGTCACATGTCTACTGTCTGTACCCTGGAAGACTTCTCAGATGTCTGTGGAGCATGGAGGAGCTGATGTTAATCTTGGTCATCCATAGCTTGAGAGGATAACTTGTTCAGGAACCAAAACCAAATGGATAGTTAGATTTGTCTCCAGAACTAAGGCACATGAGTCTAGAGATTTTCTGCAGCATTCCACATACTCTACTGTAAATTATTTGTTTTCTTGCAACATAAACAGCTTGTCTTTGTTTTGTCTCTTCCAGTATATCTTTCATCTAGCATAGGGCTCTCTCTGCTCAGAAACTCACTGATTTAAAACACCTCATGTTTGTTATCACCAATAGTTACCTAAATTCTAGTCTCATATGGGATTTCTGTACTCACATAAAGTGATGTGGACAGGTATGGGCACTACTCAGGAAGCTTAAAGGGACATTTTTTCAGTCCTACCTTTAAGAGAGCTTTTAAAACTAAAATCTTGGAAGTTGCTGGCCTAGGCTGCAGACTGGAGATCAGTGCAACTGGAGAGAAAAGAATTCTCTGTCTCCAGGCAGGCAGTGTATCAGTAAGGATAAGGCATGTCAATGGAGCTCTGCCTTCAGCTCCAAGGTCTTTAACATTAATTACTGAGGCTCATCTTACATGTGACATGGACTTTTTCTCCTGCCCAGCACATTGGCATCATTGTATTACAGAAATCAAGTCCTCCTGTCTTTGCCTGAGTCTCCTTCTGTCTAGTTTCCTAAGAGCATTTATTGGGGGTGGAGTTAAGAGAGACAACACTGGATGAAAGAGGCCTTTGCAAGGATCAGAGATCCCACAGAGGGCCATCTTTTCTCTGTTCTTCCTGCAAATTACTGCTATCCAAGGCCAACATTACAAATGACAACTCCACCTCCCAGAAGGGAACACTAACTTGTGAGCCTGAGTCTCATTATACAACCTGATTGTGGCAGGGTTGAGTCTGGAATAGTTTTGAGGGTCCATTTCTGTTTATATTAGAACCAGGTTATGCCACGTTATGGAGGGATATGGGTATCTCAGACTCAGTCTTAGTGAACACATGAGAGTCAAGTTCAGTTTATTTTGTGTGTGCTGCCAGGGTCATGTGTATGGTATCCAAGTACATTCCCACTGAGCTACACTGTGACCTCTTCTTGGGATCCATATGTGGTTGTATCCTAACCCAGAGAGGGCCACCCACTGTGGCTTGTCGTGAAGAGGGATTTCTCCTGGCCTTTTTTGATATCAGAAGTGGCTTTAAAAGTAGATTTTTATTTTTTTCACAACAGGGCCTAATGCCCCATTAATAACATCTCAGACTATTATTTCTACCCAGTAGCAAAACTCTGCCTACTGTCACCCATCTATATAGTTTTAATGGGGTTATTGAGAGTGATCTTCGGGCAACCCTATTAAAAATGGGGTACAGAGTTAAAGAATTCTCACCTGAAGAACATCGGATGGCGGAGAAGCATCTTAAAAAATGCTCAACTTCATTAGTCATTAGGGAAATGCAAATCAAAACAACCCTGAGATTTCACCTTACACCGGTCAGAATGGCTAAGATTAAAAATTCAGGAGACAGCAAGTGTTGGAGAGGGTATGGAGAAAGAGGAACGCTCCTTCACTGCTGGTGGGGTTGCAAATGGTACAACCACTCTGGAAATCAGTCTGGCGGTTCCTCCGAAAACTGGGCACCTCACTTCCAGAAGATCCTGCTATACCACTCCTGGGCATATACCCAGAAGATTCCCCACCATGTAATAAGGATACATGCTCTACTATGTTCATAACAGCCCTATTTATAATTGCCAGATGCTGGAAAGAACCCAGGTATCCCTCAACAGAAGAGTGGATGCAAAAAATGTGGTATATCTACACAATGGAGTACTATTCAGCCATTAGAAACAATGAATTCATGAAATTCTTAGGCAAATGGATGGAGCTAGAGAACATCATACTAAGTGAGGTAACCCAGATTCAAAAGGTGAATCATGGTATGCACTCACTAATAAGTGGATATTAGCCTGGAAAACTGGAATACCCAAAACATAATCTGCACATCAAATGAGGTACAAGAAGAAAGGAGGAGTGGTCCCTGGTTCTGGAAAGACTCAGTGAAGCAGTATTCGGCAAAACCAGAATGGGGAAGTGGGAAGGGGTGGATGGGAGGACAGGGGGAGAGAAGGGGGCTTACGGGACTTGCGGGGAGTGGGGGGCTAGAAAAGGGGAAATCATTTGAAATATAAATAAAAAATATATCGAATAAAAAAAACAGAGATGACCAAGAAAAAAAAAACATATTTAATTCTCCCTCGTTATTAACAACTGTGACCTCAAGCCAGCCTACCTGCTCCATAGCTCTACCACCAGCACTAATAGGACAATGTGTTACAAATTCCATCTGCGGCTGAGTGGGTTTGAATGGAGTTTTGTAGTAGTAGAGTCTTTGGTTTTGTGGTTAAATATAGAAAATATTTTCTAGTTTGTTTGGATGCAATCAATTCTTAGTCCTTGCCTGAGCCTCCTGATGCAGCCCTCAGTTCTCTTCTCTTTAGTCTCTCTGATTCTTCCAGGATCAGACTGATGTGCGAGAGTTACAGAATATCTCAGGAAGTCAGTGGAACATCACAGGGGAAGGTAGAGACCTTGAGAAAGCAAGTAGATTTCTTTCTGTCAGTAATCCATGTTTTCCTGTCTCTTGCATTTCTATTTATGGCTTTCTTGACCTAGGAGGAGCACAGACTGCTTTTACACCTGCTCATAGAGAGTCAAATGACAGATGAAAATGTATAGTAGATGGGGACAAAAACAGCTGAGAGCTCTCCTTTCAGACCTGTTCCTGTCTCCCCTGCTCATTGGCTCACTTCTGATGTCATTTTGACTTGAAGGATAAATGGCGGTGCCAGGCAGGCCTTTTCTGAGTCATAACAAACCATGTTACTACCTTGTCTACCTTCCTCATGAATGAAAATGTCACTGATTGACACCAAAGAGTTGCATGTTTGAGAATCAGGGAAGTAGGACAGTGACCCTCAGAGCAGGCTGCTTCTGAACCGAGCCCTGTCTCTGGAAGTTCAGCTGTCTGAGGCTGTGGACATGAGCACATGTGACGGGCACAGCCAATGGCGATGGGCGCCTCCTTGGACAGCAGGGAGCTCCAGTGGTAGTTAGTGTTAACCATCAAGTGTACACAGCCTCAAGTCACAGGAGTGGGTCTAGAAGAGACCCAGTGCATTCAGTGTTGTTTATACATCACTTTGAAGAACTCTGCTGAGGACTTTCTTGAGTGTCTTAATTAAAGTAGAAAGGCAGAGGCCACTGTGAGTGGTGCTATCACTGTGCAGGTGACTCTGCATTGTCTCAGAAAGATAGTGAAACATGCACCAGAGAGGGAGGAAGGGGGGAGGGAGAGAGAGAGAGAGAGAGAGAGAGAGAGAGAGAGAGAGAGAGAGAGAGAGAGAGAGGCATAGAGACAGAGACAGAGAGACATAGTTTGAAGGAGGGATTGAGGGAGGGAGACAAAGACACAGAGTCAGAAACACAGAGACAGAGCCCCACAGAGAAGGACATTAGAAGGGAGAGTACCAGTGAATGACCTGTTAAACAGCACTGATCCTTAGTTCCTGACTCCAGATTCTTGTCTTTTATGTGCACCTTGACTTCCCTCAACGATGGAGTTGACCTTTGTCACTGCCCTGGAAATTCATTGTCCTCTTAAGCTGCTTTTGATCAGGTTGTTTATCATAGCAGCAGAAAGTTTGAACAATTTTCTGGGAATCGTGTAAAACATATTCATTTGTATCCTACATGGTTTTCTGTTTGTATGAAAGCCACACAGCACCATATGTCTATATAAGGTCATATGAGTGCCCGAGGAGACTTTTCAGCTTCATTGCTCAATGTGTAGCCTTGTGAGCTCCGACATAATGAGAGGAAAGGGGAGAAGGGTCGGGGACAGGAGATAGGGGGAAATGAGCTGACGTGTCTTGTATGTGGGAAATGTCCCCAGCCCATATAAGTCTAGGAGGGCCTCCTACCATGGAGGAGGCTCAGATAAAAGGAAGGAAGGACAGCAGAACTGGCAAGAGAGCAGAGTGTGGACACAGCACGGGAACCGAAGCTATTCACGGAGGGAGAACAGAGCAGGCGGCAGGCGGCAGTGGTCATGATGGACTCTGTTGCACTTTACTGTAAAGACTGGACCTCCTGGCAGGGGCTCATGCTCACAGGTGAGGAGGCTACTCTTTGGCACTGAGTGGGAGAAGGGGAGCCCAGAGCCTTGCTGATGTCCCTGATGAAGACAAGAACTTGGGCATAGATTCAGAGTTTTGGGAAGAGGGCACAGAAAAGGGCATGCATTCTGCAGCTGTAAGTGACAAAAGATAGTATAATAGTGAAACAACAACATTGATTTCTATTCCAACTCAATCACATGGACAGCTATTTTCTGAGGACTGATGTCCCCAAACATGTGAGTGACTGTCCAATTGAAAACCAAATTAGAGAGAGCAATTAAGATGACTTAATGGTCATGCTGCTGGCTGCCAAGCCTAAGACATCAAGACAATTCCCAACACATATAAGATGTGTGACTTACATGTATATGTAGTGTATACATTTACCTATACACAAATGCACACAAGAGCACACATATATAAGCATTCCCCTTCCCCAAACATACGAACTATACCAAACTCTTGTGCTAAAGTTATCATTAGCTTCATATTTTAGAATTTTGCAAATGTACTCCTGGATTGGAATATCCTTGACACATGCATTCTCCCACACATCCAAAGGTATCCAAGCCTAAATCAGTTCTGGGCCTTCCAAAAATGTCTAGGTCATCTTGGTTCTATTAAAGCCCTAGACTAGTGAACTGTAAGTTAGACCAGAGTGACCATGTAGAAGGAGAATCAGAGAACTCAGACCAAAGAGATAATGGAGGAAAATAAGAAAGTGCAGATCTCTAGAATTAGAGTAACAGGAGACATAATCTCAGCTGAAGTACTCTGAATACAGGAAGGAAGCTAAGGGTAGTGTGGGGAGTCCTCAAGGTACCAAAGGAGAGATTTCCATACACAGAACAGAACAGAACAGAACAGAACAGAACAGAACAGAACAGAACAGAACAGAACAGAACAGAACAGAACAGAACAGGTTCAGGGCCACTGATGAAGCAGTGGAGGTTATTTTGCTCACCCCTTCCAAGTACAAAGGTTCCACTCTCACCTACCCACTGAGGTGGAGGGATGAGCTGTCCACTCAGGATACAGATCTCATCTTTCCATCAAATACACAGATCCCAGTGTTCATGGAATTTCTCTTTTCCCTTCTAGTCTCCATTTTAACCTGCTGGCTGCTTCCCACTACTGCCAAGATCACCATTAAATCAATGCCTCCCATTGCTGTTGAAGGGGAACATGTTCTTCTGTTTGTGGATAACCTACCGAAGAATGTTAAAGCCTTTTCCTGGTACACAGGAGTTACAGCGCTCAAGAGTTGTGAAATTGCAAGTCACACCATAGCTACCAATTTTACTGTGGTGGGACTTGCACACGGTGGTAGAGAGACAGTATTCAACAATGGATCTCTGTTGATCAAGAGTGTCACCAGAAAAGACTCAGGACACTACACTCTACAAATACGTGATGCAACCTTAAGACCTGAAATAATACATGCAGAATTCTTTGTACACAGTAAGTCAAGTGTTCTGTGAACTCTGTTGTTGGGTGGGGTTGAGTCCATTGTACATTCAGAAAAGAGTCAGGCCTGAACTGGATCTACCTCCTCTCTGTATTGTGTCGCCATGTTGTTGCTTGAAGATTTAGTTCAGGATATGCATTTTGGGGACAAACTTTCATAATTCAAAATCTCTCACGTGACTGAAACTGCAGAGAGGTGGACTTGTGCTGAATAACTCAGACAAGGATGTCAGCCTCAACCCAGATACTTAGGCCTCTCACCATGTACCTGCACCTGAGTTCAGGAAGAGATGAGGAAACTAGGGGATCCAGACCTCTGTCCCAGAGTAAGCTCAGAGCGAGGGAGGACAGCAGAGCCGATTTCAGAGCAACAAGGCTCAGGGGCACTGCTGGAGGTGAGGTGTTCAAAGAGGAGGGAGAACACAGCAGCCATCAGAGGCTGTGGTGCTGGCTCCTTAATCTCTATGCAAATGTACACACAGTTGCAGGAAATCCTACTCCAGGTGCCTACACCCTTTTCTATCCTTGTGTGGGAAGAGGTTAGCTGAGTGATTTTATGTAGTCTACTGGAGAGGATACGGGCTTCAGAGGAGACTCATGGTTCCTGTTTGGAACATGAGATGAGAAAACACAGCAAGGTAGACAGCTGTTCAGCATCTGGAAGCTCTCAGTGGACAGGAAAAGGTAAGATGGGGAGAGAAAACTTGTATTGTTCATTATCAGGTTCATTAATTACCTTGACAAGTATACTTTGAAGACTAAACATCCACACCTGTGACAAGACGACTAGTCAAATGAAAAACAAACCGTGAGCTGACTCAGTGGATATTGGCACTTGCTGTCATCCTTGATGACATGAATTCAATCTTCTTATCCCACATGGTAGAAGGAGAGATCTGAGTCACATAAGCTGTCCTCTGATCTGCATACACGTTCTGTGGCATGCACCCACTCACCCATACACTGACACATGCTTGAGGTCATGTTCCCATTCCCAATGCAGAGTCAATAAAAATAAATTATAAAACTTTATATTTTATATAAAAAATTTAATTATTTTAGAACCTTAGAATCTGTTAACTCAATCCATGGACATACAGTGACCCAGAGCACACATCCATCTATCTATTCATTCATTTTTCCATTGAGCACTTTCTAGGCATTGGGTCTTCCAAGATTATCACACTATTCCCAGGCCATAAAGTCCTATACTAATTGGCAAGAAAGATGATCAAGGGCATTGAGAATGCACATAAGAGTTTCAATGTAAAATGTATCAGTGAAGATGTTTGTGGAGGCACCGTCCTCTACACACCGTGGGTGTGAGCAGAGATCTGAAGGCAGTGAACAGTAAGTCATGCAGATAGATGAGGGGAAAGTCCCATTCAGAAGTTAATGGGCACCAAGGGTATGAAATTTGTGTGCTGACCTCCACCAAATAGGATAGACACAGCTTCACACACACAACAAGGCCGAGTGATAGACGTAGCTGCTCGGGACTCAGAGATCTTTCTTCCTACCAAATTCAGACAAACTCCTTCTGATGGTTTCTTTCTATTTCCTTTTTTTTCATCTAGGCCCACTTTTAGGGTACAAGAAGCATCTTACACCTTCCCAACTCATAATAGGGTTGATCCCACCAAGGGTTGAAGAAAACAACAATATTATTCTTCAGGTTTTTAACATGCCGGAAAAACTTCAAGGCTTTGCCTGGCACAGAGGAGTACTTCCACTTAGCCATTTGAAGATAGCAAGCCATTCATTCCTCACCAACTCAACCAGGCTGGGGCATGCATATTCTAACAGAGTGAAAGTACGCAATGATGGATCCTTGCTTCTCTTGAATGTCAAGAAGAAAGACACAGGGATTTACACCCTACGAACCATATCTGTGGATTTGAAATCAGAATGGGCCATTTTGGACCTCCAAGTAAACAGTAAGTGATTCTCTGTGACTCCTGGGTGATGGTGGGGTTTATTCTTCTCTGTATACTTAGGGCAGTGAGGCTTGGACTTTCCTCCCCTCTGGACTGTGTACTCTCACTTGGGTTTGGGCATTTAGTAAAAGACACACATTGTGGTGGCAAACTGAAATACCTCAGAAGCCTTGGCCTGACTGGAACCTGCAGAAAATAGTATGATAACTCAGTCCAAGTATGTCATCCTCAGCTTGGACTCTCTGGGTTCTCACACTGAAGATAGTCTTGAGAAAGCTTTGTGACATCCTTGAATTTGACTACCTGCTAGAGCTGACTGGAAGCAATGCGTCATTTTGCACTCAAGTCCTGAAGCACATGAAACAACCCAGTATGTGGCCTGACAATCATGATGAGGCTAAGTTATTCATGCATCTCCTTTTCCTGAGATTCAGCATGGACAGAAGAGCTGGATGGTGGCCATGCAACATGATGACTGTCCTCATAGTCATGAGATATCACAGGAAAGTTTGGATCCTCAAGGAAACAGAGGTCTTCTTGGCAACTGCTTGTGTTCAGGAGTTCAGCCCAGGGAAGTCTCTTTTTAGGCAAATAATAACATGTACCCCTGATTTTATTAACTCTTCAGTCTCAAATTTAGGATATTATTAATATTTGAATTTCGCTTATAGACAAGGAAGTGATAAGTTACCATGTATACTATAGGGAATCTGAGAGACAGCAAAGACTTTGGTTGAATGATGGTTACACAGCCTATGAGTGGCACATCAGAAGCACACAATGGCTATGAATATCCACAGCTCAAACCTATCACAGGAGGCCTTATCAAGTAAATGTAGGTCAGAGGATTGCTGTGGGTTCAGAAAATTTCACCTTACGCATCAGGCATCTGTGTCTCACAGAGAGAGTCTGGTCCAGGCAGTGGAGGCAACAAATAGGCAGCTAGTTTTGATTTTGTAATAAACCTTAAATTGCCTTAATTGAATTCTGAAACCCTCCTCCAGTATAATTCTCCTACTCCAATGTTCTGAGCTTTAGATCATAGATTTCTTAGTGTGGTGGTTTCACTCCTTTATGTCATTCCCCCCCCCCCATCAAGATCCTGCAAGTCACAGGGTATAGTGTGCAGCTCATTCAATACTTTTGTGATGAAGAAGAAAGGAATTAGTAATGAATAGACAAATGGGTGGTGGTAGATTGGTTTATGAATGAATGGTGGAGGTAGATGGATATGTTTATGAATGGATGCCTTAAAACACTTTCAAAGGCTTAAAAGTACATGTAGAGTCTTAGTGTGTCTTACAGTGCCCACTCCCTACCCATCCTGGAGGCTATGGCCTTGGCCCAGTCTCTCTGATCAACTCCTCATCCACCTGGAAAGACAAGTGCATGAGCATCCTAGGGAGGAAGACGAGTTCATGAGCATGTATGCCACGCCATGTAGTATCATAGTACAGTAGTAGTGCAGTACAGATGCCACTGCATGTAGTAGCTCTCGGAGTGACACTCCTCACGTAGTCATTTAGATCTTGCTCTTTGGAGTCTTGGAAGCCATTTTAACTCCCACTGTTGCTGTCATTCACATTTCTGCTATTGTTACGCCTCTCCTGCCACTCATCTCCTGTCCCATCATTCAGGAAGGTATGTTCCTGTACTGCCCAGCTAACTGATCCACTTACATTCCCACCTCAATGGCTGCTTTTCTGGGTTGCTGGTATAGGAGTCAGAAGAAACAACCGTTCCTCTTAGGTTCCAGAATATGCCCACACCCTGTACACTATACTACACCACACACACACACACACACACACACACACACACACACACACACACACACACACACACACAGGTCCTCCTGTGGCTTATGGACCTTCCCAAGAAAGAGGTGACACAATCTGTGCTGTCTAATGGCTTTGTCATATGTACCTACATCTCATATTGTCCAATTGCCTCAAGGTGACTCCTGTGATCCAGTGACACAGTCTAAAATGCCAGACATGATTAGTTCCATTAGACTGTATAATATGAAAGCATTTGATGCAACTTGCTTTGTGGTTTCAGGGTCTTAGGAAGAGTTAAAAAAGAACTTGCATCTCACACTAGGGTTGGCCCTGTCTCTCCTGTGCCTCACTGTTTGAAGAGGTTGAGAAGAATTCTTCTAAATAGGACCTAACTCTAGACATTTGATGCTGCTGAAAAGTTTGGGTTGTTTCTTATTTTACACAGTAGAGAAATCTTGCCATCACATGTATCCTCTGTTCAATGCTGTGCTCAACAGGACTCACACTCAGGTCTCCCTCTGTTCATGGATTCACCAGACTCAAGCCAATTTGTAACTACTACATTTAATCAAAATGGGACCCCACAGTACTGAGAGATTGATCTAAGGCTTTTCTGTGCTCTCAAAAAAATAATCCTTGCAGGAATTGGTCTTATATCCCGACTGTACCTACTAAGTTTTGCATATTATAAGCAGCTTGGCAGAAAGGAAGAAATTTTAAGAACTATTTGTATCTCTCAGCCCATTTGATGGTTGAAACAATGATCTCCCACATAAAAAGGAAATATCCCAGGGGTTTCATGATGAGAGAAGGCAGAGACCCTAGCCAAAGGGGAACGATCTCTGTGAGAAGAGATTTTGCCTTATCACACCACACTATAAGATGGAATTGAATCCGGACAATGACAGAATTGAGTAAGGGGCTTTATGTCCTGGTTGGAACTGCTTAGATCATTGGTTTTCCATTTAAATGTTCATCTCAATTCAGAACCTTGAAGTCAGGCTACAGGCAATCCAAGACCAAGAAGTCAACCACGGCCCTCGAAGAATAGAAGACAAAAGGCGAAAATGTGCGTTATTTCTCCCCTTACTCTCTATTGCAAATAAATAGCTTTCTGCTTACCAGTGTTCTTTCAGCTCTTTTAATTGCCTTATTAAGGATGGGTGACTGATCCCACCTTGAGATTCATGATTAGAACTCGACCAAGTTCAGTGACAACATAGAGAAATTTGCTGCAACAAATTCCTATTGTTAGAAATTGCCATTTCACCAAGGCTCCATAATGTGCCAGTGTCCCTGAGTGTGAAGGGGTCCCCACTCTATCACTGTCTAGGGTTCCTGACTTCTGCAGGGCAGACATGTAGTAAGCCAAGGATGTTCTAAGCTGGGGTTTCTGCTAATTGATGTTTATTCTTGACTAAATAATCCAACTTCTCTATCTGGCCTTCAAGCACAGATAACACAATCCAATGTATGACCCATTTTATCCATAAGGCTTCCTTGGGGTTTTAGACTTACACAAATGTTCATTTTCAGTAGGATGTAGATTTTTTATCGATGTTTTTCTCTATTGAATTCCCAAATTGTAACTTGTATTGATTGCTTAATTCATTTACATTTTGTGCTTTCTTGCAATTAATTTATCAGTTAATTTATACCCATTTTGATTTGTTTGGATATTTCTACAGTCATTACTCATTTGTTTAGAGATGGCCCTCTCTCTCTCTCTCCCTCCCTCTCTCTCTCTTTATATATATCTACATATATATATGTAGATGTAGAGATAAAAGATAGAGGTAGAGATAGATATCATGGCTCTCTCTCTCTCTCTCTATATATATATATATATACATATATATATATATATACATATATACATACATACATACATACCATGGGCTCTCTTGGAATTCACTAAGCTGGCCTTGAAATTACAGAGATCTCTTTGCCTCTGTGTCCCCAGTACTACAGGGAAGGGCAAAGCCTGATATCAGGACCATGCACCACTGTGTCCAGCTCCCTTTGATACCTTTGTCTTGGATTGTGCCTACTTCCCTGTTGTTGGACGTCATGACTTTGACATAGATGATTCTTGGAGGAGTCATTACTTTGGTTTCCATGTTCCTGGCTGGTTAAATCCTTTTCTGATTTTTTGTTATTATTGAAAACTTTATACCTGTGCACAATAATATGTGATTTTACATATCTCAATTTTCCTCATGAAAATCATTCCATATCTCCCAATTATGTTCCTTTTCCAAATATATGTCATTCCCTTGTAAAACAAACACTTCCATCCAAAGAAGGAAGATAAAGGATTTCTTCTTTATGAAGAAGATACTATCTTATTATTATGATTTTGGTGGAAGAGTTTCTTGTTGAATTGACAACAAAGTTAATCCCTAGCACTTTCCTGAAAATATAATACCATCTGTTTTCTGATAGTATTATTTTGAGTCCCAGCATCATTCTATCAGGTTCAAGTAGCCTCTTACTGAAGCCTGTTAGAGCACTCTATGATCCTTCAGGGTATTAGGTCATAGTTTGCACTGGGTTGTGCACTATAAGATATCATGCTTTGAATATTGTTGTCACCTAAACTGGAGATTTTTGTTTGGGGACCTTGTATCCTAGATCCTGAGGGAATTTATTACCTTTAGGATGTTTGTTTATCAGTAATAGGAGTTGGACAAGGCCAGGAGAGTCCTTTTCCAGCACTAAATGCATTTCCATTTTTGAACTTTCTGTCTCTGCCTCGCAGGCATGCAGATCTAGCTTCCGTCTTTTCTTTCTTTTATCCTTTAAACTTTGGGGAAATGCAATTAAGGCAAGGTTTCTCTGTGTAGCGCTGGCTGTCCTGGAACTTGCTCTGAGACCAGACTGGCCTTGAACTCAGAGATCTCCCTGACTCTGCCTCCTAAATGCTAGTATTAAAAGCATTCATAAACAATGCCTGTCTGTCCTTAATACATTTTATTTTATGTGGATATCTGTTTAAGAGCATGAGCTTGTAGCTAGGGAGGTCATAAGTCTGATGGGAAAACCTAGTACTATTGCACTAAATGAACATAGTATTAAGCCCTCTCCAAATGATTTGTCATGATAACCATGGATCAATGTATGTCTACCATTTAAGATCAAAACAAGCATGGCCATTCTTAGCTTCTAAAGTCATACAGTCTCTGACATTTTCACAGTACTGTGGCCACAGCAAGATTAATGCATCTCTCAACCCTCATCTATCTGAAGTAAATGGTGATTGGCACAGAGCCCCATACCTGGCCAGTGTGTACAAAATAAGAGACTGTAGAATGCTCAGTCTTAAACGGGACATCAAAGTCATGACTGTTCTCCCAAGACTGAGGGCATGTTGCCAAAGAGGGAATGGATAGATTATATAAGACAAATAAGATAGATGACTCTCACAAAATGATGATTTATATAAAAAACTATATGAACTTACAATGGTATTGAGTTTAATTTGTACAAGACTCAATGAAATTCAAGCCAGAGAATATCCCAACATGGAGGGAGAGTATGGATTTGGTAAATATGAAGTCCGACCACAAGTTGAGGATTTATCAATAACTAATAGAATCTTGGAGAAGAATTAGTTTTATTTAAGGGTGTAATACATTGACTGTTTTTCATCAGAAGGTCCCATATCCAAGAATATGTGGGTAGCAGTGTGGACCAGATGAATTTAAAATGAGGACAAAGTTGAGTGGATTTGAAGAAAGGATGTGACTTGGAGGCATTGTAGGGATTGAGTACAAAGTACAACTCATAAAATTCTTACAGAAATAATAAGAATATTCTCTATGTTCTGAAATAAAAGTTTTGGCTGGAACCCAAAGGTAACAGTGACTCGAACATAGTTTTGGTATTTTCCATATTTTTATAAGTTTGCCAAACACAAAATTATTTCTCAATGATGCTTGTATTTCATTTGTAAAAAATGTAATTTAGTGTGTCACTTGTCTATTGATTTAAATTGCCCCTGGTTTATCACTATTGCTCTAAACTACTGATTTAGCCCTAATACACACACACACACACACACACATACACACACACACACACACACACACACACACACACACACCAGAGCATACACACAGGCACACAGATGAGAATATGGTATACAATCACAATAAAGGTATAATTAGAAAAACTTAAAGCTAATCCTTTCTGGTTTCTAACCTTCCTCTTATATCTCTTATGATGTGGGAGAATTGTTGTGTCTTGTTATTGTGATGAACATGCCTTGGTTTAGAAGTGTAAGAAATGGTAGTGGCTCAGGAGCCCAAAGATCACGTTCTCAGCACAAAGATTTATTTGCCCCAGAGGGACAAAGGGCAGGGCATAAGAGACAAACACAGGAAGGAGTGGATGAGTTAGAAGAAGAAGGGAACAAGTGATGGGGAGAAGGAGGGACAATGGACTTCATCTGCATAAAAAACAACAGATTGCAGCTTATAAAGCTACAAGGAAAAACTGTATTACAATGTGGTGTTTATTTAGTCATGTTAATTAGGAGAGGTAAGTGGAGGTTTTTGATTGCTGGACTTCAATACTTTAATACCTGGTCTTTGGCAGTTAACCATGGGAAGAAGTGGCCAAATAAGTGAATATATACTGGTAGGTAAGTTTAGAAATGTTATATAAAGGATTTTAATAAGGTAGAGGGGAATGGAGAGCAGGGTGATGACTGATAGAGCCATGTTGGCCATGCTCTACCTGGACATAGTCCCAGGAAATTGTGGCACAACTCTGACGTATCTGTGAGGACATTTCAGCAGATGATTCATTGAGAGGATTGACATACCATGAACATGATTATCCCACTCAGCCTGAATGAGAGTGTGGTGGTTTGAATAAATGTGGACCCCATAGACTCATGTGTTTGAATGCATGGCTCATAGAGATTGGCACTATGGGAGGTGTGACTTTGTTGGAGTAGGTGTGGCCTTGTAGGAGAAAGTGTGTCACTGTGGTGGCAGGTTTGAGGTCTCATATATGTTCAAGCTGTTCCCAGTGTGACAGCCTCTTCCTGCTGCCTGTGGATCAAATGGAGACGTCTCCCTTCCTCAAGGTTACTGTAAGGAGACATCAGAGAGCATTCTGGGAATAACACAAGATTTCTGAAGCTTGGAAGCCCACCCCCAGGGACAACCTTGTCCAAGGCTATACCTGCTAACCTTTGCTAAATTGTTTACTGCCTGGAGACCAACTATTTAAATGGGGAGGGGGACTTCTCATTCAAATTACCACAGTTGCCAACACATATATTCATTCCCAGGTTGAATTAAAGCTAATTCATGAAGTAATTGGTTCTTGAGAGATGGCTTTGTGGTTAAGAGCACTGGATGCTAGTGCAGAAAACCAGCGTTCAATTGCCAGTGACTGTGGATGGAGAAGGCTTTGAATAAGAGAGTGGTCAATACATGTCAAAACCATGAAAACCTTGTCCTGAGTTCAGCAGGAGTAGGATCACTTACCCCACTGTTTCAGGCATGCATATACTGGTGCACAAAGGCCTACTCCCATTCTTCCATGGAAAGAGATCTCATAGCCCAGTAGAAAGGCTAAATTTCCTTTTCCCTTATATGGTCATGTCCAGTGGCAGCTGGAATTACTCCTTATGCAATAAGGCATCCCCAGTATCCTAGCCCCAGCCAAGGATGTGCACTCACCTCAATAGCCACATCTCACCATCTAAAGGTTTCAAATAGACTTTGACCTCCACTAAAGTGAGCTATCTTACTGAAGCTGACTCCAAGAGTCTTTTCTCACCATGTCCACTACTGCCTGAGGTTAACTAGGTCCCAGCTGTCACACCTCAATACTCCTTCCAGCATCCATCAGGTGTGATTGCGAATGATCACACCATGGAGGGCAGAGAAGCAGAGCCTGAATGGCAGCTAGTGTCCAACATGGGGTAGAGACTGACAGGATTCAGAAAATGATTGTGAGTGATTCTCCCCCATCCCACGCCACAAACACACACAATGGATCATCCATTGGCCTTGCTTGATCATGATTCTCTATTAAGAGGACTGGATTGGAGTCTTTTTTATTGTTTCTCACAATTTCACTATCACCATTGCATGACACAGAGTTTGCTGAAAGGGCAACTGACACCTTCTGGCCAAGGTATCCCATGGCATTGGTAGAAGCTCGCAGCTCTCTGTCCAGACACCGACATCACACTTGGACATTGGACATGGCCGTCTATTGTTTTCTCCCCTTGAAAAATATCTAGTAATGTAATGACCAGTTAAGAGTTCTTAGGGGGGTTTCTCATTTCTCTGAATTGTTTGGGAAGGTTTACATTTGTGACTTCAGGTCAACATCAGCACCAGTCTTCTAGGAAGAGATATACTGGAGGCTCTGGAACTTACTCTCACTAGTCAATCAAAAATGATATAAGAGTGTAAATGATTATACTAATAATAATACTTATAAAGACTTTAAAAACACCCATCTTGGTTACTTCCGATTCTACAGGCTTCTGTTAGTACAATATTCCCTGCCTCTACTGGCTATTCAATGATTTTATTTGGGTTGAACAATGGCCTCTTTTAGAGAGAAACATAATGCACTCACATAGTTAGTAAAACAAACAAACAAACAAAAACATGTTCCACTTCATCATATCTACCCTTTCTGTAGTCCTTGGAAAGGTTTAAGGTTTAAGGTTTAAGGACAATTAATAAAACCATGTGGGATTGGGGGCCACCCTAAAGGGGGCTACCACCCTCCACCATTCCTGACATTGTCTTAGAAATAGACATTTAAACAGTGTTTTTCTCTGTCCCTCTCCACCAGTAGGAATGCTCATGGGTCTCCCGGTCTTTGTGGATTTTCAGTCGATATGGTCTACACAGGCAAAAGGAACAAAGACAATGAATGTGGGTTTCAGTATGGTGAATGATAACACTGATGCCAGCTGTGGGTAAACAGATTCACTTTACTTGGGGTGATTCAATGTCTATAAAATTTGGGGGACTTGAAATAGGAATATCCAGAAAGAATGGAAACAGGTAGCCTCGGGAGATAGGAGGTTGGGGGACCCTCCAGAATGCACCAAAAACATGGGAGTCGAGAGACCCTCAGGACCTTAGATGAAAGAATTAGAAGAGGGAATTTAGAGAGCCCACATGCTGACCAGGAAGACAATTCAGCAAATGAGGGAGAGGGGGACTATCCCACAGTCACAACTCTGACCCATAATTGTTCCTGTCTGAAATAATTACAGGAAAGAAAATCAAGAGGAGCCTGAGGAAAATAAGATCCAGAGACAGGCCCAAAGTGGGATTCAGCTCAAGGGGAGGTCCCAAGGCCTGACATTATTACTGAGGCTATGAGGGCTCACAAAAAGGGACTTAGCTTGACTGCACTCCAGAAGACCCAATAAGCAGCTGAAAGAGTCAGATGCAGATATTTGCACCCAACCAGTGGACAGAAGCAGTTGACCTGTGTTGTTGGATTAGGTATGGCTGAAAGAAACGGAAGAGAAGGGGAATCCTGTAGGAGGAATAGTAGTCTCAATTAATCTGGACCCCTGAGATCTCTCAGACACTGGACCACCAAACAGGCAGCATACACCAGCTGATATGAGGCCCCAAACACACATACAGTAGAGAACTGCCAGGTCTGTGTTCATTCAGAGATGATGCAACTATCAAGAGCCTGGAGGCCCCAGGGAGTTTACAGCTCAGGTAAGGTGCAGGGTATGGACATCTTCGGGAGACAGGAGGTGGGGAGGCAGTATGGAATGTGGAACAGTCAGAGAATGGACAGGAGTGGAGCAGAGTAAAATATGGTGTGTAAAAAAATAAATAAATAGGCCTTGCCAGAGCCTTGCAAATACACAGGCAGAGTTCCTCAGTCAACCATTAGACTGAGCCATCAATGGGAGGAGAGGTCCTTGATCCTATGAAGGCTTGATAGATGCCCAAGAATAAGGGAATAGAGGGTGAGGAGATGGGAGTGAGATGAGTGGGGAATACCCTCATAGAAGCAGGAGGAGGGAGGATAGCATAGGCAATTTCGAGGAGTGGGGGAACCAGGAAAGGGGATGACATTTGAAATGTAAATAAAGAAAATATGCATTATTAATTAATTAATAAATAAAAATATGTTCATTCACCATGATCAAGTAGTCTTCATCCCAAGGATGCTGGGATGATTCAATATACAGAACACCAACAATGTACTCCACGATATAAACAAACTCAAAGAGAAAAACCATCTCATTTGATGCTGAAAAAGCCTTTGAGAAAATACAACATGCCTTCTTGATAAAAGTATTGGAGAAATCAGGAATTCAACGTCAATACCTAGCCATAATAAAAACAATATACAACAAACCAATAGCAAACATCAAACTAAATGTAAAGAAACTTGAAGCAATCTCACTAAAACCAGGGACAAGACAAGGCCGTGCACCTTCCCCCTATCTTTTCAATATAGTTCTCAAAGTTCTAGCCAGAGCAATTAGGCAACAAAGAAAATCAAAAGAATACAAATTGGAAAGGAGGAAGTCAAGATATCACTATCTGTGGATAATACGATAGTATACATGAGTGACCCCCAAAATGAATTCCTACAGCTGATTAACAACTTCAGCAATGTGGTTGAATATAAAAGTAACTAAAAAAATTAGTACCTTTCCTCTATTCAAAGGATATATGGGCTGAGAAAGAAATTAGTGAAGCAAGACTCTTGATAATAATCACACGCAATATTAAATATCTTGATGTGACTCTAACCAAGCAAGTGAAAGATCTGTATGAAAAGAGCCCCAAGTCTCTCAAGAAAGAAATCAAAGAAGACCTCAGAAGATGGAAGGATCTCCCATGCTCATGTTTTGGCAGGATTAACATAGTAAAAATGGCCATTTTACCAAAAGCAAACTACAAATTCCATTCAATTTCTATTGTCATGGTTTGAATATGATTGGCCCAGAGAATGGCACTATTTGGAGGTGTGGCCTTCTTTTTTTTTATTTTTTTATTTTTTTATTATTCGATATAATTTATTTACATTTCAAATGATTTCCCCTTTTCTAGCCCCCCCACTCCCCGAAAGTCCCGCAAGCCCCCTTCTCTTCCCCTGTCCTCCCATCCACCCCTTCCCACTTCCCCGTTCTGGTTTTGCTGAATACTGTTTCACTGAGTCTTTCCAGAACCAGGGGCCACTCCTCCTTTCTTCTTGTACCTCATTTGATGTGTGGATTATGTTTTGGGTATTCCAGTTTTCTAGGTTAATATCCACTTATTAGTGAGTGCATACCATGATTCACCTTTTGAGTCTGGGTTACCTCACTTAGTATGATATTCTCTAGCTCCATCCATTTGCCTAAGAATTTCATGAATTCATTGTTTCTAATGGCTGAATAGTACTCCATTGTGTAGATATACCACATTTTTTTGCATCCACTCTTCTGTTGAGGGATACCTGGGTTCTTTCCAGCATCTGGCAATTACAAATAGGGCTGCTATGAACATAGTAGAACATGTATCCTTATTACATGGTGGGGAGTCTTCTGGGTATATGCCCAGGAGTGGTATAGCAGGATCTTCTGGAAGTAAGGTGCCCAGTTTTCGGAGGAACCGCCAGACTGATTTCCAGAGTGGTTGTACCAATTTGCAACCCCACCAGCAGTGGAGGAGTGTTCCTCTTTCTCCACACCCTCTCCAACACCTGCTGTCTCCTGAATTTTTAATCTTAGCCATTCTGACTGGTGTAAGATGAAATCTTAGGGTTGTTTTGATTTGCATTTCCCTAATGACTAATGAAGTTGAGCATTTTTTAAGATGCTTCTCCGCCATCCGAAGTTCTTCAGGTGAGAATTCTTTGTTTAACTCTGTACCCCATTTTTTAATAGGGTTGTTTGGTTTTCTGGAGTCTAACTTCTTGAGTTCTTTATATATATTGGATATTAGCCCTCTATCTGATGTAGGATTGGTGAAGATCTTTTCCCAATTTGTTGGTTGCCGATTTGTCCTCTTGATGGTGTCCTTTGCCTTACAGAAACTTTGTAATTTTATGAGGTCCCATTTGTCAATTCTTGCTCTTAGAGCATACGCTATTGGTGTTCTGTTCAGAAACTTTCTCCCTGTACCGATGTCCTCAAGGGTCTTCCCCAGTTTCTTTTCTATTAGCTTCAGAGTGTCTGGCTTTATGTGGAGGTCCTTGATCCATTTGGATTTGAGCTTAGTACAAGGAGACAAGGATGGATCAATTCGCATTCTTCTGCATGCTGACCTCCAGTTGAACTAGCACCATTTGTTGAAAAGGCTATCTTTTTTCCATTGGATGTTTTCAGCCTCTTTGTCGAGGATCAAGTGGCCATAGGTGTGTGGGTTCATTTCTGGATCTTCAATCCTGTTCCATTGATCCTCCTGCCTGTCACTGTACCAATACCATGCAGTTTTTAACACTATTGCTCTGTAGTATTGCTTGAGGTCAGGGATACTGATTCCCCCAGATTTCCTTTTGTTGCTGAGAATAGTTTTAGCTATCCTGGGTTTTTTGTTGTTCCAGATGAATTTGATAATTGCTCTTTCTAACTCTGTGAAGAATTGAGTTGGGATTTTGATGGGTATTGCATTGAATCTGTATAGTGCTTTAGGCAAAATGGCCATTTTAACTATATTGATTCTACCGATCCATGAGCATGGGAGGTTTTCCCATTTTTTGAGGTCTTCTTCCATTTCCTTCTTCAGAGTCTTGAAGTTCTTGTCATACAGATCTTTCACATGTTTGGTAAGAGTCACCCCAAGATACTTTATACTGTTTGTGGCTATTGTGAAGGGGGTCATTTCCCTAATTTCTTTCTCAGCCTGCTTATCCTTTGAGTATAGGAAGGCCACTGATTTGCTTGAGTTGATTTTATAACCTGCCACTTTGCTGAAGTTGTTTATCAGCTGTAGGAGCTCTCTAGTGGAGTTCTTTGGGTCACTTAGGTAGACGATCATGTCGTCTGCAAATAATGATAGTTTGACTTCTTCCTTTCCAATTTGTATCCCTTTGACCTCCTTATGTTGTCGAATTGCCCGAGCTAGTACCTCAAGTACAATATTGAAAAGATAAGGAGAAAGGGGGCAGCCTTGTCTGGTCCCTGATTTCAGTGGGATTGCTTCAAGTTTCTCTCCATTTAGTTTGATGCTGGCTACCGGTTTGCTGTATATTGCTTTTACTATGTTTAGGTATGGGCCTTGAATTCCTGTTCTCTCCAAGACTTTTAGCATGAAGGGATGCTGAATTTTGTCAAATGCTTTTTCAGCATCCAATGAAATGACCATGTGGCTTTGTTCTTTGAGTTTGTTTATGTAGTGGATTGTATTGATGGATTTCCGTATATTGAACCAACCCTGCATTCCCGGGATGAAGCCTACTTGATCATGGTGGATGATCGTTTTGATGTGTTCTTGGATTCGGTTGGCAAGAATTTTATTGAGTATTTTTGCATCGATGTTCATAAGGGAAATTGGTCTGAAGTTCTCTTTCTTTGTTGGATCTTTGTGTGGCTTTGGTATCAGCATAATTGTGGCTTCGTAGAAGGAATTGGGTAGTGTTCCTTCTGTTTCTATTTTGTGGAATAGTTTGAAGAGTATTGGTGTTAACTCTTCTTTGAAGGTCTGGTAGAATTCTGCACTGAAGCCATCTGGTCCTGTGCTTTTTTTGGTTGGAAGACTTTCTATGACTCCTTCTATTTCTTTAGGCATTATGGGACTGTTTAGATGGTCTAGTTGGTCCTGATTTAATTTTGGTATTTGGTATCTGTCAAGGAAATTGTCCATTTCCTCCAGATTCTCCAGTTGTGTTGAGTATAGGCTCTTGTAGTAGGATCTGATGATTTTTTGGATTTCCTCAGTTTCCGTTGTTATATCTCCCTTTTCATTTCTAAGTTTGTTAATTTGGATACTTTCTCTGTGCCCTTTGGTCATTCTGGCTAAGGGTTTATCTATCTTGTTGATTTTCTCAAAGAACCAGCTCCTGGTATTGTTGATTTTTTGTATGGTTCTCTTTGTTTCTACTTGATTGATTTCGGCCCTGAGTTTGATGATTTCCTGCCTTCTACTCCTCCTGGGCGAAATAGCTTCTTTTTGTTCTAGGGCTTTCAGGTGTGTCATTAAGCTGGTAATGTATGCTCTTCCATTTTCTTTTTGGAGGCACTCAGGGCTATGAGTTTTCCTCTTAGCACTGCTTTCATTGTGTCCCATAGATTTGGGTATGTTGTGTTTTCATTTTCATTGTGTTCTAAAAAGTCTTTAATTTCTTTCTTTATTTCTTCCTTGACCAAGGTATCATTGAGTAGAGTATTGTTCAGTTTCCACGTGTATGTGGGCTTTCTGTTGTTTCTGTTGCTATTGAAGACCACTTTTCCTCCATAGTGATCAGATAGGAGGCATGGGATTAGTTCGATCTTCTTATATTTGTTGAGGTCTGTCTTGTGACCAATTATATGGTCGATTTTGGAGAAGGTACCATGAGGTGCTGAGAAAAAGGTATATTCTTTTGTTTTAGGATAGAATGTTCTATATATATCTGTTAAATCTAATTGGTCCAAAGCTTCAATTAGTTTCATTGTGTCCCTGTTTAGTTTCTGTTTTCCTGATCGGTCCATTGAGGAAAGTGCAGTGTTGAAGTCACCCACAATTATTGTGTTAGGTGCAATGTGTGCTTTTAGTTTTAATAAAGTTTCTTTTACGAAAGAGGGTGCCCTTGCATTTGGAGCATAGATGTTCAGGATTGACAGTTCTTCTTTTTGTATTTTTCCTTTGACCAGCAAGAAGTGTCCCTCAGGGTCTCTTTTGATGACTTTGGGTTGAAAGTCAATTTTATCTGATATTAAAATGGCTACTCCAGCTTGTTTCCTGAGACCATTTGCTTGTAAAATTGTCTTCCAGCCTTTTACTCTAAGGTAGTGTTTGTCTTTGACCCTGAGGTGTGTTTCCTGTAAGCAGCAAAATGTAGGGTCCTGTTTACGTATCCATTCAGTTAGTCTGTGTCTTTTTATTGGGGTATTAAGTCCATTGATGTTAAGAGATATTAAGGAATAGTGATTGTTACTTCCTATCATTTTTGACGTTATTTTTTAAATTTGAATGCTTAACTTCTTTTGGGTTTGATGAAAGGTTACTATCTTGCTTTTTCCAGGGTGAAGTTTCCCTCCTTGTATTGGTGTTGTCCTCCTATTATCCTTTTTAGGGCCGGGTTTGTGGATAGATATTGGGTAAACTTGGTTTTGTCATGAAATATCTTAGTTTCTCCATCTATGGTGATTGAGAGTTTTGCTGGATATAGTAGTTTTAGTTGGCATTTGTGTTCTCTTAGAGTCTGCATGAGATCTGCCCAGGACCTTCTAGCCTTCATAGTCTCAGGTGAAAAGTCTGCTGTGATTCTGATAGGTCTTCCTTTATATGTTACTTGGCCTTTTTCTCTTACTGCCTTTAGTATTCTTTCTTTGTTTAGAACATTTGGTGTTTTGATTATTATGTGACGGGAAGTATTTCTGTTCTGGTCCAGTCTGTTTGGAGTTCTGTAGGCTTCTTGTATATTCATGGGCATCTCTCTCTTTAGGTTAGGGAAGTTTTCTTCCATAATTTTATTGAAGATGTTTGCTGGCCCTTTAAGTTGTAAATCTTCACTCTCATCTATGCCTATAATCCTTAGGTTTGGTCTTCTCATTGTGTCCTGGATTTCCTGGATATTTTGGGTTACAAGCTTTTTGCATTTTGCATTTTCTTTAACTGTTGAGTCCATGGTTTCTATGGAATCTTCAGCATCTGAGATTCTTTCTTCTATCTCTTGTATTCTGTTGTTGATATTTGCATCTCTGTCCCCTGATTTCTTCCCAAGGCTTTCTATCTCCAAAGTTGTCTCCCTTTGAGTTTTCTTAGTTGTTTCTACTTCTGATTTTAGATCCTGGATGGTTTTGCTTAGCTCCTTCACTTGCATGTTTGTGTTTTCCTGTAATTCTTTAAGAGATTTTTGTGTTTCGTCTTTCATGACCTCAGCCTGTTGACCAAAGTTCTCCTGTATTTCTTTAAGAGATTTTTGTGTTTCGTCTTTCATGACCTCAGCCTGTTGAGCAAAGTTCTCCTGTATTTCTTTAAGTGTTTTTTGCATTTCCTCCTTGTTGGCTTTTGTATTCTCCTGGATTTCTTTCAGTGATTTTTGTGTTTCCCTTGCAAGGGCTTCTAACTTTTGATCCATTTTCTCCTGAATTTCTTTATGTATGTCCTTCATGTGTTCCTGTACCAGCATCATGACCAGTGATTTTAAATCCAAATCTTGTTTTACTGGTGTGATGGGGTATCCAGGACATGTTGGTAGAGGAGAATTGGGTTCAGATGTTGCCATATTGCCTTGATTTCTGTTAGTGACGTTCCTGCGTTTGCCTTTTGCCATCTAGTTCTCACTGGTGTTAGTTTATCTTGTCAGTGCTGGACTCACCAGTGCAAGCTGCCCCTTCCCAGTTGGCCTCTGGTGCACAGCTTACCTCCTGCACTGCTTGTAGACAGTGTGCTGCTGCCCAGGCTGTTCCGATCCCAAAGCAGGCACCCAAAGGCTCCCGCTGGGGCCCGCTGGATTCACTGGAGCACACTGACTTCTCCCAGCTGGCCGCCCGGAAGCCCAGCTAGCCACTTGCAGGACTTGGAGATGTAATGCTGCCGCCCAGACTGATCTGGATCCAGAAGCGGAGAGAGTAGAGCTAAGGGCTTCTGCCTGAGGCCTTGCCCCAGATTGTGTCTGTGGACCAGATGGAGCCTGTGTGCACTCCCAGGGAGTGCCGACGGTGTATGCTACTGTGACCTCCCCTGTGTTCCGCTCACTCCGCTGGGCAGCCGATCCGCCAACCGGGCTGTCGCACACAAGGTTAGCCTGGCCGCCCAGTCCCTGAGTCCAGGCAAAAGCCTGGGAGGCCAAGGTCCGAGCAAAGTTCCCCTAGGGCTATGACTGTTAATTGGGTCTGCCAGGTGACTAGGATGGCGGGCGTGCGCGCCCGTGCTCCCTGAAAGCGCAGGGAGAGTCTGCTTTGCTAACAATCACCTGGGCGGGTTGACTCGCAGATGGCCCACCAAGCCGCCCAGTTCTTGGGGTCAGTCCTGTGCCTTTTGGGGCCTGGCCCCCCGCTTTGTTAGCCTTAGGCTATGCCTGTTACAGGTCTGCCTGCCTGAGCTCTCTGTCGTCCTGCAGGCAAAATGGCGGCGTGCTCGCAGGCCTGGGCAAAAAACCTCCTGGCTGGGTTGGCACCCCAATGGCCCCCCGACCCGCCCAGGGCCTGGGTGCAGGCCAACGCCCGTTGGGCTCAGACCACCGCGGTGTTGGCCTCGGATTTTGTTTGTGTACCTCAGTCTGTCCGATCCCTGGAGTACGGAACCAAGATGGATGCACCTCTCCTGACTGGTGGGAGGCCGAGTTCTGAAGTGGCCTCCGTGCAGGAAAGGCGCCGCACAACTGCAGCTGCTTGCTGCCCGGCTGGTCAGCGAAGGTCAGTGGTCGTGGGCGCAGGTCCTAACTGGTCCCTGTGACGCCTTGGTTCCACTGCTGATGGCCCTTCAGCTGGAGCAGCCACTGCTGCCGCTGCCGCCGCCTCCGCCGCCGCCCGGTTCCGTGGCCTTCTTGGAGTAGGTGTGTCACTGTGAGTGTGGGCTTAGGACCCTCACCCTAGCTGCCTGGAAGGTGGTCTTCCAGTAGCCGCCTTCAGATAAAGATATAGAATTCTCACATCTTCCTGAATCATGCTGGCCTAGATGCTGCCATACTCCCACATTGATGACAATGTACTGAACCTCTGAACCTGTAAGCCATCCACAATTAAATGTCCTTTATAAGACTTGCCTTGGTCATAGTGTCTGTTCACATTAGTAAAACCTAAGACACTTATCAAAATCCCAACTCAATTCTTCAAAAAGATAGAGCATCTCCCAAATACATCTGGAATAACAAAATAAACCAGAATAGCAAAGACCGTTTTCACTTTCTTTTTTTTATTTTCTATATTCTTTGTTTACATTCCAAATGATTTTCCCTTTCTCAGTTCCCTCCTCCCCATAAGTCCCATAAGCCCTCTTCCCTTTCCCAATCAACCCCTACCCACTTTTCTGTCCTGGTACTCTCCTACAATGCTGCATCAAGCCTTTCCAAGATGAGGGGCCTCTCCTTCCTTTTTCATGGGAATCATTTGATATGTGAGTTGTATCTTGGGTATTCAGAGATTCTGGGCTAATATCCACTTATCAGTGACTGCATTCCATGTATGTTCTTTTGTGAATGAGTTACCTCACTTAGGATGATATTTTCTAGTCCCAACCATTTGCCTAAGAATTTCATGAATTTATTGTTTTTAATTGCTGAGTAGTAGTCCATTGTGTAAATATACCACATTTTCATGAATTTATTGTTTTTAATTGCTGAGTAGTAGTCCATTGTGTAAATATACCACATTTTCTGTATCCATTCCCCTATTGAGGGACATCTGGGTTCTTTCCAGCTTCTGACTATTATAAATAAGGCTGCTATGAACATAGTGGAGCATGTGTCCTTATTGTATGCCGGGGAATCCTCTGGGTATATGCCCAGGAGTTGTATAGCATGGTCCTCCAGAAGTGTCATGCCCAGCTTTCTGAAGAACTGCCAGACTGATTTCCAGAATGGTTATACCAACTTGTATTCCCACCAGCAGTGGAGGAGTGTTCCTCTTTCTCCACATCTTTGCCAACACCTGCTGTCTCCTGAGTTTTTAATCTTAGCCATTCTGACTGGTGTGAGGTGAAATCTCAGGGTTGTTTTATTTTGCATTTCCCCATTGACTAATGATGTTGAACAATTCTTAAGGTGCTTCTCAGCCATTCAAAGTTCTTCAGGTGAAAATTCTTTGTTTAGTGCATACCCCATTTTTAATAGGGTTATTTGGTTCTCTGGAGTCTAATTTCTTGAGTTCTTTGTATATATTGGATATTAGCCCTCTGTCTACGGAGCCACAATTATGCTGATACCAAAACCACACTAAGCTCCAACAAAGAAAGAGAACTTCAGGACAATTTCCCTATGAATATGATGCAAAAATATTCAATCAAATTCTTGCCACCCAAATCAAAGAACACATCAAATCGGTCATCTACCATGACTAAGTAGGCTTCATCCCAGGGATGCAGGGATGGCTCAATATACAGAAATACATCAATGTAATCCACTACATAAACAAACTTAAAGAAAAAGACCATTTTCAATGATAAAATAACTTCTGGTGGAATCACAATCCATGACATCAAGCAGTTCCACAGAGCAATAGTGTTACAAACTGCATGGTATTGGGACAGGGACATGCAGGTTGATTAACGAAATATAATTGAAGACTTAAAAATGAACCCACATACCTATGGTCACTTGATCTTTGACAAAGAAGCCTTAACAATCCAGTGGAAAAATGACAGCACTTCAAAAAAATGGTGCTGATTTACCTGGTGGTGGGCATGTAGAAGAATGCAAATTGATACATTCTTTTCTCCTTGTACAAAGTTCAAGTCCAAGTGGATCGAGGACCTCCACATACAGCCAGATTCACCAAATCTAATCAAAGAGAAAGTGGGAAAGAACCATGAACTCATTGTCACCGGGGAAAAATTCCCTGAACAGAACACCAATGGTTCACACTCTAAGCATCTAAAGAAATGTTCAGCAACCTTTCTCATTTGAGAAACACAAATCAAAATGAACCTAAGACTCCATCTCATATCAGTCAGAATGCCTAAGATCAAAAACTCAGGTGACGGCAGATGCTGGCAAAGATGGTTCAATATACGGAAATCCATAAATGCTATCCACTACATAAACAAACTCAAAGAAAAAAACCACATGATCATTTCCTTAGATGCTGAAAAAGCATTTGACAAAATTCAGCATCCTTTCATGCTAAAAGTCTTGGAAAGGACAGGAATTCAAGGCCCATATCTAAACATAGTAAAAGCAATATACAGCAAACCGGTAGCCAACATCAAACTAAATGGAGAGAAACTTGAAGCAATCCCACTAAAATCAGGGACTAGACAAGGCTGCCCCCTCTCTCTATATCTTTTCAATATAGTTCTTGAAGTCCTAGCTAGAGCAATTAGACAACAGAAGGAAGTCAAAGGGATTCAAATTGGAAAGGAAGAAGTCAAATTATCACTATTTGCAGATGATATGATCGTATACTTAAGTGACCCTAAAAACTCTACTAGAGAACTCCTACAGCTGATAAACAACTTCAGCAAAGTGGCTGACTACAAAATCAACGCAAGCAAATCAGTAGCCTTTATATATTCAAAGGATAAGCAGACTGAGAAAGAAACTAGGGAAATGACCCCCTTCACAATAGCTACAAACAACATCAAGTATCTTGGGGTGACTCTAACCAAACAAGTGAAAGACCTATATGACAAGAACTTCAGATCTCTGAAGAACGAAATCGAAGATCTCAGAAAATGGAAAAACCTTCCATGCTCGTGGATTGGCAGGATTAATATAGTTAAAATGGCCATCTTGCCAAAGGCAATCTATAGATTCAATGCTATTCCCATAAAAATCCCAACCCAGTTCTTCATAGAGCTAGAAAGAGCAATTCTCAAATTCATCTGGAATAACAAAAAACCCAGGATAGCTAAAACTATTCTCAACAGTAAAAGAACTTCAGGGGGATTCAATATCCCAGACTTTAAACTCTACTACAGAGCAATAGTGATAAAAACTGCATGGTATTGATACAATATCAGGCAAGCGGATCAATGGAATAGGATTGAAGACCCAGAAATGAACCAATACATCTATGGTCATTTGGTCTTCGACAAAGGGGCTGAAAGCATCCAGTGGAAAAAAGATAGTCTTTTCAACAAATGGTGCTGGTTCAATTGGAGGTCAGCATGCAGAAGAATGTGCATCGATCCATTCTTATCTCCTTGTACCAAGCTCAACTCCAAATGGATCAAGGACCTCCACATAAAACCTGACACACTGAAACTAATTGAAAAAAAACTGGGGAAGACCCTGGAGGACATGGGCACAGGGGAAAAGTTCCTGAATAGAACACCAATAGCTTATGCTCTAAGATCAAGAATTGACAAATGGGACCTCATAAAACTACAAAGTTTCTGTAAAGCAAAGGACACCATCAAAAGGACAAAACGTCAACCAACAGACTGGGAAAGAATCTTCACCAACCCTAAATCCGACAGAGGGCTAATATCTAATATATACAAAGAACTCAAGAAAGTAGAATCCAGAGATCCAAATAACCCCATTAAAAAGTGGGGTACGGAGCTAAACAAAGAATTTTCACATGAAGAACTTCGGAGAGCTGAGAAACACCTTAAGAAATGTTCAACATCATTAATCATTAGGGAAATGCAAATCAAAACAACCCTGAGATTTCACCTCACACCAGTCAGAATGGCTAAGCTCAAAAACTCAGGAGACAGCAGGTGTTGGCGAGGATGTGGAGAAAGAGGGACACTCCTCCACTGCTGGTGGGATTGCAAGATGGTGCAACCACTTTGGAAATCAGTCTGGCGGTTCCTCAGAAAACTGGGCATGTCACTTCCTGAGGACCCTGTTATACCACTACTGGGCATATATCCAGAGGATTCTTCAGCATGCAATAAGGACACATGCTCCACTATGTTCATAGCAGCCCTATTTGTAGTAGCCAGAAGCTGGAAAGAACCTAGATGTCCTTCAACAGAGGAATGGATACAAAAAATGTGGTATATTTATACAATGGAGTACTATTCAGCCATTAGAAACAATGAATTCATGAAATTCTTAGACAAATGGATGGAGCTGGAGAACATCATACTAAGTGAGGTAACCCAGTCTCAAAAGATCAATCATGGTATGCACTCACTGATAAGTGGATATTAGCCTAGAAACTTTGAATACCCAGGACATAATCCACAAATTAAATGATGTCCAAAAAGAATGGAGGAGTGGGCCCTGGTTCTGGAAAGACTCAGTGCAAGAGTATAGGGGAATTCCAGAACAGGGAAGTGGGAAGGGGTAGATGGAAGAATAGGGGGACAGAAGAGGGCTTATGGGACTTGCGGGGAGTGGGGACCCAGAAAAGGGGAAATCATTTGCAATGTAAATAAAAATAAATAAATAAAAAAATATAAGAAAAAAAAGAAAACGAGAGGATGGAGGAGGTGATATGGATTTAACTTCAAAGAGGGGTAACATTTGAAATGTAAATAATTAACATAACCAATAAAATAAAAAAAGAAAGAAAGAAAGATAAGGATACAAAGAACCAACAACACCAAGAGCTGGTTCTTTGAGAAAATCAACAAGAAATTTAAAACCTTAGCTAAACTATCTAAAGGACACAGAGACAGTGTTAAAACTAACAAAATAAAAAATGAAAAGGGAGGAAGATATAACAGAATTCAAGAAAATTAAAAAAAAATCATCAGAAACTACTACAACTGCCTATATTCCACAAAACTGGAAAATCTAGATGAAATGGAAGATTCTCTAGACAGATGTGATGCAATAAAGTTAAATTAAGATCAGGTATTTAAACAGTCCCATAACTCATAAGGATATAGAAATTATCATCTAAACCCTCCCAACCAGAAAAAGCTCAGGGCAGAATTCTACAAAACCTTCAAAGAGGATCTAACAATTTAATATTTCTCAAACCATTTCACAAAATCAAAACAGACGAAACACTACCTAATTCATTCTATGAAGCCCAGTTTCTCAGATACCTAAACCACACAAAGACCCAACAAAGGAATAGAAGAACTTCAAAACAATCTGGTTTATGAATATCAATGCAAAAATACTCAATAAAATTCTTACAAACCAAATCCAAGAGCATATCAAAACCATCCTTCACCATGATCAAGTAGGCATCATCCTAGGAATGCAGGGATGATTCACTATGTGAAAATCCATCAACATAATACACTATATAAACAAACTTGGGGAAAAAATTCACATACTGATCTCAACAGAATTTGAAAACTTCTTCTACAAAATACAACAGCCCTTCATATTAAAAGTACTAGAGTGATCAAGAATGTAAGGCACATACCTAAACATAGTAAAATCAATGTAAAGCAAACCAACAGCCAACATCAAAATCAATGAAGCAATGTAGAAGCAATCCCAATAAAATATGGACAATTTAAGGTTGCCCACTCTTTATCTATTCAATATATTATTCTATGCTCCAGCTAGAGCAATTAGACAACAACAGTATAACAAGGGGATACAAATTGGTAAGGAAGAAGTCAAAGTATCACTATTTGCTGATGATGTGATAGTATACATAAGCAGGCCCAAAAATTCCAGAACTCCTCCAGCTGATTAACAAGTTCAGCAAAGTGGCAGGATATAAAATTAACTAAAATCAGTAGCCTTCCTTTATATTAATGATAAAACGACTGAGAAAGAAATTCTCAGGGAAGCAACACTCTTCACAATAGCCCCAAATGTTATAAAGTATCTTTGTGTAACTCATATCAAGTTAGTGAAAGATCCAATGGATAATAACTTTAAATCCCTGCAAAAATAAATGAAACAGATCTCAGAAAATGGAAAGATCTTCCATGTACATAGATAAATAGGATTAAAATAGTGAACATGACCATCTTACCAAGAGCTATCTACATCTGGGGATAATGAAATCACCATAAAAATTCATACACAATTATTCACAGATATAAAGAGCAATTCTCAACTTTATATGGGAAAAAATTCAAGGATAGCCAAAACAATTCCAAGCAATGGAATAACTTCCAGGAGAATCATCATCCCTGACCTCAACTGCACTACAATGCACTAGTGGTAAAAAATCACATGGTATTGGTACAGAGACAGACTGTTCAGTCACTGGAATATAATCAAAGACACAGAAGCAAACCCATACACTTATGGACATTGATCTTTGACAAATAAATTAAAAAAAAAAACATCTTCAAAATGGTGCTGGGCTAACTGGTGGTCTGCATGTAAGAAAATGAAAATAGATCCATATTTGTCACCTTGCACATAACTAAAGTCCAAGAGGACCAAGGACCTCCACATAAAACCAGATACACTGAATCTAATAGGAGAGAAACTGTGAAAAACCTCAAACACATCATCACAGTGGAAAATTTCATGAAGAGGTCACATACTGGATATTAGTCCTCTCTCAGATGTAGGTTTGGTAAAGATCTTTGTTGCCATTTTGCCCTATTGACAGTGTCCTTTGCCTTACAGAAGCTTTGCAATTTTATGAGGTCCCATTTGTCAGTTCTTGATCTTAGAGCATAAGCTATTGGTGTTCTGTTCAGGAATTTTTCCCCTGTGCCCAGATGCTCCAGGCTCTTCCCTACTTTCTCTTCTATTAGATTCAGTGTATCTGGTTATATGTGAAGGTCCTTGATCCACTTGGACTTGAGCTTTGCACAGGGAGATAAGAATGGATCAATTTGACATTCTACATGTTCACTGCCAGTTGATGCAGCACCATTTGGTGAAAGTGCTCTTTCTTCCACTGGATGGTTTTAGCTCCTTTGTCAAAGATCAAGTGACCATAGGTGTGTGGGTTCATTTCTGGGTCTTCAATTCTATTCCATTCATCTACCTGCCTGTCTTTTATCAAAAGGGGAAAGGGGAGAGGGAATAAAAAAGGAGAACTGGATCAGATATGTAGGGGAGGGGACAGGAGAATTAATGAAATTAGATAACCTTGAGGAGTGAGAGGTGGGGTGATCCTCTAGAGCGTATCAGAGACCCAGGAGAAGAGACACTCTCAGGACTCATTGGGGATGACCTTAGCCAAAATGCCCAACATTGGGGGAAGGAACCTCGAAGAGTCTAACTCCAGGAAATAGACAGAACCTAAAGTCAAGGGACAGGGTTATTAACCCACAGTCAAATATCCTGACCCAGAATCATTCATACCTAAAAGAACTGCAGGGACAAAAATGCAGAAGAGACTGAAGAAAAGGAGGTCCAATGACCTGTCCATCTTTGGATCTTACTTAGGCAGGGCATGGGGCAGAGGAAGCACTACAAAGTTATAATGTGTTTACAAACAGGAGCTTCGCGTGTCTATCTTCAGAGAGGCTCTACCAACAGCTGACTGAGATAGAAGCAGATAATTACACCCAAATGCACTGAAGCCTGGGACCAAGACGTTTGAATTAGAGAAAATGCTGAAGAAACAGGAAGGGACAGCAACTCCATAAGAAGACATCAGTCTCAGATAACTCAGACCCCCCAAGGAGTTCCCAGAGAGCAAGCCACCAGCCAGGAGCATATACTGGCCAGTCTGAGGCCCCTGGAATACATTCAGCAGAGGTCTACTTGGTCTGGCCTCAGTGAGAGAAGATAAGTTTAATGCCACAGAGTCTTAAGGCTACAAAGAAGAGGAGCCCTGTTGAGAGAGAGAACGCCCTGTTGGAAGCAAAGAGGAGGAGTAATAGGATGAGGAATTGTGGGACTAGGGACTGAGGAAGGCAATGACTGGAATGTAAATAAATAGCATAATTTAAATTTAAAAAAAGAAATTCAGGCAGATTCCTATCTTCACAGAGCTCAGTTGCAATGTATTTTAAAGCATACTAGCTTCTGCAAGATAAAGCAAAGGGTTTACTGGAACCACAAAGCCACAGAGCACTGAAACATGAAAGAAACTCTGGGGAGATGGCTCAATGGTTAAGAGAACTTATGTTTCTCCCAGATGACACAAATTCAGTTCCCAACAACAATCTTAGAAGACAGCAAAACCTTAACTATCTCCAGTTCCAGGAGATGCCATACAGCATACAGTCCCCAGTCCTTAGAGGGTTCTTGAACTCACATACGGAAGCAAACACGCACATACAAATAATATAAATCTTAAAAAATAAAATTGTTTTTACAGCAGGTGTTGGTGAGGATGTGGAGAAAGAGGAACACTCCTTCACTGTTGGTGGGATTGCAAGCTGGTACAACCACTCTGGAAATCAGTCTGGTGGTTCATCAGAAAACTTGGCATGGCACTTCTGGAGGACCCTGCTATACCACTCCTGGGCATATACCCAGAGGATTCCCTGGCATGCAATAAGGACACATGCTCCACTATGTTCATAGCAGCCCTATTTATAATAGCCAGAAGCTGGAAAGAACCTGGATGTCCCTCAGTGGAGGAATGGTATATTTACACAATGGAATACTACTCAGCAATTAAAAACAATGAATTCATGAAATTCTTAGGCAAATGGTTGGAACTGGAAAATATCCTCCTAAGTGAGGTAACCCATTCACAAAAGAACACACATGGAATGCAGTCACTGATAAGTGGATATTAGTCCAGAAGCTCTGAATAACCAAGACAAAATTCACATATCAAATCATTCCCAAGAAGGAGGAAGGAAAGGGTCCTGGTCCTGGAAAGGCTTGATGCAGCAATGTAGGGGAGTACCAGGACAGAGAAGTGGGAGGGGTTGATTTGGGAATGGGTAGAAGGAAGAGGGCTTATGGGACTTATGGAGAGGGGGTGACTAGGAAAGGGGAAATTATTTGGAATGTAAACAAAGAAAATAGAAAATAAATAAATAAATAATAAGATTGTTAAAAGATTGAGGTAGGGTTCCTAGAGGAAGAGTTCAGGTAGTTTCACTGTGAGCAGAGCTCTGAATTGCAATTAGGTGTAGAAGAGATTTCAATACAGAGTAAAGAACATATTCAGGATCACTGATTGATAAGAGGCCATGTACATAGCTTTTGTCCTCCATCGAGTTCTATAGACACACCCAGATGCACACACAGAGGCAGAGAAATGAACACAATTGCATAGGCCCTTGGACCCTATTCTTCTACCCAAGATTCCACTCTCTTTATTCTAGCTTCACATTTAACTTATTTTTAAAAGAATTGTTTAAAGATTAATTCACACATGTGGTTGTTATGCCTGCATGTGTTCTTCTGGGTTAATTGTATACAGTGCCAGCAGAGCCCAGAATAGGGTCCAGGATTAAAAGGACCGGAGTTACAGGCAATGGTGAAATACCAGATATGGGCTGGGAACCCATGTCCTTTGAAAGAGCAGCCAGTGCTCTCAACCAGTAGGTCATCTCCCCAGGTCTAGCCTCACTTTCAATGGTCCTCTCCCCATACTGCTCAACTTACTATTAGATTACTGTTGCTCAAGGCAGCTGAAGAAGAAGAGGTTCAATTTGTACTTCATGTGGCAGAGAATATTGAAGACATTTACTGATGCAAAGGGGAGAGTGCAGTTGACATGGATGAACTTCCCATTGTGTAATAACCACAACCAGTGTCCTGGAGCCTTCATACAGCGTCAGAGGGACAATGTACACCAAAAGGTGTCTAAGGATTCAGAATGCCACCCTGATGGAAACAGACATTTTCCACTGCAATCTGATGTGCAGAAGTTGAAAACAAACAAATCCTTGTACCTCACCATGTAAACCATTTGTGTATTTGTTTTTTACTTTTGTGAGCCCAGTACAGTGTTTCTAATTTGTAAACCAAGATCATCATGTCTCGACTTGCCTACTCACTGTTAGATTTTGTTATGCCCACATTTGGCTTGAGTATTTATTGCAGGACAAACCCAGTGTAGGTAAACAGTTATATCAGAACTTTTTCTTCCAAATTCATTCTGCCTAAAATAGGACATGTGGCAATTTCACTCAGTGAAACAATCAGAAAAAGTCTAATGTGTGTGGTTCTCATCATAAATTTAGCCCTAGGAAAGGTATTTGTGCTTCAGGTGTGGTTTGTCTAAGGGAACAATCAAGTATTATTAGAAGGGAGAACACTAGGAAATTCTGACTCTAGGTAAGTGTTCCAGACCTTTGACTTCAAGTCACATTGGGAGAGTCAGGGCAGGCTTGGAACATGACCTCTTAGAGCTAACAGAGCAGACTTATTTATTACCATTCTGAGCCTCCTAGCTCATGATAGCAGCCTGTGCACTGCTGTGAGAGACAGAGTTAGTCTGCATCACTCACTGGGGATCTCCTTCTGATCTGCATGGAGAGCACAGCTGCACAGGTGCCCAGTTCATCAGGCAACTGTTCTGATGCACTTAAGACATTTCAAAGGACAAGCAGGACTACCAAGGGGAGGAAAAGAGGACATAGATCCTCCTGACATGTCATCAGGGATTAAGGCTAGTGCAGTCTCTCCTTTAGGGAAATAAGAACAGATGCTGCCCGTCTAGACAGATTTTTTGTCACAAGGTTAGGTCTTGTTCACATTTCAACCTATAGACACTGTAAAATTCACCATGAATATCTAGGAAAGTGATAAACAGAAGTACTCTGTTCTTTGCTAATTTCTGCAGAATTCCAGGACTTCCTATATTCTGCAGATTAAATCATGTGTTATCCAGTGTGCCACTGTCACTTCTGGAATGTAAAAGAGAAGGCTTTGTTGTAGTATTTCTGATACATCCTGAGTCTGATACAAAGCTCTCTCTCTCTCTCTCTCTCTCTCTCTCTCTCTCTCTCTCTCTCTCTCTCTCTCTCTCTCTCTCTCTCTCTCTCTCCTCCTCCTCCTCCTCCTCCTCCTCCTCCTCCTCCTCCTCCTCCTCCTCCTCCTCTCCTCCTCTCCTCTCTCTCTGCTCTGGCTCACGCAGATAATGGGAAGCAGACATGAAGCAGACTCACATATCTCCTGTCTCTACCCTGGAGGCCTTCTCAGCTGTCTGTAGAGCAAGGGATGGGCTGATGTTCGTCTTGGTCATCCATAGTTTAAGGGAACATCTTGATCAGGAAGCAAAAAAATTAGACAGTAAGATTTGACTTCAGAACCAAGGCACTTGTCTCCGGAGTATTTCTGCAGAATTCCACATACAAGCTAGGAAATAATGTTTACTGCTATGCTGCTGTCACTAATCTGCAAGGTAAAATAACCCTGTTTTTCTTCACCCTTCACTTTAATAGACCCTACATCTAACACAGTGCTCTCTCTGCTCAGAGAGTCCTTGATTTCAAACAGCTTCAGCATCTTTCTCCCATCATACCAAATTGTGCTCTTCAAAGAAATAATTTCCTCAGGTATTCGCATTAGATATTGGATATAGAAACAAGGCTATCACATAGAGATCATCTGAAACCCCTAGTCTAGATCTACTGACCATGCACATCTCTTCCTGTCATAGTTCCATCAGCTTCTTGTTCTCTGCCTTCTACCAGTCAGATCTGCCTCTTTTTTTTAAATTGTTTTTTTATTTATGAGTACACTTTAGCTGTCTTTAGACAGTCCAGAAAAGGGCATCGGATCCCATTACAGATGGTTGTGAGCCACCACGTGGTTGCTGGGAATTGAACTCAGGACCTCTGGAAGAGCAGTCAGAGCTCTTAACTGCTGAACCATCTCTCCAGCCCCAGATCTGCCTCTTAAAGCATCCACCTAGGTGTGCAGGAGATCTGTCTCCATGTTTAAGATCAAAGAACGGTCATGTAGAAGATCCAAATTCACTTTCTAGCAGTCCCATGGCATCTCAAAAACATTGGTAAATCCAGTTCTACAGGACCCACTGTGGACTGGCTTTGGTGGAAACCAGGCTTGCATGTGGTATAGAGATAAACATATAATCAAAATAAATAAACACAAAAATTTAAAGAAATAAACCATCCATCTGTATTTCAGAAAATATCTCTCATAGCACTTACCTGTTTGAAAAAAGTTACTATAAGACAATGTCAAAAATAGTGGTTCTATTATAAGCTTGCATGTAGCCCTTACCATTTATTCTCCTAGATCATTCTAGACTTATCCCCTGAGTGCCTTCCTTTGCTTTTTTGTCTCTGTGTCTCATCAGTCACCATCAAACACCTGGGAAGATTGGCCCATGTTGTGGTCCAACCTTCCTAATTGGCTGAATTCCAGTCATGCACCAGATCTGATGTGTGAGAATTCTGTTCACACATCAAATTCTGTGGACAGTCTGTATGTGCTGCTCAGGAAGCTTAATGGGAAGTTTTATTCTCAAAGACATCTTTGAATAGTAAAACTATTCAGGGCTTAGGCTAATCAATGATGATTGATGAACCTAGAAGGACACAGAATTGTGGTGGCATAGTAGTTGAGAGACATTGGAACACCAAGTTCAACTCCCATGTCTGTACCATCCATCTTTGCAGCTCAGCTCACATGTGACAAAGACTTATTGTCTCACCCAGCGCTAGAGACCCATCATCTCAGGGAACTGAGCTCCTCCTTCAGCTGCCTGAGTCACCTTCTATCTAGTTTCCTAAGAGAATGTATTGGGTGTCGATGTACGAGAGACCAATCCTGGATGAAAGAGGCGTTTGAAGCATTATAGGTCCCCCAGTCGGCCATCGTCTCCCTGTTGCCTAAACATCTCTGTTACCCATGTTCTTCAAAGCAAGTGACCACTTTGACAGAGGGTAAAGTTAACTTGTGAGCCTAAAATTCAATATACAAACTCTTTATTATGGCCAAATATTCAAAGTCTCTCACATATACAAGCTGTTTGTATTTTAAAGACTGTAAATGTCACTCTCAATATACCCAGTCACAATGAATGACTTATAATTTTATGAGCACTGAAACTGAAACCCATTGAGTACCAACAGAAATGGCAGAAGCAAACTGTGTGTTAGCTGAAAGTAAATTTGTGACCTTTGTGACTGTAACTACCTACAAGCAAAGAGTAGACCATCCAAGTTCATAAACCATGGACATGTCATGAGTTCATGCCACAAAGCTCTCACAGTTGCAGGGAGGTTGAAATTGGCAGCCTTTGAAATTTGAAGCCAAATATTTCCTTTCCTGCATTGCAACAGGAGTGAGGATGATGGGGCATTAGTGTTTGGAGTAGAACCAGGTTACTCCCAGCGATCGAGGAATAGGGGCATTTTGGACTTAGTCTTAGTGCACACATGAGAGTATAGTTCAATGATTTTTGTGTGTGCTACCAGATCTCTGTGTGGGGCAGCCAAGCAAACTCCCACTAAGCTATACCCTGATCTGACTCTAACGGCAGTGAATTGGTATACTCATTCATTAGTTCATTCCCTCATTTATTCACCTATATATCTTAGAGTTTTCCAGACACTAGATCTTCCCAGAAAGGAAAATGATAGTCTTCAAAAAGCTCTAATAACAATGAGTTGTAAAGCAAATTGTCATCTAGAAGCTACAGCTAAGGACTGACTAGAACAAAAAAGGTGACAGAGTATGGAAATGAGACAGAAGGGCTTGAGAGATGGCTCGGTGGTTATGAGTACCTATGGTTCTCCCAGAAGTCCTGAGATCAGTTTCCAGCAACCATCTTAGGTAAATTCACAACCTCAACTATCTCAGGCTCCAGGGAATTCCACAAAGTGCCCTGTCCTCAGAGGGCTCTTGAATTCACAATGTACTGAAACACACACACACACACACACACACACACACACACACGGGAATAATATAAATCTTAAACATCAGTGGGAGAAGAGGCCCTTGGTCCTTCGAAGGCTTGATGCCCCAGTATAGGGAAATACCAGGACAGGGAAGTGGGAGTGGGTGAGTTGGTGAGCATTTGTGGGGTACAGGGATGCCTCACTAACTCACTTCAGTGAGCATTTGTGAGCGGGCAGAGATCTGAATTGTAATCAGGTGTAGTCTATCCAGAAACCTGAGAACGTATTTCAATACAAAGTAAAGGATGTATTCAGAATCACTGATTGAAAAGAGGCCATGTCTTGTAGACTTTGTCCAGTCCTATTGATGCACCCAGATGCAAACATGGAGGTAGAGAAATGAACACAACTGTGGAGGACATAGGGCCCTACTCTCACCAAATGCACAGGTCGTCAAGATTCCACTCTATTCTAGGTTCACTTTCATTTTATTGTTTAAAAGAAATGCTTAAAGGTTTATTTACACTTATGGCTCTTGTGTCTGCATGTGTTCTTTTGTGTTAATGTTATACAGTGCCAGCAGAGTTTAGAAGAGGATCCAGGGTTCCTAGGACTGTAGTTACAGGCAGTGGTGACATGTCATGTGTATGCTGTAAACCCATCTCCTTTGAAAGAATAGTCAGTGCTCCCAAGGTCCTAGCCTCAGTTTCAACAGTCCTGTCCCCATACTGCTCAACTTACTATTGGATCACTCTTAGTCAATGCAGCTGAAGAAGAAGAGGTTCAATTTGTACTTAATGTGGCAGAGAATATAGAAGACTTTTATTGATACAAAGGGGAGAGTGCAGTTGACAGGGATGAACTTGCCCATCTTGTAATAAGCACAAATTAATGTCCTGGGGCCTTCATACAGCATCAGTGAGATAATGTACACCAATGGGTGCCGAATGATCCAGAATACCACACTGATGGAAACAGACATTTCTACCATACAAATGGAGATTCTGAGGTAGAAACCAAATAAACTCATGCATTTCACCATATAAATAGTCCATGGCTCTTTTTTTTTATCTCTGGGTGACATGTGGTGTTTCTACTTAGTAAAACAACAGAGACACATCTGGATTTGCTGACTACCTGTCATTTTTTTATGTTCACACTGAACTTGAGTGTTTAGTGAGAACATACACAGTGTAGGAAAATTGTAACATCAGAACATTTTTTTTCTGAATTTCTTTGCTGAGAGGAAAAGGTGTAGTTAGAATATGTTCAGATTTTTTGTCCTTCACCATAAATAAGGGCCAACATGAGGATGAGGAGAAAGAGGAACACTCCTCCACTGCTGGTGGGGTTGCAAATTGGTACAACCACTCTGGAAATCAGTCTGACGGTTCCTCCGAAAACTGGGCACCTCACTTCCAGAAGATCCTGCTATATCACTCCTGGGCATATACCCAGAAGATTCCCCAGCATGTAATAAGGATACATGCTCTACTATGTTCATAGCAGCCCTATTTATAATAGCCAGAAGCTGGAAAGAACCCAGATATCCCTCAACAGAAGAGTGGATGCAAAAAATGTGGTATATATACACAATGGAGTACTATTCAGCCATTAGAAACAATGAATTCATGAAATTCTTAGGCAAATGGATGGAGTTGGAGAACATCATACTAAGTGAGGTAACCAAGACTCAAAAGATAAATCATGTTATGCACTCACTAATAAGTGGGTGTTAACCTAGAAAACTGGAATACCCAAAACATAATCCACACATCAAATGAGGTAAAAGAAGAACAGAGGAGTGGCCCCTTGTTCTGGAAAGACTCAGTGAAGCAGTATAGGGTAAAACCAGAACAGGGAAGTGGGAAGGGTTGGGTGGGAAAACAGGGGGAGGGAAGGGGACTGATGGGACTTTCGGGGAGTGGGTGTCCAGAAAAGGGAAAATCATTTGAAATGTAAATAAAAATATATCAATAAATTAAAAAAATAAAATAAACAAGGGCCAACAATGTTCTTTAGTTTTCAAGTATTATCTGGCTGAGGGAAATACCAAGTCTTAATAGAAGGGACACCACTAGGATGTCCTGGCTCCAGGATCCTGTCACCAGTTACTAGCATCCAAGACTTCTCAGTTCAAGTTTCTCTGGGAGGGTGTGGGCAAGGATAGAACATGACCTGTTAGAGCTAACTGAACTGACTGATTTATTAGCTGTCTGAATCTGCTCGTTCATAGAACCAGCCAGTGCACTGCCATAAGAGCTTCAAGTTAGATCACCAGGTCATGCCCTTCTGAGTCTCAGCAATAGGAGCACAGCTGCCAAGGTGCCCAAGTCATTGGTCAATTGTTCTGATGACTTATGAGACTTCACAAAATAGTCAAGATTCCCAAAGTAAGAACTGAAGACCCATGTCCTCCTGACACCATATTGTTTTCCGTGATTAAGTCTAATGTAGTCTCTCCTTCAGGCAAATAGTAACAGATGCTGCTTATCTACACAGCTGTCCTGATTCAAGCTTATGCCTTGTTTATATTAAAGGAGACATTATTAATAAAGGAGACATTATAGAGATTTCAACATTCACTATGTATCTTAGATATGGGAAACTTATATACAAAAGAACTCCTGCTTCTAGAGAATTTCTGCAGAAATCCAGGACTCTCTATCCCACCTTCTACAGGTAAAATCATATGCTATATGCTGTGGCACTTTTACTCTTCCTAGAATGTAAAGGAGAAGATTTAGTTGTGTCTTTTCCAACAAACTCTAAGTCTAGCACAGGGCTTGCTCTGCTCAGGCTCACGCTGACCATGGGAAGCAGATGTGAGCATGAGTAATCTGTCTGGAGTCACATGTCTACTGTCTGTACCCTGGAGGACTTCTCATCTGTCTGTGGAGCATGGAGGAGCTGATGTCAATCTTGGTCATCCGTAGCTTGAGAGGATAACTTGTTCAGGAACCAAAAAAACAAATGGATAGTTAGATTTGTCTCCAGAACTAAGGCACATGACTCTGGATATTTTCTGGAGCATTCCACATACTCGACTGTAAATTATTTGTTTTCTTGTGTGCTACTGTCACTTCTGCAACATAAACAGCTTGTCTTTGCTTTGCCCCTCCTAGTATATCTTTCATCTAACTCAGGGCTCTCTCTGCTCAGAAACTCACTGATTTTAAACACCTCATGTATGTTATGACTCATCCTACATAGTTACCTAAATTCTAGTCTCATGTGGGATTTCTGTACACCCATAAAGTGATGTGGACATGTGTGGGTGCTGCTCAGGAAGTGTAAAGGGAAGTTTTTTCAGTCCTACCTGTAAGAAAGTTTTTAACACTAAAATCTTGGAAGTTGCTGGCCTAGGCTGCAGACTGGATATCAGTGTAGCTGGATGGACAAAGAATTCTCTGACTTCAGGCAGGCAGTGTGTCATTAAGGATAAGGAGTGTCAATGGAGCTCTGCCTTCAGCTCCAAGGTCTATAACATCAAGCACTGAGGCTTAGCTTACTTATGATATGGGCTGTTTCTCCCACCCAGCACATGGGGGTCATTTTTATCGTAGAAATCAGGCCTTCCTGCATCTGCCCGAGTCTCCTGTTTAGTTTCTGAAGAGCATTTATTGGGGTGGAGTTAAGAGAGACAACACTGGATGAAAGAGGCCTTTGCAAGGATCAGAGATCCCACAGAGGGCCATCTCTTCTCTGTCTTGCCTGCAAAGTACTGCTATCCAAGGCCAACATTACAAGTGAGAACTCCACCTCACAGTAGGGAAAACTAACTTGTGAGCCTGAGTCTCATAGTACAACGTGCATCATTATTTACAACAGGGCGCTCATGCCTACCTCTTCCAAAGCTCTACAACCAGCATCAATAGGACTATATTCCATCCTCTCCTGAGTGGATTTGAACTAAGCTTTGCAGTAAATACTTTTGGTTTTCTGGTAAGATGAAGAAAATGTTTTCTAAAAAAAGAAAATATTTTATAGTGTAGTGATTATTCCTAGTTGCCAACTTGACTATATCTGGAATGGACTATAATCCAGAATTGGAAGGCTCACCCGTGATCCTAATCTGGAGGTTGAGAAATACAAGTTTCTGAACTGGATCTTGGCCTGGAGATCTTGACACACAGTGGCAATGAATTCCAGAAGATGAAGACAGGGAGTTCTCTGAGTTCAATGTCATCTGGAATTAAAGGTGTGTTGGCACACACCTTTTATCTGGGCCATACCTTTTGCTGGAGACCTACATAAGAACATTGGCTTTCTCTCTCTCTCTCTCTCTCTCTCTCTCTCTCTCTCTCTCTCTCTCTCTCTCTCTCTCTCTCTCTCTCTCTCTCTCTCTCTTCTTTGCCTGCTTGCTGTATGGGACTGAGCAACTGCTAGGTCCTTGGACTTCCATCCATAGCTTCTGCTGACCATTGCTGGGGAGTTGGACTAAAGCCTGCAAGTCATCAACAAATTCCCTTACTATATAGAGACTGCCCATATGTTTTGTGATTCTAGGGAACCCTCACTAATACAGAAATTGTTACTGGGAGTATCTCTAGAGAAGCATAAGTATAAGGATGAATATTTTCAAAATATAGAGTTGGTTTGATAATTCACCAGCACCTTCAATTACTGAACCCTCTCCAGATTCTCTCCCTCCTGGGAGCTCGGAGAATATTAAAGATCCATGCTTCAAACTATATTTCAAGCTTAAATGAGTTAATACCTTTGATTATCTTAATGAATTAGGTGATTCAGTGTACAAAACTTTGTACAAGATGGGGAAAAATTGGAAAATGATTTTGCTGGCTGATTGTTCTTAGCATCTTGGGAAAAACAATGGAGGAAAAGAAGGAGTTGTATGATAAAATCAAAAGGCTCTATATGCAAGTACAACCTAAAAGTTGCTAAGTGTATCCTTGAAGAGAATATTCTCTCCAGCAGCCATAGAGCTGAAGTTGCAGAAAAACAAACTGAAGCCTTCCTTATAGGGTGGCTGAACTACAGTGAAAATTCAAGTCTCAGCTTCAGAGGGTATCAGCATTAATTGGCACAGAATGGGATTCTATAACTTGGGATGGGGATGTGTGTGAAGACCCGTTGAAGCTGAGAATTTTGAATCTTTAGATTCTCAAGGGTTTGTTCCTACCTGAGGAATTAATACCCTCAGTTCCACCCTTTGAAATAATGCCTTTTCCACATGAGGAAATTAATCTCTCAGAGTCTGATAAACCAGCAGTGACTTTCACTGAAGAAAATGCTGGACAAGGCAATATACTGATGTTCCTTGAGGCCCACAAATATTTTTTTCTAGATCTGTAATCAGACTCAAGGCAAAACAGACCTCTAGAGGGGAAGTAGAAAGTATAATCCATGAGGAAGTGAGCTATGCTACTAAGGAGCTTAATGAGTTTGCTAATTTAATCAAGCAGAAGTCTAGGTAATATGTGTGGGAAGGGATTTTAAGGATGTGGGATAATGGTGCAAGGAACATAAAACAAGAGCAGGCTGAGTTTATTGACACGGGTCCCTCTGCGTGGAGATTCTAGATTTTAATATGGAAGTTCACATAGTTAAAAACTAGTGTTAGAAGTTTGTTTGAATGCTTGGCTGAAGTGTTTATCAATAGCTGTCCTATTGAAAAGGAGTTGGAGATGCCTAATATCCCTTGGCTTAGTGTTGACAAAGGGATTTTAAGGCTTAGGGAAATTACATGATAGAGTGGATATGTTATGTGATACCTAATTCTCCACAATGGGAGGGCCCAGAAGATATGCCTTTCACAAATCCTAAAAGACACAAACTGGTGAGAAGGGCACCAGCATATTTGAAGAGTTTTGCTATTGCCCTTTTCCTTGTGCCAGACTTTAGGGTTGGAGATGCTGCTGCTCAATTAGATGAATTAAAATCAATGGCTTTAATTGGGCCCCAAGGTAACAAGGTCCAAGTGGCAGCATTGAATCAACAGAGACAAGGTGATTGTAGTTATCATAATGGACAGGGTAGACAAAACAATGTTTATAATGACATACCATGTAATGGTGAGCATAGGAGCGGTGAAATTTACAATGGCACGACTCGTTTGGACCTTTGGTGCTGGATAATAATTTACAGTGTTTCCAGGTATGAAATAGACAGGGAGCCTACTGCATATCTATTTGATCTGTATAAGCAGAGAAATTCTCAAACAAATGAAATAAAGGCTATATTTGATTGTGGCCAAAGGCAATCTCAGTCAGTGAGTCAATTTCCAGACTCAAGCCAGTTTGCAAAACCAGAACCCCTTGAATGAAGGGGTGGCCAGGACCCCTGAGGAAGAATCTTGATAAGATGCATAAAAGTTTCACTGTTAGTCTTTCTCCAATTCTTCCCCAGAGGAACCTTTTTCAAAGATAATTTTACACTGGGGGAAAAGAAACAATGGGACTTTCCTGGGTTTATTGGATACTAGTTCTGAATTGACACTGATGCCAGGTGATGCCAAGAAACATTGTGGCCCTCCAGTTAAAGCAGGAGCTTATGTAGGACAGGTGATTAATAGAATTTTGACTGATGATAAACTCACAGTAGGTCCAGTAGCTCCCTGAACACATCCTGTAGTCATTTTCCCAGTTCCATAATGTATAATTGGGATAGATACATTCAGAAATTGACAGAATTCTTACGTTGGTCCCCTAACCTATAGAGTAAGGGCTATTGTGTTTAGAAAAGCTAAATGGAAGCCTTTAGAGTTGCCTCTGCCAAAGAAAATACTGAATCAAAAACATTATCACATTCCTGGAGGAACTGCAGAAATTACTGCCACTCTCAAGGACTTAAAAGATGCAGGGGTGGTGGTTCCCACCACATCTCCATTTAACTCTCCTATCTGACCAGTGCAGAAGAGAGATAGATTATGGAGAATGACAGTTGGCTATCAAAAACTAAATCAGGTAGTAACTCGAATTGAAGCTGCTGTACTCGATGTAGTTTTGTTACTTGAGCAAATTAACACAACTCCTGGAACCTGGTATGCAGCTATTGATCTGACAAATGCCTTCTTCTCAGTACCTGTACATAAGGACCACCAGAAGCAATTTGCTTTCAGTTGGCAAGGTCAGCAGTATAGCTTTACAGTTTTGCCTCAAGGATATATTAACTCTCCTGCCCAGTGTTGTAACTTAGTTAGAAGGGATCTTAATCATTTGTCTTTTCCACAAAATATGTCTCTACCACATTGGTGCACTATATTGATGACATTATGCTGATTGGACCAAGTGAGCAGGAAGTAGCAACAACTTTGGACTCTTTAGTAACACATAAGCATATCAGAGGATGGGAAATAAATCCAAACAAAATTCAAGGACATTCTACCTCAGTGAATTCTTAGGAGTACAGTGGTGTTGGGCATGCAGAGATATTCTATCTAAGGCAAAAGACAAGTTATTGCACCTGGCCCCTCCCACCAACAAGAAAGAAGCACAACATTTAGTGAGTCTATTTGGATTCTGTAGACACTTGGGTGTGTTACTCAGGCCTATTTACCAAGTGAGTGAGAAAGCTGCTAGGTTTGTGTGGGGCCTAGAACAGGAGAAGGCTCTTCAACAGGACTAGGCTGCTGTACAGGCTGCTCTACCACTTGGTGCCAGGAGCTATTCTCACAGAGATCTTGAAACCCCTCCTCTCAGCCATTTCTTGCCTGCTTTCTCTAGGCTGCCTTTAGAAGGAAATGTACTAGTTTAAAGATTAGCCAAGTAAGCTAGATGGTCAGTACATACAGAGCTCACCCGAGTGGGCTCGAACAAATGAAGCTCACCTGTGGTTAGGTTACCATAGCAACTCCTTTCCACCTCACCTCCTCATGATCGAAATACGATGCCAAGTTCCTATTGCACCTGCTAAATCTTTCCTGAGATCCTGAGAGACAATTCTGAGAAACTGTTCTTGAGAAATGATGCTAGCCCCCTGATATTGTTCCCCAAATACAATGACTTTCCACCTTCACCCCTCCGCACACCTGCTTGCTTGTCTTTATAATGCCTTGTGTGAAAATTAAAGTTTGACAGCTTGATCAGAACAGACTTGCTGTCCATTTTCTCGTGTCTCCTGTGTCTTGCCTTTCTCTAGGTGGTTCCAGGGACCCTGTTGACTGTCCTATTGGTCGAGACAACTTGGACCATATGATCCAGCAGACCCAATGCTACTTGAGGTGTCAGTGGCAGATAGAGATGCTATTTGAAACCTCTGGCAGGCCCCTATAAGTGAATCACCTTTGGGATTTTGGAACAAAGCTGCAGGTAACAATTCTCCCTTTGAAAGATAGCTCTTGGCCTGCTATCTTTCTTGCCTTGGGCCTTAGTGGAAGCTGAACATTTGACAATAGGACACCAAGTTACTATGCAACCTGATGAATGATCCATCATGAGCTGGGTGTTATCAGACCTCAAAGTCACAAAGTAGGATGTGCACAGCAGCAGTCAGTTATCAAATGGAAGTGGTATATACAGGACTGGGCCAGAACAGGTCCTGAAGGCACAACCAAGTTACATCAAGAAGTTGCTCAGATGCCTATGGCTTCTACTCCTGTTACAATGCCATCTGCTGCCAACCACGTACCTATAGTCTTGTGGGGTGTTCCCTATGATCGGTTGACTGAAGAAGAGAAGACTAGGACCTGGTTTACTGATGGCTCTGCACATTATGCAGGCACCACCCAGAAGTGGACAGCTGAAACATTACAACCCGTTTCTGGGACAACCCTGAAAGATACAGGTGAAGGAAAACCTTCACAGTGGGCAGAACTTCGGGCAGTATATATGGTATTACAGTTTGTTTGGAAGAAGAAATGGCCAGATATATGATTGCTCACTGACCTGGGCTATAGCCAATGGATTGGATGAATGGTCAGGGACTTGGAAAGATCACAATTGGGAAACTGTTGAGAAAGACATATGGGGAAGAATTATGTGGATAGATCTCTCCAAATGGGCAAAGGAAGTGAAGATATTTGTGTCCCATGTAAATGTTCACTAAAAGGTGACTTCAGCTGAGGAGTTCAATAATCAAATGGATAAGATGAGCTTTTCTGTGGACCATCAGTCTCTTTCCCCAGTCATCTTTGTCATTGCTCAATGGGAAATGAAAAAAGTGGCCATGGTGGCCAAGATGGAGGTAACACTTAGGCTCAATAACACAGACTTACATTCAATAAAGCTGCCCTGGATACAGCTGCTGCTGGATTCCAGATCTGCCAACAGCAGAAACCAACACTGAGACCCAGATATGGCACCATTCCACGAGGATACCAGCCAGCAACCTGGTGGCAGGTTGACTACATTGGACCACTTCCTCCGTGGAAAGGAGAATGTTTTGTTCTTACTGGAGCAGATACTTATTCTGGTTATGGATTTGCCTTTCCTGCATGTAATACTTTCTGCCAAAACCAGCAAGAGCTTGTTGGTATCCACAATAGTGTCTGGGATTGGTATGAGATGGACCCCCCAGGTGGGGCAGTCTTATGGTCTTTCCTTCAGTCTCTGCTCCACACTTTGTCTCTGTATCTCCTCCCATGAGTATTTTGTTTCCCCTTCTAAGAAAGACCAAAGAATCCATAATTTGGTCTTCTTCTTGAGCTTCATTTGGTCTGTGAATTACATCTTGAGTATCCCAAGCTTTTGGACTAATATCCATTTATCAGTGAGTGCATACCATGTTATGAAGGTTACCTCACTCAGGTTGATATTTTCAAGTCACATCCATTTGCCTGAGAATTTCATGAATTCATGGTGGGTTTTTTTGTGCCAAGCTGATACTTTTGTTATTAGATATAGTCTTTATTTGCATTTCAAATGATTTACCCTTTCCTGGTCCACCCCTCAAAAGTCCCATAAGCCATCTCCCCTCCCCCATTCCCATTTCCCTGTCCTGGTATTCTCCTCCACTGCTGCATCAAGCATTTATAGGCCCTTCTCCCTTTGATGTCCAACAAGGCTGCCTTGGAGCCATGGGTCTGGAGCCATGGGTCTGGAGCCATGGGTAACTCCATGTGTACTATCTGGCTGATGGTTTTGTCCCTGGGAGCTCTGGGAGTACTGGGTGACTCATATTATTGTTCCTCCTATGGCACTGCAAACCCCTTCAGATTCTTGGGTCCTTTCTCTAGCTCCCCCATTGGGGACCCTGTGCTCAGTTCAATGGCTGCCTGAGAGTGTCCCCATCTGTATTTGTCATGTACTAGCAGAGCCTCCCAGGTGACAGCTATATCTGGTTCCAATCAGCAAGTACCTGTGGACATCAATAATGGAACTCATTGTTTTTAATAGCTGAGTAGTATTCCATTCTTCCAGGTTCAGTCTGATGTAGGGAGTTACAGAATATCTCAGGCAGTCAGTGGAATGTTATTGGGGAAGCTGGAGATCATGATAAATCAAGTAGATGTCTTTCTGTCAGTAATCCATGTCTTTCTGTCTCCTGCATTTCCTTTTATGACCTTCTTGACCAAGCAGGAATCCCCACTGCTTTTTATCCTGCTCATAGACAGTCAAATGACCTTTGAAAATGTTCAGTAGATGGGGACAAAAAGCAGCTGAGAGCTCTCCTTTCAGACCTGCTCCTGTCTCACCTGCTGATTGGCTCACCTCTCATGCCATTTTGATATGAAGGGGAAGTGGCGGTGCCAGGCAGGCCTGTTCTGAGTCAGAATAAACCATGTTACTACCTTCTCTACCTTTGTCATGAATGAAAATGTCACTGATTGACACCAAAGAGTTGCATGTTTGAGAATCAGGGAAGTAGGACAGTGACCCTCAGAGCAGGCTGCTTCTGAACCGAGCCCTGTCTCTGGAAGTTCAGCTGTCTGAGGCTGTGGACATGAGCACATGTGACGGGCACAGCCAATGGCGATGGGCGCCTCCTTGGACAGCAGGGAGCTCCAGTGGTAGTTAGTGTTAACCATCAAGTGTACACAGCCTCAAGTCACAGGAGTGGGTCTAGAAGAGACCCAGTGCATTCAGTGTTGTTTATAGATCACTTTGAAGAACTCTGCTGAGGACTTTCTTGAGTGTCTTAATTAAAGTAGGAAGGCAGAGGCCACTGTGAGTGGTGCTATCACTGTGCAGGTGACTCTGCATTGTCTCAGAAAGATAGTGAAACATGCACCAGAGAGGGAGGAAGGGAGAGAGAGAGAGAGAGAGAGAGAGAGAGAGAGAGAGAGAGAGAGAGAGAGAGAGAGAGAGAGAGAAATTGAGGGAGGGAGGGAGGAAAGGAGGGAGGGAAGGAGGAAAGGAGGGAGAGAAAGACACAGAGACAGAAACAGAATGACAGAGACTCACAGAGAAGGACATTAGAAGGGAGAGTACCACTGAATGACCTGTAAAACAGCATTGATCCTTAGTTCCTGACTCCAGATTATTGTCTCTTATGTGCACCTTGACTTCCCTCAACGATGGAGTTGACCTTTGTGACTGGCCTGAAAATTCATTGTCCTCTTAAGCTGCTTTTGATCAGGTTGTTTATCATGGTAGCAGAAAGTTTGAACAATTAGTTTTCTGGGAAGCATATAAAGCATATTCATTTGTATCCTACATGGTTTTCTGTTTGTATGCAAACCGCACAGCAACATATGTCCATTTAAGGCTATATGAGTGCCTGAGAAGATATTTCAGCTTCATTGCTCAATGTGCAGCCTTGTGGACTGAGACATAATGAGAGGAAAGGGGAGAATGGTAGGAGACAGGAGATAGGAGAAAATGAACTGATATGTCTTGTACACAGGAAAGATCCCCAGCCCATATAAAGGGCTCCTACCTGGGAGGAGACTCAGATAAAAGGAAGGAAGGACAGCAGAACTGACAGGAGAGCAGAGTGTGGACACAGCACAGGAGCTGAAGCTTTTCACGGAGAAGGTGGCAGATCCAGATGTCATGATGGGTTCTGTTGTACTTTCCTGTGAAGACTGCACATCCTGGCAGGGTCTCCTGCTCACAGGTGAGGAGGCTACTCTTTTGGCACTAAGGGAAGCTCAGAGCCTTGCTGACATCCTGGAAGAAGACAAGAACCTGGGGACAGATTCAGGGTTTTGGGAGGAGGACCCAGACAGGGACAGGCACTCTGCAGCTGTAAGTGACACAAGATAGTATAATGGCAAAACAGGACCATTGTTTTCTATTCCAAGTCAATCACACAGACAGATATATTCTCAGGTCTGATGTCCCCAACCATGAGAGTGACTGTCCAATTAAAAACCAAAATAGGGAGACCCATTGAGATGACTTAATGGTCATGCTGCTCGCTGCTAATCTTAAGATATCAATTCAATTCCCAAACACATACAAGTTGTCTGACTTCTATATATACACAGTGTATACATTTACCTATAAACAAATGCACACAAGTGCACAGAAATATAAGCATTCACTTACCCCTCACATACGAACTATACCAAACTCTTGTACTAAAGGTATCATTAGTTTCCTATTTTAGAATTTTGCAAATGTACTCCTGGATAGGCATATCCCTGACACATGCATTCTCCTACTCATTCAAAGGTATCCAGGCCTTTATAAGTTCTGGGTCTTCCAAAGAGGTCAGATTCATCTTGTTCTAATTAAGCCCTAGACTAGTGGACTGTAAGTTAGACTAGAAAGGCCATCTAGAAGTAAAATCATAGAACTCAGAACAAGAGAGAACAGAGAAAAAAGAAAGTGAAGATCTCTAGAGTAAGAGGTAACAGGCGACATCATCTCAGCCCAAGCAGGAAGCTGAGGGCAATGTGGGGAGTCCTTAATATACCCAAGGACAGCCGGGCAGTGGTGGTGCATGCCTCTAATCCAAGCACTTGGGAGGCAGAGGCAGGTGGATTTCAGAATTCAAGGCCAGTTTGACCTACAGAGTTCCAGGATGGCCAGGGCTATACAGAGAGATTCTCTCTCTCTCTCTCTCTCTCTCTCTCTCTCTCTCTCTCTCTATATATATATATATATATATATATATATATATATATATATATATATATATATATATAACCTCTCTCTGTCTCTCTGTCTCTGTATCTCTCTTTCTCTCTCTGTCTCTGTCTCTCTCTCTGTATACATATGTGTATACACACACACACACACACACACACACACACACACACACACACACACAGAGAGAGAGAGAGAGAGAGAGAGAGAGAGAGAGAGTGAGTTCCATACAGTTCCATACACAGAACGGAACAGGTTCAGGGCCACTGATGGGGTAGTGGAGGTTATGTTGCTCACCTCTTCCAAGTACAAAGGCGCCACTCTCACCTACCAACATGGACTGAGTGATGAGCTGTCCACTCAAGGCACAGAGCTCACTCATCTTTCCATCAAACAAAGAGGGCCCAATGTTCATGGAATTTCTCTCTTCACTTCTAGTCACCCTTTTAACATCCTGGCTGCTTCCTACTACTTCCAAGCTCACCATTAAATCAGTGCCTCCCATTGCCGTTGAAGGGGAAAACGTTCTTTTGTTTGTGCACAACCTGCCGAAGAATGTTAAAGCCGTTTCCTGGTACACAGGAGTTGCACCATTCAAGTGTAGTGAAATTGCAAGTCATGTGGTAGCTACCAATTTTACTGTGGTGGGACTTGCGCACAGTGGTAGAGAGACAGTTTTCAATAATGGATCTCTGCTGATCAAGAGTGTCACCAGAAAAGACTCAGGATACTACACTCTAAGAACAATTGATTCAACCTCAAGACCTGAAATGATTCGTGCAGAATTCTTTGTCCACAGTAAGTCAATTTTTTTTGTGAACTCTATTGTTTGGTGGGGTTCAGTCCATTGTACATTCAGAAAAGATCCTGAACTGGATCTGCATCCCCTCTGCATTGTGTCTTTGTGCTGTTTGAGGATTAAGTGCAGGACACGCATTTTGGAGACAAGCTTTCATAGACTAGAATCCCTGACTCCACTGCACCAGCAGAGAGGTGGACTTGTGCTGAGTAACTCAGACAAGGATGTCAGCCTCAACCCAGACCCTTGGGCCTCCCACCATGAACCTGCACCTGAGTTCTGGAAGAGATGAGAAACTAGGGGATGTTCAGTAACCCTGGATCCAGACCCCTGTCCCAGACTCCGCTCAGAGTAAGGGAGGACAGAAGAGCTGATTTCAGAACAACAAGGCTCAGGGCACTTCTGGAGGTGAAGGTTGTTCTCAAAGGAGGGAGAACAGAGCAGCCATCAGAGTCAGTGGACTTGGCCCCTTAATCTCCCTGAAAATGTACACACAGTGGTGGGAAATCTGACTACTATTCCCTATCCCTGTGTGAGAAGAGGTTAGCTGAGCAATTGTCTGGAGTCTCCTGGAGAGGACACTGGCTTCAGAGGAGACTCAGTGTTTCTGTGTGCAACATGAGATAAGAAGTCACAGGAAGGTAGACAGCTGCTCAGCATCTGGAAGCTCTCAGTGAACAGGAAATGGTAAGATAGGGAGAGAAAAGTTGCATTGCTCATTTATCAAGTTCATTGATTACCTTGGCAAGTGTACTCTGAAGACTAATGTCCACCCCTGTGACAAGAAAGCTATTCAAATGAAAAACAAACTGTGAGCTGACTCAGTGGATATCAGCATTTGTTGTCATCCCCGATGACCTGAGTTCATTCTTCTTATCCCACATAGTGGAAGGAAAGATCTCAGTCACACAAGCTGTCTTCTGACCTCTACATATATACTGTGGCATGCACCCGCTCACTCATACTCTGATACGTGTTTAAGTGCATGTTCCCTTCCTCAGTACAAAGAGTGAATAAAAATAAATTAAATCAGGGTATAAAAACTTTAGTTATCTTAGAACCTGAGAATCTGTTAATTTAATGCATGGACACACAGTGACCCGGAGCACACATCTATCTATCCATTCATTCATTTATCCATTAAGCACTTTCTGGGCATTGGGTCTTCCAAGATTATCATACTGGTCCCAGGCCACAAAGTCTTCAACTGGATGGCAAGAAACAGGAGCAAGGGCATTGAGAACGCACCATAAGTGCTCCCGTGTAAATGACATCAGTGGGTAGACCCAGCTTCCGTCGAGGAAACTGCTTGTGCAGGCACTCTCCTTTACACACTGTGGGTGTGAGCAGAGACCTGAAGCCAGTGAATGGTGAGTCAGACAGACAGACAAGAGCAAAGTCCCATACAGAAGTTCAAGGGAACTGAGGGCATGAAATTTGTGTGCTGACCTCCACCAAGTAGGATAGACACAGCTTCACCCACACACCAAGCCTGAGTGATGGACATACCTACTCAGGACTCAGAAATCTTTCTTTCCACCAATTGCAGACAAACCACGTTTGGGAGGTTTTTTCTATTTCTCTCTCTCTCTCTCTTTTTCATTTAGGCCCGCTGTTATTCTACAAGAAGCATCTTACCCCTTCTCAACTCATAATTCAGATGGTGCCACTTTGGGATGAAAAAAGCAACAATATTTTTCTGTGGGTTTTTAATATGCCGGAAAAACTTCAAGGCTTTGCCTGGCACAAAGGAGTACTTCCACTTAGCCATTTGAAGATAGCAAGCCATTCATTCCTCACCAACTCAACCAGGCTGGGGCATGCATATTCTAACAGAGTGAAAGTACGCAATGATGGATCCTTGCTTCTCTTGAATGTCAAGCAGAAAGACACAGGGATTTACACCCTACGAACCATATCTGTCGATTTGAAATCAGAATGGGTTATTTTCGACTTCCAAGTAAACAGTAAGTGATGCTCTGTGACTGCTGGGTGATGGTGGGGTTTATTCTTCTCTGTGTACCTAGGGCAGTGAGGCTTGGACTGTACTTTTCTCCTCTCTGGACTGTGGACTCTCACTTGGGTTTGGACATTCAGTAAAAGACACACATGATGGCAGCAAACTGAAATACCTCAGAAGCCTTGACCTGACTGGAACCTGCAGACAGTAGTATGACAACTCTATCCAAAGATGTCATCCTTATCTCAGACTCTCTGGGCTCTCACTCTGAACATGGCGCTGGGAAAGCTTCATGGCATTGCTTGAGTTTGACCACCTGCTTAAGATGAGTGGAAGCAATGTGACATTCTGCATCAAAGTCTTGGAGCATGTGGAAAAGCCCACTATATGTCATGACAATCGTGATTAGGCTAGGTCATTTCAGCATTTCCTGTTCATGAGATTCAGCATGGACAGAACAGCTGGATGGTGGCCGTACCACATACCGACTGTCCTGATAGTCCAGAGTCTTCACAGGAAAGTTTGGATCCCCAAGGGAAAATAGGTCCTCTTGGCAACTGCTTGTCCTCAGGAGTTCAGCCCAGGGAAGTCTCTTCTTTAGGCCAATAAGAATGTGCACCCCCGATTTTAACAGCTCTTCAGTCTCAAGTTTAGGATATTAATAATATTTGAATTTCACTTATAGACAGGGAAATACGTTACCATGTGTATTACTGTAGGGAATCTGAGAGACAGCAAAGACGCTGGTTGAATGAAGGTTATACAGGCTACGTGTGGCACATCAGAAGTCAAAATGACTATATATATCCACAGTCCAAACCTATCTACCACAGGAGTCACTATCTACTATCGGTGGGTCAGAGGATTGCTGTGGGTTCAGAAATTTTCTGGTTTAGGCATCACAGTCTTGCAGGGAGAGTCTGGTCCAGGCAATGGAATCAACAAATCAATCATCAGTTTTGACTTTGTAATAAAAGTATTAATTGCAGTCAGTTTTGACTTTGTAATAAAAGTATTAATTGAAATCTGAACCCACCCCCCCTCCAGCCTAATTTTCTTACTACAATGCTCTGAGCTTCAGGTCATAGATTTTCTAGTGTGGTAGGTTCACACCTCTTGAAGCATAGGGAGGAGAAGGCTTTGCCTCATCCCCCCATCAAGATCCTGCAAGTCACAGAGTCTAGTGTGCAGCTCATGCAATTCTTTTATGATGAAGGAAGAAAGGAATTAGTAATGAATGGACAAATGGGTGGTGGTAGATTGGATTATGAATGGATGGTGGGGGTAGAGAATGTATTTATGAATGGATGTCTTAGAACCCTTTCAGAGACTAAAACTTACATTTAGAGTTCTAGTATTCTGACGGTGCCTACTCCCTACACATCCTGGAGTTTATGACCTTTGCCCCATTTCTCTGATATATTCCTTATCCACCTGGAAAGACAAGTGCATGAGCATCTGAGAGATGCTGCTGTGTGTTCTCAGAGTGACACTCCCCAGGCAGTCATTTAGATTTTGCTCCATGGAGTCTTGGAAGTCATTTTAACTCCCATTGTTGCTGACACTCACATTTTTACTACTGTTACCCCTTTCCTGTCACTCATCCCCTGTCCCTTCATTTCAGGAAAGTATGTGGCTGCACTGCCCAGGTCACTGATTCTCTTACGTTCCCACCTCAATTTCTGCCTTTCCTCATACCTGGTATAGAAATCAGAAGGAATAACCTTTCCTCGTAGGCTCCATAATATGTCCACACCCTGTACACCACACACACCCACACCCATGCACACGTACACACGCATGCGCTCCCCCCCCAACACTGTCAAGGTGTGTCCCACTTGTGTTTCTCTCTATGTATCTTGACTTCTGTAATGTTGGTGTGGGTGGTAAGGCAAGAGACAGAAAGAAACACATCTTGCAACGCTATATTGATTCCCCAGGGGTTAAAGGTAGCAGGACAAGTCTGCTATCCCCAAAGTCTTACTTGTTTCCTCTGTATCACTTTTGATGTCACCGTCCTCCTAGTGTGGCTCACAGTCCTCCTGTGGCTTATGTTCTCATTTGTAAGAAGGAGGTGACACAATCTGTGCTGTCTAATGGCTTTATCATATGTACCTACATCTCAAAATGTCACAGTTCATCAAGGGGATTCCTGTGATCCAGTGACACAACCTAAAACTCCAGACATGATTAGTTCCATTAGATTGTATAATCTGGAAGCAGTTGAGGCAACTTGCTTGGTGATCCCTGGGTCTTAGGAAGAGGATGAAAAAAAGCACCTCTCACACAGGGGTTGGCCCTGTCCCTCTGCATCTCACTGTTAATGGAGGCTGGGACAGAATTCTTCTAAATAGGCTCCAACCACGACATTTGACACTGCTGTAAAGTTTGGGTTGTTCCTTATTTTACACAGTAGTGAAACCTTACACTCACATGCACCCTCTGTCCAGTGCTGTCCTCAACAAGACTCACACTCAAGTCTCCCACTGTTCATAGATTCACCAGATCCAAGCCAGTTTGTAACTTCTACATAATCAAAATGGGATCCTACCGCACTCAGAGATTGATCTTAGGCCTTTCTATGCTCTCATAAATATAATACTTGCAGGAATTAGTCTTATATGCTGGCTGTACCCAATAATTTTTGCATATTATAGCCCAGTTGGCAGAAAGGAGGCTATTTTAAGAGCCATTTGTATCTCTCAGCCCATTTGATGATTGAAACAATGAACTTCCACTTAAAAAGGGAATCTGCCCCAGGGGTTTCATGATGAGGGAAGGAAGAGGCCCTAGCCAAAGGGGAACGATCTCTGTGGGAAGAGATTTCACCTTATTACACCACACTACTTGATGGACTTGAACTTAGACAATGATGGAGTTGGGTAGGTGGAGTTATATCCTGGTTGGGACTGCTTACATATACTTATCATCGGTTTTCTATTTAAATGTTCATCTCAATTCAGACAGAACCATGAAGTCAGGCTTCAGACGATCAAAGACCAACAAGTAAGCTGCAGCCCTTGAAGAACTGAAGACAAAAGGCAAACGTGTGTTACTTCTCCTCTTACTCTCTATCCCAAATAAATAGCTTTCTTCTTACTGTATTCTTTTAGCTCTTTTAATTGCCTTATTAAGGATGGGTGGCTGATCCCACCTTGAGGTTCATTATTAGAATTCAACAAAATTCAGTGACAACATGGAGAAATTTCTAGCAACAAATTCCTATTGTTAGAAATAGCCATTTCTCCAAGGCATAATGTGCCAGTGCCCCCCAGTGTGAAGGGGTCCCCACTCTATCACTGTCTAAGGCTCCTGACTTCTGCAGGGCAGACATGTAGTAAGCCAAGGATGTTCCAAGCTGGGGTTTCTGTTAACTGATGTTTGTTCTTGACTGAATGATCCTACGTCTCTATCTGGCCTTCTAGCCTTGATAACATAATCCCATGCATGACTTATTTTATCCATAGGGCTTCCATAGTGTTTTAGACTTACACAAATGTTCATTTTTCAGTAGCATATAAATTGTCATCAGTGTTTTTCTCTCTTTATTGAATTCTCAAAACGTATCCAGTAATGACTCCTTGATTTGTTTATATTTCATGCTCTCTTGAAATAAATTTATCAGTTAATCTTTATCTCTTTTGATTTGTTTGGGTATTCCTACAGTCATTCATTACTTATTTGTTTTGAGATACACACACACACACACACACACACACACACACACACACACACGCACACACCTTGGGATGTTTTAGAATTCCCTAGGATGACCTTGATTTCCTTGATTTCTGTTTGCCTCGGCCTCCCCAGTGCTGCAGGGAAGGGCAAAGCTTGATGGACCATGCACCACTGTGCCCAGCTCCCTTTGATACCTTTGTGTTGGATTGTTGATGTTGGACTACTTTTCTGATGTTGGAAACCCAAACTTTGAGATTCTGGGAAGAGTCATTACTTTGGTTTTCATGTTCTTTGCTGGTGAAATTCCTTTCTGATTTTTTCCCTATTATTGAAAACGTTATGCCTGTGCACGATGATGTGGGATCTTACAAATCTCAATTTTCCTCATGAAAATCTTTCCATATCTCCCTATTATGTCCACTTTCCAACTATATGTCTTTCCCTTGTACAACAAACACTTCTATCAAAAGAAGGAAGATAAAGGATTTATTTATGAAGAAGATATTATCTTACTATCATTTCTGTGGAATAATTTCATGCTGTTGAACTGACAAGAAATTTAATCCCTAGCACTTCCCTGAGAGTATAATACTATCGGTTTACTGATAGTATTGTTTTGAGTCCCAGCATCCTTTCATTAGTTCCTAGGAGCCTCTTACTGGAGCCTGTCAGAGCACTCTGAAGTCTTTTGCGGTCATAGTGTAGACTGGGTTGTGCACTATGTATCATGCTTTGACTATTGTTCTCACTGAATATGATGATTTTTGTTGGTGACCTTGTATCCTAGAGCCCGATGGAATTCATTACCTTTTGGATGTTTGTTTCTCAGTGATAGGCTCTGGACAAGGCTAGGAGTGTCCTCTTACAGCACTAACTGGATTTCCAGTTTTTGAACTTTCTGCCTCAGCCTCACAGGCTTGTTGATCCAGCTTACCTCTTATATTCTTTCTTTTACCCTTTAAACTTCGGGGAGGGGCAGTTACTGCAAGGTTTCTCTGGGTAGCCTTGACTGTCCTAAAACTCATTCTGAGAACAGGCTAGCTTTGATCCCAGAGCCATTCCAGACTCTGCCTCCTAAATGCTCATATTAAAAACATTCATAACCACTGTCTGTCTGTCCTTTATACATTTTATTTTATGTATATAGGTGTTTAAGAGCATGAGCTTGTGGCTAGAGAGGCCACAAGTCTGCTGTGAATACCTAGTACTATTACACTAAATGAACATATATTAAACCAACTCGGAATGATTTGCCATTATAACCATGGATCAGCCTATGTCTTCCATTTAAGTTCTAACCAGGCCTATCCATTCTTAGTTTCTAAGATCAGACAAGCTCTGACATTTTCAGGGTACCTTGCCCAAAGTGAGGTTAATGCATCTCTCAGCCCTCATCTTTCTGCAGTAAATGGTTAACACAGAAACTCATACCTCGCCAATGTGTAGAGGCATGTTGCCAAAGAGGGAATCAATAGATTATATGAGGCAAAGATGATGGATGACTCTCAGAACATGATGATTTCTAGAAAAAACTAGAAAACTGCAAATATGAACATAAAGTGGTCTTGAGCTTCACATGCACAAGACTTAATGGAAATTTGAGCTAGACAGAATCTTAGTGTGGAGGGAGAGTATGGTAGTGGTAAATATGAAGCCTTACATGAATTGAGAATTTATTGATAACTGATAGATTCAGGGAGAAGAATTAGTTTTATATATGGGTGTGATATCCCATATCCAAAATTTTGTGGGCAGCAGTTTGTGCCTGATAAATTTAAAATAATGAGAACAAAGTTGAGTGAGTTTGAAGAATGGAGGCAAGTAGGAGGTTAAATACAAAGTATAAGTCATAAAATTCTTAAAGAATAATAAAAATATTCTCTATGTTCTGAAATAAAAATTATGCCTATACCCCAAAGGTAAGTGTGATTCTTATGTAGTGTTCGCATTTTCTGTAGTTTTTGTAAGTTTGAACTGAGCATTGCAATTTTTCCTGGTCTGGATCAAGTTACTTTGGTGTGCCAAACACAAAATTATTTCTCATAATTGATTATATTTCAGTTTTTAAAATGTAATTTAGTGTATGACTTGTCTACTGATTTAAATTGCTCCTGGTTTATCACTATAGTTCTAAAATACTGATTTACACACTGTAAGGTACGCACACACAAAAGAGCTTATCATCCAGGCACACAAAAGAGGACATGGCATACAAACACAAAAAAGTATAATTAGAAAAAAAATAAAAGAATGTACTTTTTGCCTTCTAACCCTCCTTTTAATTCTATTATGACCTGAGAGAATTGTGATGACTAATTATTATTATGACCATGCCTTGATTTAGAAGCGTAAGAAATGGTATTGGCTCAGGAGCCCTAAGACCAAGTTATCACCACAAAAATGTATTTGCCCCAGAGGGACAAAGGGCAGGACATAAGAAACAAACACACAAAATAGAGGATGAGGGAGAAGAGGAAGGGTACAAGGGGCAGGGAGAAGGAGGGACAAAGGAATCCCGCTGCATTAAAAGAGACAAATGGCAGTATATAAAGCTACAAGGAAAAACTGTGTTACAATGTGGTGTTTATTTGGCCGTGTTAATTAGGAGAGGTACGTGGGGGTTTGTGATTGCTGGACTTCAGCACTTGAATAGCTGATCTTTGGTACTCAGCCTTGGGGGAAGGAAGCAGCCAAATAAGGGAACAGTTCCTGGAGGCTAACTTTAGAAATGTAATAGAATTGTTTTTAGTAAGGCAGAGGGAAACGGAGAGAAAGGTGATGCCTGATAGAGCCATGTTCGCCATGCTCAAGCTGGCCAGAGTCCCAAAAAAATTGTGGCACACCTCTGATGTATCTGTGATGGCATTTCAGCAGACAATTAATTGAGAGGATGATTGACATACCATGAACGTGATTATCCCCTGGGGCAATGACTAAAACTGAATGAGAGTGTGGAGGTTTGAATACATATGGCTCCCATAGACTCATGTATTTGAATGCATGGCTCATAGGGAGTGGCACTATAGGAAGGTGTGGCCTTGTTGGAGTAGGTGTGGCATTGTTGGAGAAAGTGTGTCACCGTGGTGGCAGGTTTGAGGTCACATAAATGTTCAAGCTATTACCAGTGTGGCAGTCTCTTCCTGCTGGCTGTGGATCAACTGGAGAAGTCTCACTTTGTTCCTCAGGACCATGTCTGCCTACATGCTGCCATGATTCCCACCATGATGATCATAAACTACTGGAACTGCAAGCCAGTGCCAGTGATGAGTTTTTTCTTTATAAGAGTTGCCATGGTCGCTCAAATCCAAATGGATCAAGGACCTCCACATAAAGCCAGACACTCTGAAGCTAATAGAAAAGAAACTGGGGAAGACCCTTGAGGACATCGGTACAGGGAGAAAGTTTCTGAACAGAACACCAATAGTGTATGCTCTAAGAGCAAGAATTGACAAATGGGACCTCATAAGGTTACAGAGTTTCTGTAAGGCAAAGGACACCATCAAGAGGACAGATCGACAACCAACAAATTGGGAAAAGATCTTCACCAATCCTACATCAGATAGAGGGCTAATATCCAATATATATAAAGAACTCAAGAAGTTAGACTCCAGAAAACCAAACAACCCTATTAAAAAATGGGGTACAGAGTTAAACAAAGAATTCTCACCTGAATAACTTCGGATGGCGGAGAAGCATCTTAAAAAATGCTCAACTTCATTAGTCATTAGGGAAATGCAAATCAAAACAACCCTAAGATTTCATCTTACACCAGTCAGAATGGCTAAGATTAAAAATTCAGGAGACAGCAGGTGTTAGAGAGGGTGTGGAGAAAGAGGAACACTCCTCCACTGCTGGTGGGGTTGCAAATTGGTACAACCACTCTGGAAATCAGTCTGGCGGTTCCTCCGAGAACTGGGCACCTCACTTCCAGAAGATCCTGCTATACCACTCCTGGGCATATACCCAGAGGATTCCCCACCATGTAATAAGGATACATGCTCTACTATGTTCATAGCAGCCCTATTTATAATTGCCAGATGCTGGAAAGAACCCAGGTATCCCTCAACAGAAGAGTGGATGCAAAAAATGTGTTATATCTACACAATGGAGTACTATTCAGCCATTAGAAACAACGAATTCATGAAATTCTTAGGCAAATGGATGGAGCTAGAGAACATCATACTAAGTGAGGTAACCCAGACTCAAAAGGTGAATCATGGTATGCACTCACTAATAAGTGGTTATTAACCTAGAAAACTGGAATACCCAAAGCATAATTCACACATCAAATGAGATACAAGAAGAAAGGAGGAGCGGTCCCTGGTTCTGGAAAGACTCAGTGAAACAGTATTCGGCAAAACCAGAACGGGGAACTGGGAAGGGGTGGGAGGGAGGACAGGGGAAGAGAAGGGGCCTTACGGGACTTTCGGGGAGTTGGGGGGCTAGAAAAGGGGAAATCATTTGAAATGTAAATAAATTATATCGAATAAAAAAATTAAAAAAAAAAAAAGAGTTGCCATGGTCATGGTGTATTTTCCCAGCAGTGAAGCCTAAATTAAGATGAAGAGTGAAAGGAGGAAGCTAAAGGAAAGCAGCTATTATATGACACAATCTCTATCCAGTGAGTTCCTGGCTTTTACCTCATTTTGTCAGTGTATCAAGAGTCATGATTTTTATGAGACCTAGGGTGCCTGTTCCCACTGTACCTGTTGAGCAAGTAATACTTGTACTAAAAATCACTTTATTAAACAAAAAAATATATTCAAAAACAGTGGCCACACATGCACATCAGTTTCAATATCTAACTCCTTAGTCCTCTTCTAGTATCTGCATCTAAGATAACACGTTTCTTAGGGTATGTTTTTTGCTGTGAAGAGACACCATGGCCATGATAACCCTTATAAATAAATACATTTAATTGGGGATGGCTTATTGATTCAGAGATTTATTCCCTTATTACCATGAAAGGAAGCATGGCAGTATGTAGGCAGACATGGCACTGGAGAAGGAACTGAGAATTCTACATCTTTATCTGTAGGCAGGAGGGAGAGAATGCCACACTGGGCATAGCTTGAACTGATATGAAACCTCAAAGCCCACTCCCTTAAAGAAATGCAGGACACCATGGGTCAATGGTTAAACACCCTTAAAGAGGAAACACAAAAATACCTTAAAGAATTACTGGAAAATACAAACAAATTAAGGAATTGAACAAAATCACCCAGGATCTGAAAATGAAAGTAGAAACAATAAAGAAATCATGAAGTAAGACATATCTGGAGATAGAAAACCTTGGAAAGAATTCAGGAGTCATAGATGCAAGCATCAACCACAGAATACAAGAGACAGAAGAATCTTAGGTCCTGAAGATACCATAGATAACATTGACTCAACAGTCAAAAAATGCAAAGTGAAAAATGCTTATAAACCAATACATCCAGGAATTCCAGGACACAGTGAGAAGACCAAACATAAGGATTATAGGTATAGAAGAGAGAAAAGATTTGCAAATTAAAGGGTCAGTAAATATCTTCAACAAAATTATAGAAGAAAACTTCCCTAACCTAAAGAAAGAGATGCCCATGAACACACAAGAAGCCTACAGAACTTCAAACAGACTGGACCAGAACAGAAAGTCCTCCCAGTATATAATAATCAAAACACAAAGCAATCATGCACTAAACAAAGAAAGAATTTTAAAAGCAGTGAGGGGGAAAAGGTCAAGTAATATATAAAGACAGATGTAACAGAATTACACAAGACTTCTCATCAGAGATGAAGAAAGGTAGAAGATCCTGGGCAGATGTCATACAGACACTAAGGGAACACAAATGCCAACCCAGACCTCTATATCCAGCAAATCTCTCAATTACCATAGATGTAGAAACCAAGGTATTTCATGACAAAAACAAATTTACACAGTATTTTCCACAAATTCAGCCCTTCAAAGGATAATGAATGGAAAACACCAACAAAAGGAGAGAAACTACACACTGGAAAAAGCAAGAAATGAATCTTCTTTCAATAAACCAAGAAGATACCCACACAAACATAAAAATTAAATAAAATATAGCAGAAAGCAACAATCACTATTCCTTAAAATCTCTTAACACCAATGAACTCAATTCTCCAATAAAAAGACATAGACCAACAGACTGGATACTTAAACAGGACCCAGCATTTTGCTGCAAGCATGAAACACACTTCAGTGTCAAAGACAAACACTACCTCAGAGTAAAAGGTTAGAAAGTAATTTTCCAAGCAAATGGTCCCAGGAACAAGCTGAAGTAGCCATTATAATATCAGATAAAATAGACTTTCAACCAAAAGTCATCCAAAAAGACACGGAAAGATGCTTCATATTCATCAAAGGAAAAATCTACAAGAAGAACTCTCAATTCTGAACATCTATTCTCTAAATGCAAGGACACCACATTCATAAAAGAAACTTTACTAAAGCTCAAAGCACACATTGCACATCACACAATAATTGTGGGCAACTTCAACACCCAACTCTCATCAATGGACAGACCAGGGAAACACAAACTAAACAGAGACACAGTGAAACTAACAGAAGTTATGGAAGAAATGAATTTAACTGATATCTACAGAACATTTCATCAAAATCAAAAGAATATACCTTCTGCTCAGCACCTCATGGTACCTTCTCCAAAATTTACCATATAACTGGTCACAAAAAAACCTTAGCAGATATAAGAATATTGAAATAATCCCATGCCTCCTATTAGATCACTATGGATTAAGGGTGTTGTTCAATAGCAACAAAAACAACAGAAAGCCCATATATACATGGAAGCTGAACAATGCTCTACTCAATGATATCTTGGTCAAGGAAGAAATAAGGAAAAAATCAAAGACTTTTTAGAATTTAATGAAAATGAAAGCACAGCATACCCAAATTTATGGGACACAATGAAAGCAGTGCTAAGAAGAAAAGTCATAGCTCTGAGTGCCTCCAATAAGAAGTCAGAGAGAGCATACACTAGCAGCTTAGCAGCACACCTGAAAGCTCTAGAACAGAAAGAAGCTAATACACCCAAGAGAAGTATATGACAGGAAATCATCAAACTCAGAGCTGAAATTAACCAAGTAGAAACAAAAAGAACTACACAAAGAATCAACAAAACCAGGAGCTGGTTCTTTGAGAAAATCATTAAGCTAGATAAACCTTTAACCTGACTAACCAGAGGGCACAGATACTATATTTAAATTAAGAAAAGTAGAAATGAAAAGGGAGATATAACAACAGAAAGTGAGGAAATTAAAAAAACCATCAGATCCTACTACAAAAGCCTATACTCAACACAATAGGAAAATCTGGATGACACGGGCAATTCTCTAGACATATACCAAATACCAAGGTTAAATCAGGATAAGATATACCATCTAAACTGTCCCATAACCCTTAAAGAAATAGTCAGTCATTAAACATTTCCCAACCAAAACAAAAACAACAAACAAACAAACAAAACACAAGACCAGACAGTTTTAGTGCAGAATTCTTTCAGACCTTCAATGAAGACCTTACACCAGTACTCTTCAAACTAGTCCACAAAACAGAAACAGAAGGAACATCACCCAAGTCGTTCTACGAAGCCACAATTACACTGATACCAAAACCACACAAAGATCCAACAAAGAGAGAGAACTTTAGACCAATTTCCCTTATTAATATTGATGCAAAAATATTCGAAAAATTCTTGCCAAACAAATTCAAGAACACATCAAAACGATCATTCACTATGATCAAGAAAGCTTCATCCTAGGGATGCATGGATGGTTCAATATATGAAAATCCATTAATGTAATCCACTACATAAACAAACTCAAAGGAAAAAAAATCACATGTTCATTTCATTAGATGCTGAAAAGCATTTGAAAAATTCAGCATCCTTTCATGGTAAAGGTTTTGGAAAGATCAGGAATTCAAGGCCCATACCTAAACATAGTAAAAGCAATATACAGCAAACCAGGAGCCAACATCAAACTAAATGGAGAGAAACTTGAAACAATCCCACAAAAATCGGGGACTATACAAGGCTTCTCTCTCTCTCTCTCTCTCTCTCTCTCTCTCTCTCTCTCTCTCTCTCTCAATCTATTGAATATAGTACTTGAATATCTAGCTAGAGCAATTAGACAACAAAAGGAGGTCAAAATGATACAAATTGGAAAAGAGGAATTAAAACTATCACGATTTGCAAATGACATGATAGTATACTTAAGGGATCACAAAAACTCAGCCAGAGAATTTCTACAGATGATAAACAACTTCAGGAAAGTGGAAGGACATAAAATTAATTCAAACAAATCTGTTAGCCATCCTATACTCAAAGGATAAACAGGCTGAGAAAGAAATTATGGAAATCACACCCTTCACAATAGTCAAAAACAATATAGAGTATTTGGTGTAACTCTAACCAAACAAGTGAAAGATCTATATGACAGAAACCTCAAGTCTCTTAAGAAACTGAAGTAGACCTCAGAAGATAAAAAGATCTCCCATGGTCGTGGATTGGCAGGATTAATATAGTAAAAATGGCCATCTTGCCAAAAGCAATCTACAGATTCAATGCAATCCCCATCAAAATCCCAACTCAATTCTTCATAGAGTTAGAAAGAGCAATTCTCAAATTCATCTGGAATAACAAAAAACCCAGGATAGCTAAAACTATTCTCAACAACAAAAGAAATTCTGGGGGAATCAGTATCCCTGACATCAAGCAATATTACCAAGCAATAGTGTTAAAAACTGCATGGTATTGGTACAACCACTCTGGAAATCAGTCTGGCGGTTCCTCAGAAAACTGGGTATGCCACTTCTGAAAGATCCTGCTATACCGCTCCTGGTCATATACCCAGAGGATTCCCCAGCATGTAATAAGGATACCTGCTCCAATATGTTCATAGCAGCCTTATTTATAATAGCCAGAAGTTGGAAAGAACCCAGCTATCCCTCAACAGAAGAATGGATGCAAAAAGTGTGGTATATCTACACAATGGAGTACTATTTCATAAACAATGAATTCATGAAATTCTTAGGCAAATGGATGGAGCTGGAGAACATCATACTAAGTGAGATAACCCAGTCTCAAAAGATCAATCATGATATGCACTCACTAATAAGTGGATATTAGCCTGGAAAACTGGAATACCCAAAACATAATCCACACATCAAATGAGGTACAAGAAGAACGGAGGAGTGGCCCCTTGTTCTGGAAAGACTCAGTGTAGCAGTATAGGGCCAAACCAGAACAGGGAAGTGGGAAGGGGTGGGTGGGAGGACAGGGGGAGGGAAGGGGACTGATGGGACTTTCAGAGAGTGGAGGATCAGAAAAGGGGAAATCATCTGAAATGTAAATAAAAAATATATCAAATAAAATTTAAAAAAAAACTAAAAAAAAAAAAGTGACATCATCCTGGAATAAAAAACAAACAAGGTTAACATAAAAAAAAAAGGAAGAGGAATTCTCAAATTCAATTGAAATAACAGAAAAACCCAGGATATCTAAAACTATTCTCAACATTAAGAGAACTACTGGGGGAAATCTGTATCTCCAACCTCAAGCAGTACTACGGAGCAATCGTGTTAAAAATTGCATGGTAGAATCCAGGAGCTTGTTCTTTGAGAAAATCAACAAGATAGATAAACCCTTAGCCAGACTGACCAAAGGGCACAGAGAAAGTATCCAAATTAACAAACTTAGAAATGAAAAGGGAGATATAACAACGGAAACTGAGGAAATCCAAAAAATCATCAGATCCTACTACAAGAGCCTGTACTCAACACAACTGGAGAATCTGGAGGAAATGAACAATTTCCTTGACAGATACCAAATTCCAAAATTAAATCAGGACCAAATAGATCATCTAAACAGTCCCATAACGCCTAAAGAAATAGAAGGAGTCATAGAAAGTCTTCCAACCAAAAAAAAGCACAGGACCAGATGGTTTCAATGCAGAATTCTATCAGACCTTCAAAGAAGAGTTAACACCAATACTCTTCAAACTATTCCACAAAATAGAAACAGAAGGAACACTACCCAATTCCTTCTACGAAGCCACAATTATGCTGATACCAAAGCCACACAAAGATCCAACAAAGAAAGAGAACTTCAGACCAATTTCCCTTATGAGCATCGATGCAAAAATACTCAATAAAATTCTTGCCAACCGAATCCAAGAACACATCAAAACGATCATCCACCATGATCAAGTAGGCTTTATCCCAGGAATGCAGGGTTGGTTTAATATACGGAAATCCATCAATGCAATCCACTACATAAACAAACTCAAAGAACAAAACCACATGGTCATTTCATTGGATGCTGAAAAAGCATTTGACAAAATTCAGCATCCTTTCATGCTTAAAGTCTTGGAAAGAACGGGAATTCAAGGCCCATACCTAAACATAGTAAAAGCAATATACAGCAAACCGGTAGCCAGCATCAAACTAAATGGAGAGAAACTTGAAGCAATCCCACTAAAATCAGGGACTAGACAGGGCTGCCCCCTCTCTCCTTATCTTTTCAATATTGTACTTGAGGTACTAGCTCGGGCAATTCGACAACATAAGGAGGTCAAAGGGATACAAATTGGAAAGGAAGAAGTCAAACTATCATTATTTGCAGATGACATGATAGTCTACCTAAGTGACCCAATAAACGCCACTAGAGAACTCCTACAGCTGATAAACAACTTCAGCAAAGTGGCAGGTTATAAAATCAACTCAAGCAAATCAGTGGCCTTCCTATACTCAAAGGATAAGCAGGCTGAGAAAGAAATTAGGGAAATGACCCCCTTCACAATAGCCACAAACAGTATAAAGTATCTTGGGGTGACTCTTACCAAACATGTGAAAGATCTTTACGACAAGAACTTCAAGACTCTGAAGAAGGAAATGGAAGAAGACCTCAAAAAATGGGAAAACCTCCCATGCTCATGGATCGCCAGAATCAATATAGTTAAAATGGCCATTTTGCCAAAAGCAATATACAGGTTCAATGCAATACCCATCAAAATCCCAACTCAATTCTTCACAGAGTCAGAAAAAGCAATTAACAAATTCATCTGGAATAACAAAAAACCCAGGATAGCTAAAACTATTCTCAGCAGCAAAAGAAATTCTGGGGGAATCAGTATCCCTGACCTCAAGCAATACTACAGAGCAATAGTGTTAAAAACTGCATGGTATTGGTACAGTGACAGGCAGGCAGATCAATGGAACAGGATTGAAGATCCAGAAATGAACCCACACACCTATGGCCACTTGATCCTCGACAAAGGGGCTGAAAACATCCAATGGAAAAAAGATAGCCTTTTCAACAAATGGTGCTGGTTCAACTGGAGGTCAGCATGCAGAAGAATGCGAATTGATCCATCTTTATCGCCTTGTACTAAGCTCAAATCCAAATGGATCAAGGACCTCCACATAAAGCCAGACACTCTGAAGCTAATAGAAAAGAAACTGGGGAAGACCCTTGAGGACATTGGTACAGGGAGAAAATTTCTGAACAGAACACCAATAGCGTATGCTCTAAGATCAAGAATTGACAAATGGGACCTCATAAAATTACAAAGTTTCTGTAAGGCAAAGGACACCATCAAAAGGACAAATCGGCAACCAACAAATTGGGAAAAGATCTTCACCAATCCTACATCAGATAGAGGGCTAATATCCAATATATATAAAGAACTTAAGAAGTTAGACTCCAGAAAACCAAACAACCCTATTAAAAAATGGGGTACAGAGTTAAACAGGGAATTCTCACCTGAATAACTTCGGATGGCAGAGAAGCATCTTAAAAAATGCTCAACTTCATTAGTCATTAGGGAAATGCAAATCAAAACAACCCTGAGATTTCACCTTACACCAGTCAGAATGGCTAAGATTAAAAATTCAGGAGACAGCAGGTGTTGGAGAGGGTGTGGAGAAAGAGGAACAGTCCTCCACTGCTGGTGGGGTTGCAAATTGGTACAACCACTCTGGAAATCAGTCTGGCGGTTCCTCCGAAAACTGGGCACCTCACTTCCAGAAGATCCTGCTATACCACTCCTGGGTATATACCCAGAGGATTCCCCACCATTTAATAAGGATACATGCTCTACTATGTTCATAGCAGCCCTATTTATAATTGCCAGATGCTGGAAAGAACCCAGGTATCCCTCAACAGAAGAGTGGATGCAAAAAATGTGTTATATCTACACAATGGAGTACTATTCAGCCATTAGAAACAATGAATTCATGAAATTCTTAGGCAAATGGATGGAGCTAGAAAACATCATACTAAGTGAGGTAACCCAGACTCAAAAGGTGACTCATGGTATGCACTCACTAATAAGTGGATATTAACCTAGAAAACTGGAATACCCCAAACATAATCCATACATCAAATGAGGCACAGGAAGAAAGGAGGAGTGGCCCCTTGTTCTAGAAAGACTCAGTGAAGAAGTATAGGGCAAAACCAGAACGGGGAAGTGGGAAGGGGTGGGTGGGAGGACAGGGGGAGAAAAGGGGGTTTATGGGACTTTTGGGGAGTGGGGGGCTAGAAAAGGGGAAATCATTTGAAATGTAAATAAAAAATATATCGAATAAAAAAAAGACAAAAAAAATTGCATGGTATTGGTATAGTGACAGGCAGGTAGATCAATGGAATAGAATTGAAGACCCAGAAATGAACCTACATACCTATGGTCACTCAACCTTTGACAAAGGAGCTACAACCATCCAATGGAAAAAAGATAGCCTTTTCAATAAATGGTGCTTGTTCAACTGGAGGTCAGCATGCAGAAGAATGCAAATCGACCCATTCTTATCTCTTTGTACTAAGCCCAAGTCCAAGTGGATCAAGGACCTCCATATTAAACCAGACACACTGAAACAAATAAAAAAGAAACTGGGGAAGGGCCTTGAACACATGGTCACAGGGGAAAATTTCCTGAACAGAACATCAATAGCTTATGTTCTAAGATCAAGAATTGACAAATGGGACCTCATAAAATTCCAAACTTTCTGTAAGGCAAAGGACACTGTCAATAGGACAAAACAGCAACCAACAAATTGGGGGAAATCCTTACCAACCCTATATCCAACAGAGGGCTAATATCCAAGATATACAAAGAACTCAAGAAGGTAGACTCCAGAGAGCCAAATAACCCTATTAAAACTGGGGTACAGAGCTAAACAGAGAATTTTCACCTGAGGAATATCGAATGGCTGAGAAGCACCTAAAGAAATGTTCAACATCCTTAGTCATCAGGGAAATGCAAATCAAAACAACCCTGAGGTTTTACCTCATACCAGTCAGAATGGCTAAGATAAAAAACTTAGGTTACAGCAGGTGCTGGAGAGTTTGTGGAGAAAGAGAAATGCTCCTCCACTGCTGGTGGGATTGCAAGCTGGTACAACCACTCTGGAAATCATTGTTGCGGTTCCTCAGAAATCTGGCCATAATACTACGGGAGGACCCTGCTAAACCACTCCTGGGCATATAGCCAGAGGATTCTCCAGCATGTAATAAGGACACATATTCCACTATGTTCATAGCACCCCTATTTATAATAGCCAGAATCTGGAAAGATCCCAGATGTGCCTGAACGGAGGAATGGATACAGAAAATGTGGTATATATACACAATGGTGTACTATTCAGCCATTAAAAACAATGAATTCATGAAATTCTTCAGCAACTGGGTGGAACTGGAAAATATCATCCTTAGTGAGGTAACGCAATCACAAAAGAACACACATGGTATACACTCACTGATATAAGTGGATATTAGCCAAGAAGCTTGGAATACCCAAGACACAATTCACATATCAAATGATACCCAAGAAGAAGGAAGGGGAGGCTCCTTTCCTGGAAAGACTCATTGCAGCAGGGTAGGGGAATATGAGGATAGGGAACTGGGAGGGATTTGATTGCTGAACAGGGGTAGGGAAGAGATCTTATAGGACTTTTGAGGAGGGGGGATCTAGGAAAGGGGAAATCATTTGAAATGTAAATGAAGAATATATCTAATAAAAATGTTCTGTTGTGTATTAAGGGGTTTTATTTATTTATTTTTATTATTTATTTATTTATTTATTTTATTTTTCTATTTACATTGCAAATGATTTCCCCTTTTCTGGGTCCCCACTCCCCGCAAGTCCCATAAGCCCTCTTCCGTCCCCCTATTCTTCCATCCACCCCTTCCCACTTCCCTGTTCTGGAATTCCCCTATACTCTTGCACTGAGTCTTTCCAGAACCAGGGCCCACTCCTCCATCCTTTTTGGACATCATTTAATTTGTGGATTATGTCCTGGATATTCAAAGTTTCTAGGCTAATATCCACTTATTAGTGAGTACATACCATGTTTGATCTTTTGAGACTGTGTTACCTCACTTAGTATGATGTTCTCCAGCTCCATCCATTTGTCTAAGAATTTCATGAATTCATTGTTTCTAATGGCTGAATAGTACTCCATTGTGTAAATATACCACATTTTTTTGTATCCATTCCTCCGCTGAAGGACATCTAGGTTCTTTCCAGCTTCTGGCTACTACAAATAGGGCTGCTATGAACATAGTGAAGCATGTGTCCTTATTGCATGCTGAAGAATCATATTTGTGTTTCATTTTCTGAAGATCAGACTATTGATTTTATATGATAGACTATGGTGATTCTTCACTGAAAATATAAAGAGAAACAATAATGTACACACGCACGCATGCACACACACATTCACACACGCACACACACACACACACACACACACACACTCACAAAGATAAATTTGGGTAGGTTGTCACAAAGTGTCCAAATTCATAATATTGTGGTAAAGACTACACAGGCAGAAAATTACTGCATGTGGGATTCCGGATGAACAGGGACACAGACTGTGTGTGTGTGTGTGTGTGTGTGTGTGTGTACATATATATACATATATATGTATATATATATGAGAGTTTCTAAAACATATGGATAATTAGCAGAAAAAATGTTCATGAGTTCAGATAAAGAGTCAATTTAAATACAAGTATTTTGTTGTATGATGGGGTTATAGTATAAACACTGAATAATTTGAAAATTTTACATATTGAATATAGTATAGTGCAGAGAGAGAAGCCCAGAGCAGAGACAAAGAGAAGGCGTTATTTCATATGGTCTTGTTTATAGCTGGATACTTTGCCAAGCTGCAGCAGATGTTGGGAAGTCTGGCAAGAGGCCAGCAGCTTTGCTGAGTTGAGAGCAAAGAAGATGTTCATGTGAAATTAATGGAGACAAGAGGTTGCTGTGATGATAATGCACACAAACGTGCAGCATGGGAAGAGCTTCAGGGAACAGTGAGTATCTCCCTAAGCACAGAGAGAAGGAAATGACGTGGAGGTGGACAAAGCCACCCAGTGCCAGGAATGGAAATCCTGTGCACCCCATGACTGTGAGAATAAATATGTCATGGCATAAATGACTTCTGATCCTCTGATGAGAAAGAATGACTCACAGTCATGAGGCCTTACTGGGTTTCCAGTGACCAGTGGATTGGTAGGGCTGTACAATTGGTCTTAAACTAATGGTGCCTTTCATCACATTTTGTCAGGGACTGGTAATATAAAATTGGTAATTATATAAAAACAGGGACATATATACCCACAATATACTAATCTCCAAAGAAGGGAGGATTTAAATATACTTAAATAAATAATTGAGGCTTTAGCTCTTAATTTATAGATCGAAAAGCAAGAGGTAGAGAGACTAATGCATCTCAGACAATAAAATCTTAGACCTTGGTTTCATTATTAAAAATTAATCATATAAGAACAAAAATAAATAAATATTGTTTATCACCAAAGAAATTCAACATAGTTTCTTATTCTCTTAATGTGAAGGTTTGGATTAGAATGATCTCCATTAGCTCATTTGTTTGGGAAACTGGGTCTCCAGATGTTGGAGTTGTCTGAAATTTTAGGAAGAGTGTTGGACATGGTGTGCTACTGGTGCAGCCTTTGAGGCTTCGAAAGACTCATGCCAGTGTGCTCTCTGCCTCTTGCATGGATTTGAGATGTGAGTTTTCAGCTGTTTCTGCCACTGTATCTTCACTCTGCCATCTAGAAGCAGAAGCCCAAAGAAGTGCTTTCTCTTCTAAGTGACCATGCTTGTGGGATTATTCCAGCAACAGAAACACACTCTTCCTTTGGATAGTCCTTAAACATGTTAAGGCACTGTTTAATATTCTCTTCTTGTAGTCTCTGTTATACCCAACAGTTTTAATCTTAACTTGACATGAGCTAAAGTTGTGTGGGAAAATGGTACCTCAATCTCAACACCTCCATGGGATTGGCCTGTGGGCAAGCCGGTGGTGCATTTTCTTCATTGTAGAATGATATGAGAGGACTCAGGTCACTGTGGGAAGTGCCACGTCTGTTCTGGTGGTCCTGGGTACCATAAGAAATCAGGCTAAGCACACCATGAAGAGCAGGCCAGTAAGCAACACTCTCCCATGGCCTCTGCTCCCGTTCCTACCTCAAGGTCACTGTCTTGAATTCCTTTATGATGTTGGCGCATATACCTGGAATAAATACTTTCTTCTCCAAGTTTCTTTTGGTTATGGCATTTTATCACAGCAATAGAAATTGATACCAGGCTGCAGAATAGACCTGTGGTTGACCTGACCATACTATTTGAGGAGGATTGTGATGACATTTGGACTTTGAGATAAAAAGCCATCACATGGGGATTCAGCTTATATATAGTCACCAAAGGCAGACACTATTGTGGATGCTAAGAAAGCCTTGATGAAAGGAGCCTTATATAGGTGTCTGAGAGGCACTGCCAGAGCCTTACAAATAGAGAGTCAGAGTGTCGCAGGCAACCATTGCACTGAGTGTGGGATCCCCAATGTAGGAGTTAGAGAAAAGGCTGAAGGAGCTGAAGGGGTTTGCAACCCCATAGGAGGAACAGCAGTATCAACCAACCAGACCCCCCACCAAGGAGGACACATGGCTCTGGCTGCATATGTAGGAGAGGAAAGCCTTGTCAGGCATCAGTGGGAGGAGACGTCGTTGGTCCTGTGAAGGTTTGATAGATGCCCCAGTGTAGAGGAACCGAGGGTGGGGAGACAGGAGTGGGTGGGTGGGTGGAGGAACACCCTTATAGAAGCAGGGGAAGGAAGCATGGGATAGGGGGTTTCTGGGAGCAGAGGAAACCAGGTAAGGGGATAACATTTGCAATGTAAATAAATTAAAAGTAAATAAATAATTAAATAAATATATATATATTTAAAAACCTTGGGTTGTGGGAAGCAATCACATGCTCAGAGCTGACAGTGGAGATAAGGAGGCTTTGCTTGTAAATTTTCAGAGGTATAGAAGACGTTCTCAGAACTGTTTATAAGAGTCTGGCTCTAGTTAGCCTGACCTAAATAATTTGAAAAGGCTAGAACCACTAACACTGAAAGCTTTGCCTTGCTGGGTCCATTGAAATTATCTGGGCAGTGTTTCCTCAGGGTCAGCCCACAGAAGCTGTGGTCCAGAGACAGTCAAAGCTGCATCTCATTCTGGCAACCAAACTTAGCAGTGTTAAGAGTCTCTCACATGGTACTGGTTTTGAAGGCATGAGGGCATCATGGAGAGCAGCTGAGGCTTGTCACCATAGGAAACCAGGACAAGCCAGTGTTGAAGGTGCAGACTCAGTAGCAGTAAAAATCACCGTCATGGAGGAGTTGAGGTTAGTGCCAGGTGGCAGGGTCTGAGTCCCTGAGGAGGGCCCATGAGAGGCTATTGGTGCAGTGCAGTGGAGACCCCAACATTTTAGAGATGCCAGATACCATAAGAGCATCTCCAAGGGCAGCAGCTGGTGTGGTGCTGGGCTGGACTAGGAGATAAGCTGTGTGAGCTTCAGAAAGCAGAGCCTGAGGAGCCAAGAGGTCTTGAGTGAGTCCCAGATTACGCTCTGAACTTCTCAGAATGTTGATTTTTATTTTGCTTTGATTGTGATGATACCCTGGTTCTTCCCACTTGCTGTAAAAACATATTAATTTTGATTTTTCAGCAGAGTGCAACCGAAAGACTTTGAACTTGTAAAGAGACTTAAGAGTTTTAGAGAGACTGTAGACATTTTAGTAAAACATAGAACTTTGATATGGACTTTGAATATTTTTAAAAGACTGATATTTTAAAATGTTTGCAATTTTAAGGTCTGTGGGAACTTTTAAGTTATTTATGCTTTATTACTTAATATTAACATGCCATCTTGGGGACCAATGAGAAAGGAAAGATTCTAGTTGAACAGTGATTTGCCATTTTGACAAGGGGTTCAGTGTGCCTGCTAATTTTTGGATTTTTTTTTTTTTCGAGACAGGGTTTCTCTGTATAGCCCCGGCTGTCCTGGAACTCACTCTTGTAGATGAGGCTGGCTCAGAAATTCACCTGCCTCTGCCTCCCAGGGTGCTGGGATTACAGGAGTGCTCCACCACCGCCCAGCTGTGCCTGCTAATTTTGTACCAGTTTGACACAAGCTAAAGTAATGGAAGTGCTTGCCAGAAGTGCACTAATCCTCAGCTCTGGGGTTCCCAGTGCAAGCTTCACCTGATGGGGCGGGAATTCAGGAAGCTTCCAGCCAATGGAAGGTCTGGAGGCGGGGCCTGTGGAGCATAGGGCCTATCCCGGAAGTGTGGCCTCGGGCGCTGCGGGCTCGGGTGGGGCGGGGAGCTGGGTGTGGGAAGTATGGCGACCCCGCCCCTTCACCTGGACCAGCCAAGTCCAAAGATGCCACTGCAGTTTCCATGACTGGAGGTTGTGGGAAAGATGTGCGGTGTGGGCCGGAAGGTGAAGTCCTGGGGCTGGGCCTGGGGGGGGCGGTGGGAAATTCAGGAGGTGATGCCGGGGTCCGGGCGAGACGAGGAGCCGAGATGCACGGGAACTAGAGGGCGGCGAGCTCGGGACCGCTCGGGCTCGGGCCCTTCCCCGCTGGGCGGAACCGGGATCCAGGGCGGCACCGCTGCGGGTCCTAGGCGCGCTGAGGGCCAGGTGCCACCAGCCGGGTGCTCGGGTCCCAGTTTTCCCTGAACCTGCGGCCTGGCTGATGCCCTGGCAGCCGGGATGGGGTGGGGGGAGGCGCCGGGCCCGCATTCCTGCACAAGAAGGTCGTGGGCTCTTCTTGAGTAGGGTGGTGGGGACTGGACCTGCTGGCCAGGCGCTGGTGTCACCTTCACACTACTGCTAACTCTTCCCTCCTCACCTCCTCTGAAGGGCTGGAAAAGTTTTCAGAGGCCTGAATGGCAAAGTATATACACCACTAGAATGTATGTCCTATAAATGCAAAAATAACTGGCTAGTGATGCTCTGCTTGTTACCTGTCTTCAAAATGAGACATACCCCTGCCTGCATGCCGGTTATTAAAAAGCAAACAAACTTTTCACATAATTACCTCAGAAAAACCACACATCTCCCCAGCCCACCATGGCAGAGGAAATTGATTTCACTACTGGAGATGCAGGGACTTCCAGCCCTTCTCCTATGCAGTGCTCAGCCCTGCACAAAAACACCTTCCTGGTGCTTAAAGGGGGACCATGCAAAATCATGGAGATGTCAACTTCCAAGATTAGGGAGCATGGTCATGCCAAGGTAGGACCTTCCAAGTCATTCTTTGGCTTCACCGATAAGTTCATTTGTGTTCCATTCCACATCATGAGGTTACTATATTTAAAATAACTTTTTTCTAACCTCAGTCTCTTGAAAGATCAGGCATTACTCTCAATAATGCTCTCCTTTAATTGAACCCTTAGAATATTTCACTAACTGGAAACTAAAACTTTTTTGAATCCTTGTGGTCTAAAACATCTTGTTTAGTTCAAACAAGCCTGTTATAATTCTGAGACTTGGTTTTCACTTTCTGTGGACTCTTGTTCAATGAAGTGCTGAGTGTGTAGTGTGTTGAGTTTTGATGCTACTGAAACTGTTCAGGTTTTGGGTACTTACTGAGTATCAGTTCTGTGCCATTGCAACTTTTTCAAAGGTAGTAAAATGACCTTGAAAGAGGTGAAAAGCAGGGCAGTGGTGGCGCACGCCTGTAATCCCAGCACTTGGGAGGCAGAAGCAGGCGGATTTTTGAGTTCGAAGCCAGCCTGGTCTACAGAGTGAGTTCCAGGACAGCCAGGGCTACACAGAGAAACCCTGTCTCGAGGCAGAGGCAGGCAGATTTCTGAGTTCGAAGCCAGCCTGGTCTACAGAGTGAGTTCCAGGACAGCCAGGGCTACACAGAGAAACCCTGTCTCGAGGCAGGGGCAGGCAGATTTCTGAGTTCGAAGCCAGCCTGGTCTACAGAGTGAGTTCCAGGACAGCTAGGGCTACACAGAGAAACCCTGTCTTGAGGCAGGGGCAGTCAGATTTCTGAGTTCGAAGCCAGCCTGGTCTACAGAGTGAGTTCCAGGACAGCCAGGGCTACACAGAGAAACCCTGTCTCGAAAAAAAGAAAGAAAGAAAGAAAGAAGGAAGGAAGAAAGGAAGGAAGGAAGGAAGGAAGGAAGGAAAGAAAGAAAGAAAGAAAGAAAAAGAAAGAAAGAAAGAAAGAAAGAAAGAAAGAAAGAAAGAAAGAAAGAAAGAAAGAAAGAAAGAAAGAAAGAAAGTGAAAGGATCCATTACAGTTTTGGGATTGTGCTCCTGGGTAGGGAGTGACATAGCTGACAGAGTTTAACCATGTTTCCTGTTCTGACCTCTGTCAGGTACCCCTTGTTGGAATTGACATTTTCACTGGCAAAAACTATGAAGATATTTGTCCCTCTACTCACAACACAGATGTTCCAAATATTAAGAGAAATGATTATCAAGTAAGTACTGATCTCCTTCACAGTGTTTCAGAAGTGTATAAACGCCCTCTTTAGCAGTAGTTTTTCAAGACTTGAGAGTAGTTTTATAGAGTATATTCCTTACCAGTTACTAGACTCCACATATCTTACAGATTAGAGAAATAGTGTTTTGTTTTGTTCTGCTATTGTTAATATTCTGTGCCTTTTATTGTTGGGAAATAGGGGATCATATATCTCAGGCTGGCCTTGAACTCCCTATTCAAGGATGATCTTCATTTTCTGACCTTCCTGCCTCTGCCTGTGAGTGCTGAGATTATAGGTTGCATCTTCAGGCCTGGCTATACTGCGCTGGAGGTCAAACCCAGGGCTTTGTGCATGCTTTAGGCAAGCAACCTATAGTTGTGCTGTTTCTCCAGCTTCTATTCCTGCATGATAAAAATGCTGTCTTGGACCAGTGAGATGGCTTGGTTAGGCACTGTCTGTGAAGCCTTAGTCTGGACAAAGATGTTCTCTACTTGTGAGCTGGGAAACGCCTATACCTGCATACATACACTCACTAGATAAATAAATGTGAGGCAGGAGAATCAGAAAGACTTAGGAAGATTGGAATCAGCTGCATTCACTTGATGACTTCCTTTTATTCTATCTGTCTTTTAATTCCTTAAGAAGTTTAAAGGAGATGGGTTCCCATTCTGGATCTCCATCATCCATGCTTACAATTGGGAAAAGCGTCAAAATTTCCCCTTGTTCTCCAGCCTTCTGTACTGTTTGTAGAATATGGGACTGGGGGTGGGGTCTCCTTTTCTTGTCCCTCTTCTCAATCCTAGGAGGTATTTGTTTTTTGTAAGTTGTGTAGTTGTGGATGTGGGTGTTTATATAGGTGTGTGTTCCATAGTAAAAGTATGAAGATCAGATACTATAACCTGTGGAACTGATTTTTTCCTTCCACAATTTGAATTTGAACTGTGGTCATTGGGCTTTGGTGGTATGCGCCTTCACCTGCTGAGATATCATATAAGCCTGGGAGATACATATTTCTTAAATTTATATATAGATATATTGACAGATGAATATTGAGACACAAGAATCATTCTGTGAGACACTTCCAGATTGTCCAATCATTTCTAATTATGCTTGTTTTCAATGTTTATAAGTTAAAAACAGAATCTTATGATTCATAATACAGATTTTAGTCCTTTATATTCTCATCTGTGAAACCACTCTCAACAAGTTTCTTACCTACCTTTGATTAACTCTGAAATTCTTTTAGATCATCATTTATTTAGGTCAACTTGCCTCTTACAAGTGTGTGATAGGCCAGGTCTCTCATGGCTAACTCACAGGAATATGAAGGTGATTCAATTTATCTTCTCTTTATAATTCAAATTCTACTAAAAACATTTCAGCAGTGGTGTGAGCATGTGGCTTGGAGTTCCTTCCACTTCCAGGATACATCCATGTTAGCTCTGGCATGTCATCATTTTCAAACACTGCTAGATCCATGTGTTAGTGTACTCTTCTCCATGTTGGAAGTAATCAATACATTCCCCTTTTTATGATTTTTTCCCCTTTCCTGTGGTATTTTATAAATGCTAGCATCATAGAATCAATTAGGAAAGGTCCTCTCTTTTGCTACTTTTAGAAAAGTTTGCTATTATTTATTCACTGTGGTGGGGTGGGAATTCATCCGTGCAATTAAATTTTCTTTTCGGGAGCTACAATCCCACACTCTGCTTGCACTCTGCTCCCTAAGACTAGGATGGCAGGTGTGACCACTAGTCCATGATTGTTTAAACCATCTTGGATTATGAACACTAATCCCCTACCACAGTGATCACAGAAAAAACATTCATTTATTTCTCTCTCTCTCTCTTTTTTTTTTGTTTTCTTTGTTGGTGGCATTTGAACCCAAGCTGTTTGAAAATGTTCTCCCACTAGACTGAACCCATCCATCCTGTTTCCTATGTATTGGGAGCCATGCATCCCTCCTTGGTTGGTCATTTAGTCCCTGGGAGCACTGGGTAGTGCAGCCAGCTCATGTTGTTCTTCCTATGGAGTTGCAACCCCCTCCGCTCCTCCTGTCCTTCTGTCAGCTCCCCACAGGGGTCACTGAGCTCAGTCTGATGGTTGGCTCCAACAGCCACATCTGCATTGGTCAACTGCCGGCCTACATTTTATTTATTCTGTGACAATTTTGACTTAGTATGATATTTATAATAGTTGGACAACATCCTTAGTCATCAGGGAAATGCAAATCAAAACAACCCTGAGATTTCCCCCCATACCAGTCAGAATGACTAAGATAAAAAACTCAGGAGAAATCAGGTGCTGTTGAAGATGTGGAGACAGAGGAACACTCCTCCACTGCTGGTAGGGTTGCAAGCTGGTACAGCCACTCTGGAAATCAGTCTGGTGGTTCCTTAGAAAACTGGGCATAATACTACCAGAGGACTCTGCTATATCACTCCCGGGCATATACCCAGAGGATTCCCCAGCATGTAATAAGGGTATATGCTCCACTATGTTCATAGCAGCCTTATTTATAATAGCCAGAAGCTGGAAAAACCCAGATGTCCCTCAACGGAGGAGTGGATACAGAAAATGTGGTATATTTACACAATGAAATACTACTCAGCAATTAAAAACAATGAATTCATGGAATTCTTAGACGTGTGGGTGAAACTGGAGAATGTCATCCTGAGTGAGGTGACCCAGTTACAAAAGAACACTTATGGTGTGTACTCAGTGATAAGTGGATATTAGCCCAGAAGCTTGGAATACCCAAGAAACAATTCACATATCAAATGATGCCCAAGAAGAAGGAAGGAGAGGCCCCTGGTCCTGGAAAGGCTCAGTGCAGCAGGGTAGGGGAATACCAGGACAGGGAAATTGGAAGGTGTGAGTGGAGAACAGGGGGAGGGAAGAGGGCTTATGTGACTTTCAGGGAGGGGTGATCCTGGAAAGGGGATATCATTTGAAATGTAAATAAAGAATATATCGAATAAAAAAAAGAAATTTTAGTTGTCATAGTACTTGATCACTGTCTTAGTTCATTTGTGTTGCTCCAAAACAATAGCTGTGACTGGATAAATTATGTAATACGCCCATCTATCATCTCAGATCTGAAATACAGCAAGTCTAAAATTAAGAATTTGACCACCATGTCTTACTTGTTGCCACATCTTCTTCTTCTTTTTTTTTTTTTTTTACTGAGTATCTTCTTCATTTACATTGCCAATGGTAAAACCTTTCCCAATTTCCCCGTCCCAAAAGCCCTCCTCCCCAATGATTCCCTCCCCCTCCTCCCTCCCCCTGCCTCCATGTATATACCCCTCTACCCGACACAGTCCCATCTCACCCCAACTCCTCCCCCATCTGTTTCCCTTTGTTGTGGCCTCTATTGAGCCTTTACCTGACCAAATACCACTCCTCCCACTGATGCCCAAAAAGGCATTCCTCTGCCACATTTTTGGCTGGAACCATGTATACCCCTTGGCTGATGTTTCAGTCTCTGGGAGTCTTGGGTATCTGGGTGTCTGAAGTCATTGTTTTTCCCATGGGGCTATATACCCCTTCAGCTCCTCCGGACAAGCCCCCAGATCCTCCATTGGGGACCCAAGCTCAGCCCAAGCTTGGTTGCTAGTTTCTGCTTCTGAATTCATAAGACTCTGGCAGGGCCCCTCTAGAGACAGCCATGGCATGCTCCTTTTGGTACATGCTTCTCATTGTAGTATCAGGGTTTGCTGACTATTTATAGGATGAATCCCCAGGTAGGGCAGTCGCTGGGTGGCCTTTACTTCAGACTCTTCTCTACACATTGTCTCTCTTGTTGCTCCTGTGAGCATTTTGTTCCCTTTCTCAGAGGAACCATAGCTCCCTCACTTAAGTCATTCTTCTGGAGCTTCCTGTGCTGGGTGAATTGCAGCTTGTTTATTTTGAGCTTTTGAACTAGCATCCGCTTATAAGTGAGTGCATACCATGTGCTTTCTTTTGTGACTGAGATACCTCGCTCAGGATGACACTTTCTAGGTCCATCCATTTGCCTAAGAATTTCATGAATTCATTGTTTTTAATAGCTGAATAGTACTCCATTGTGTATATATACCACATTTTCTGTATCCATTCCTCTGTTGAGGGACACCTGGGATCTTTCCAGCTTCTGGCTAATATAAATAAGGCAGCTATGAACATAGTGGAGCATGTGTCCTTATTACATGTAGGAGCACTTTCTGGGTATATGCCCAGGAGTGGTATAGCTGGGTCCACGGGTAGTACTATGCCTAATTTTCTGAGGAATCGCCAAACTGATTTCCAGAGTGGTTTTACAAGCTTGCAATCCCACCAACAATGGAGAAGTGTTCCTCTTTCCCCACTCCTATCCAGCATCTGCTGTCCCCTGAGTTTTTCAACTTAGCCATTCTGACTGGTGTAAGGTGGAATCTCAGTGTTGTTTTGATTTGCATTTCCCTGATAACTAAGGATGCTGAACATTTCTTTAGGTGTTTTAGAGCCATTTGAGTTTCCTCAGCTGAGAATTCCCCATTTAGCTCTGTACCCCATTTTTTAATAGGGTTATTTAATTTCCTGGAGACCAACTTCTTGAGTTCTTTGTATACGTTGGATATTAGCCCTCTATCGGATGTAGGGTTAGTAAAGATCTTTTCTCAATTTGTTGGTTGCCATTTTCTCCTATTGACTATGTTCTTTGCATTACAAAAGCTTTGCAGTTTTATGAAGTCCCATTGGTCGATTCTTGTTCTTAGAGCATAAGCCATTGGTGTTCTGTTCAGAAACTTTCCCCCTGTGCCCATGTGTTCAATGTTTGTCCCCACTTTCTCCTCTATATGCTTCAGAGTGTCTGATTTTATGTGTAGATCTTTGATCCACTTGGACTTGAGCTTTGTACAAGGAGATAAGAATGGATCGATTTGCATTTTTCTGCATGCTGACCTCCAGTTGATCCAGCACCATTTATTAAAAATGCTGTATTTTTTCCCACTGGATTTTTTTTTAGCTCCTTTGTCAAATATCAAGTGACTGTACATGTGTGGGTTTTTTCCAGGTTTTCAATTCTATTCCATTGATCTTCCTGCCTGTCTGCATACCAGTACCAAACACTTTTTATCACTATAGCTCTGTAGTAGAGCTTTAGGTCAGTGATGATTCCCCCAGAATATCTTTTGTTGTGGAGAATAGTTTTTGCTATCCTGGGTTTTTTGTTATTCCAGATGAATTTGAGAATTGCTCTTTCTAGATCTATGAAGAATTAATTTGGGATTTTGATGGGGATTGCATTGAAGCTGTAGATTGCTTTCGGCAAGATGGCCATTTTTACTGTATTGATCCTGCCAATCCATGACCATGGGAGATCTTTTTATCTTCTGAGGTCTACTTCAGTTTCTAACCCTAACCCTAACCTAACCCTAACCCTAACCCTAACCCTAACCCTAACCCTAACCCTAACCCTAACCCTTACTACTGGATATAACCTCCCTTTCTAGTTCTTTCTGAATTTCGCTGTCTGGTTCAACTCAGCTTTTTTAGGCAAAATCCTCTCCAAGCTGACTGATTCAGATAGGCTTTCTTACGGTCATCACAGAATTTCTCTGCTTGGCCTGAAGCTAACTATGGCTATTTGTTTTAATTTTCTGACTCCTTCTTAGACTCTGGCTTTAGTAGACTCTGGGGACCTGCACTGTATGAACTACACAAACTGAATGGAACTGATGAACAAATTCAAGTGAACTCAACTTCACTGCATTAACTTCACTGACTGAACTGATTCTCCTGCTCTCTCTCTCTCTCTCTCTGTATGTCTCTCTCTGTGTCTCTATCTCTCTGTTTCTCTCTGTCTCTCTGTCTCTCTCTGTCTCTCTGTCTCTCTGTCTGTCTCTCTGTCTCTCTCTCTGTCTGTCTCTCTCTCTGTGTGTGTATGTCTCTCTGTGTGTCTCTATCTCTCTGTCTCTCTCTCTCTCTCTCTCTCTCTCTCTTTCTCTCTCTCTCTCTCTCTCTCTCTCTCTCCTTATTTATCCTCACTTTCTTGTGCTGTTCTCATGAGAGTTGGGCATATCCTTTCTCTGACTAATTCTGTTAAATAGTTTTCCCACTCCAGGTGATTCCCTCACCATGTTCATCCCTCCTCCCCTTCCCCTTCAGTTCTGAGAGGATGAGGCAGGATGAGGGTCTCCTGGATGCCAGCCTCTCCTGCTGAGACAGACCAAAGCAATCCTCTGCTACATATGTGTTAGGGCCCTCATTTCAGCACATATATGCTCTTTGGTTGGTGGCTCAGTCTCTGAGAGCTCCCAAGGGTCCAGATTAGTTGACACTATTGGTCTTCCTGTGGGATTCCCATCCCCTTCAGGGCTTTCCATCCTTCCCCTAACTCCTCCCTAAGAGTCCCCAATATCCATCCAATGTTTCTCTGTGGGTACCTGCATGTGTTTCAGTCAGATGCTGGCTAGAGCCTCTCAGAGGACACTTAGGCTAGGCTCCTTTCTGTAATCATAAGTATCACTAATACTGTAATGGATTTGTGATTGGCCTTGGAATGGGTCTCAGGTTGGCCATTCCTTCAGTCTTTGCTCCATATTTTGTCCCTACATTTCATTTAGACAGGAGAAATTTTGTGTCAGATGTTTTGTGGATGGGTTGGTGTCCTTATCCTTCCACTGGGGCCCCTGCATGGCTACAGACGGTGGCAAGATCAGGTTCCATGTCTTCACTGTTAGGCATCTTGGGGAAGATTACCCACATGCATTCCAGACAGCCTTCCCCATGCCAGGTCTCAGATGACTAGGCTCACTGGGCCATGTCCTCTCCCCACAGCTACAGATTCATATTCATACTCCTGGCCCTCTGGGCATCTTTCCTGGCTCTTTGCCCACCTGATCATGACCCACTATCTCCCCTCCTACCTTATACCACCCAGGTTCCTCCTTCCTCTGCCGCCCATGACTATTTTTACCCCTTCTGTGTAGGATCCAAGCATCTTTACTTAGGTTTTCCTTCTTATTCAACTTCATTGGGAATATGGGGTGTGTCACGGGTATTCTGTACTTTTTGGCTAATATCTACTTATCAATAAGTACATACCATGTATTCTCTTTGGGATCTGGGCTACCATATTCAAGATGATATGTTCTAGTTATATCCATTTACCTGAAAATTCATGATGTCTTTGTATATAAGAGCTAATTAATACTTCATTGTGTAAATGTACATTTTCTCTATCCACTCCTCAGTTTAGAGACATCTAGGTTGTTTCCAATTTCTGGCCATTATGAATAAGTCTGCTATGAACATAATAGAGCCAATGGATCTGTGGTAGGGTGAAGCATCTTTTGGCTACATGCCCAAGAGCAGTATTGCTGGGCTTTCAGATAGGAGCATTTCCAATTTTCTGAGAAAAAGGCACATTGTTTTGCAGATTGAACAAGTTTTCAATCCTACCAGCAATGGAAGAGTATTACTCTTTCATCACATCCTCATCAGTATGCACTATTAACTGAATTTTTGATCTTGGCCATTCTCATTGGTGTAAGGTAGAATCTCAGGGTTGTTTTGATTGGGATTTCCTTGATGACTAAGGATGTTGAACATTTCTTTAAGTGCACCTCATCCATTCAAGATTCCTTTGTTGACAATTCTCTTTTGAGATCTGTACCCCATTTTTAAATGAGGTTATTTGGTTTTTTAGAGTCGAAATTCTTTTGGATATTAGCTTTTTATTGGATACAGGGTTAGTGAAGATCTTGTCCCAATCTCTAGGCCTCCTTTTGGTCCTATTGACAGTGTCCTTTGCTGTACAGAAGCTGTTCACTTTCATGATGTCCCATTTATCAATCGTTGATCTTAGAGCATGAACCATTGGTGTTCTGTTCAGGAAACTGCCCTGTATCAATGCTATTTTTCACTTTCTATTGTATTATATTTAGTTTATCCAGGCTTATGTTGAGGTCATAGATCCACCAGGATTTGAATTTTGTGCAGGGTGATAAATAAAGATTTATTTGAATTCTTCAGTAGGTAAATATCCACTTAGGCCAGCATAAGTTGTTGAAGATGCTTTTATTTTTCTTTTTTTCTATTTGAAGGTTTTGGCTTTTTGTTTGAAAATCAAGTGTCTGTAAGTATGTGTGTTTATGTGTGAGTCATTGATTCTGTTCCATTGGTTAACCATTCTGTTTTTGTATCGATACCATGCAATTTTTTTGTTACTATTCCTCCCTAGTACAGCTTGAGGTCAGGGATGGTGATTCCTCCATAAGTTCTTTTATTGTTCAGGACTGTTTTGACTATCTTAGGGGTTTGTTTGCTGTTTGTTTTGTTTTGTTTTCCATATGAAATTAAAATCTTCTCCTTCAAAGACTGTACAATATTTCATGCAATTTCGATGGGAATTGCTTTAAATCTGTATATAGGTTTTGGTAAGATTGCCATTTTCAGAATGAATATGACCAGTTCACGAGCATGGTAGAGCTTTCAATCTTCTAATATCTTCCTCGTTATTTTCTTCAGGGATTTCAAGTTCCTGTTATACAGACATTAACCTTGCTTGGTCAGAGTTCCACCAAGATATTTTATATACTTTGTGGCTATTCTCAAGGGTGATGTTTCCCTAATCTCTTTCTTGGCCTGTTTGTCATGTATATAAGAGCAGTCCATTTGTTAGAGTTAATTTTATATCCAGTCACATTGCTGAAGCTGTTTTTCAGCTGTAGACCATCCCTGGAGGAATTTTGGTGGTCACTTATATATACGATCATGTCATCTGCAAATAGTTACACATGGACTTCTTTCTTTCCAGTTTGTATCCATTTGATCTACATTTGATGTCTTATTGCTCTATCTAGAACTCCATGTACTATTGAATATATAGAAAAAAAGTTGACAGTCTTGTCTTGTCCTTGATTTTACTGGGACTGATTCAAGGTTCTCTCCACTTAATTTGATGTTGACTATTTTCTTGATGTATATTCCTTTTATTATGTTTAAGTATGTGCTTTGAATTCCTGATATCTCCAAACCCTTTAACATGAAGGGGAGTTGGGATTTGTTGAAGATTTTTGCAACATCTAAGGAGATCATCATGTGTTTTTCCCTTTGAGTTTGTTTATATAGTGTATTACATTGATGAATTTTCATATATTGAACCATCCCAGCAACCATGGAATGAAGCCTACTAGATTGTGCTGAATGATGCTTTTGATGTCTTCTTGGATTCAGTTTGTAAGAATTTTATTGTGTATATTGCATTGACATTTATAAGCAAAAATGGTCTGATGTTCTTTATCTTTTTGAGTCTTCATGTGGTTTAGGTATCAGGGTAATTATGGCTTCATAGAATTAGTAACTTAGAGTTTCTTCTGTTTCTGTTTTGTGGACTACTTTGAGGAGTATTGGTGTTAGCTGATTTGGAAGTCTAGAACATTGTACTATGTTGATCTGGATCTGGGCTTTTCAATGTTTAGAGGCTTTTAATGATAGCTTCTATTTCCTTAGGGGTATGGGACAGTTTAGATAATTTATATGATCTTGATTCAACTTTTATAAGTGTGATTAGTCTAGAAAGCCCTCCATTTCATTTACAAACTTTTGAAGTAAGACCTTGTGATTTTTTTAAATATCCCTGGTTTCTACTGATATGTCTCCCTCTTCATTTCTGATTTTGTTAATTTGTTTATTGTGTCCTTAGCCTTTAACTAATTTGGCTAAGGATTTATCTATGTTTTTGATTTTCTCAGACAACAAATTCTTTTTTTTAATTTGATATATTCTTTGTTTACATTTCATTTGATTTTCCCTTTCCTGAATCTCCCCTCCCAAAAGTCCCATAAGCCCTCTTCCCCCCCAACCCCCCGTTCTCCAATCAACCCCTTCCCACTTCCCTGTCCTGCAAACAAGCAATTCTTGGTTTTGTTGATTCTTTGTATTGTTCCCTTTGCTTCTAATTGATTAATTTCAACCCTGAGTTTGACTATTACCTGGTGTACTCTACTCTTGAATATGTTTGTTTCTTTTGTTCTAGAAGTTTCAAGTGTGACCTGAACTTCCCAGTTCTCCCCAATTTCATTATGAAGGCACTTAGTGCTTTGAATTTTTCTGTTAGCACTGCTTTCATAGTTTTCTGTAGTTTTGTCTAGGTTGTATCTTCATTTTCATGGAATTCTAGAAAGTCTTTAATTTCTTTTCACATTTCTTTACAGACCAAATGATCACTAAGTAGAAAGTTGTTCAATTTCTATGAGTATGTGGGTTTTTTGATTTCTCTGTTGTTGAGGACCTACTATCCATGGTGATTTGATAAAATGCAAGGGGATATATCAATGTCGTATCTGGTGAGGCTCATTTTATGTTTGTTTATATAGTCAATTTTGAAAAGGGTTGTGGAGGGTGCTGAGAAAAAGGTATATTCTTTTGTTTTGGGTGAGAAATTGTGAAGATAACACCATGTAGTTCAAAACTTTTGTTAATTTCATTTTGTCTCCATTTAGTTTCTATTTACATGATGTGCACATTGGTGAAAGTGGTATGTTAAAGCATCCCACTATTATTATGTGGAGTTCAACGTGTGCTTTGAGACCTAGTTAAGTTTTTTTTAAATAAACATTTGTATGCTTGTAATTGGGGTATAGATGCTCAGAATGGAGACTTCGTCTTGATGAGCTTTCCCTTTGATGAATATGAAATGTCCTACTCCATCTCTTTTGATTACTTTAGGTTGAAAGTCTATTTTATTCAATATTTTAAATGCTACTCCAGCTTGTTTCTTGTTCCTGTTGGCTTGTAAAACCTTTTACCAGCTCTTTACTCTGAGATAGTGTCTACCTTTGATACTTGTCTCTTGCATTCAGCAGAATGATGGATCCTGTTAAAAAATGCGTTTTGTTAACCTCTGTCTTTTCATTAGTGATATGAGTCTCTTGATGCTGAAATGAGTGACCAATGATTGTTAGTTACTGCTATTTTAATATTGGAGATGGTACTGGGTATGTGTATGAGTCTCTTCTTTTGGGTGTGCTGTTAATTCCTTTTGTGTTCTTGACTGTAGTTATCCTCTGTGTCTTGTTTTCTTTCTAGTATTCTCTTTCTGTAGGGCTGGATTAGTATTAAGATGTTTAAATTTGGTTTTGTTATGGAATATATATGTTTCTCCATCTATGATGATTAGGAGTTTGGGGAGCCTGGCATCTGTAGTCTCTCAGGGTCTGCATGATATCTTTTCAGGATCTTCTCTTTTAGAGCCTTTTTGGGAAGTCAGATGTAATACTGATAGCTTGGCCTTTAGGTTACTTTGCTTGCAGTTTTTAATGTTCTTTCTCTGTTCTACACAGTTTGTGTTTTTATTATTATTTGGCAGAAGAATTTTCTTTTCAGATCCAATCTATTTGGTGTTCTGTAAGCTTCTTGTAAGTGTGTAGCCATCTATAAATAAAATAGGAAATCAGAAAAGGTAAAAAGAATTATCACAGTTGAAGCCCAAAGGAAGTTACCCCTAGAACCTATGACTCATTGCTACTAACATTTTTATATGAAAAAATCCTGTATAGTACATAGTATACCTGCAAATGGCATAACCAAATTCTACCAAATAATTTAAATGTGTTTTGGAAAATCATGATAATTCCTCAAGTAGCATAGTTACTAAGAATATAATTAGCGCTGTTTATGAACAGTGCTACATTTTCTTTTTTTTAAATATTTTTATTTTCTATATTCTTTGTTTACATTCCAAATGATTTCCCCTTTTCCGGATCCCCCCTCCCCATATGTCCCATAAATCTTCTTCTCTCCATCCCTTCTCCAATCACCTCCCTCCTTTTTCTCTGTCCTTATATTCCCTTCCAATGCTAGATCGATCCTCTCCAGGATCAGGACCCTCTCCATACCTCTTCATGGGAGTCATTTGTTATGCAACTTGTGCCTTGGGTATTCAGGGCTTCTGGGCTAATTAATATCCACTTATCAGAGATTGCATTCCATGTGTATTCTTTTGTGATTGGGTTACCTCACTTAGGATGATATTTTCCAGATCAAACCATCTGCCTAAAAATTTTGTGAATTCATTTTTTCTAATTGCTGAGTAGTATTCCATTGTGTAAATATACCACATTTTCTTTATCCATTCCTCCTTTGAGGGGCATCTGGGTTCTTTCCAGCTTCTGGCTATTATAAATAAGGCTGCTATGAACATAATGGAGCATGTGTCTTTATTGCATGCCGGGGAATCCTTTGGGTATATGCCCAGGAGAGGTATAGCAGGGTCCTCTGGAAGTCTCATGTCCAGTTTTCTGAAGAACCTCCAGACTGATTTCCATAGTGGTTGTACCATGTTACAGCCCCACCAGCAGTGGAGGAGTGTTCCTCTTTCTCCACATCCTCGCCAACAACAGAATACAAGAGATAGAAGAAAGAATCTCAGATGCTGAAGATACCATAGAAACCATGGACTCAACAGTTAAAGAAAATGCAAAATGCAAAAAGCTTGTAACCCAAAATATCCAGGAAATCCAGGACACAATGAGAAGACCAAACCTAAGGATTATAGGCATAGATGAGAGTGAAGATTTACAATTTAAAGGGCCAGAAAATATCTTCAAAAAAATTATGGAAGAAAACTTCCCTAACCTAAAGAGAGAGATGCCCATGAATATACAAAAGCCTACAGAACTCCAAACAGACTGGACCAGAACAGAAATACTTCCCGTCACATAATAATCAAAACACCAAATGTACTATATTCTTTATTTACATTTCAAGTGATTTTCCCTTTCCTGGATCCCCCCTCCCGACAAGTCCCATAAGCCCTCTTCCCTCCCCCAGTTCCCCAATCAACCCCTTCACACTTCCCTGTCCTGAAAACAACTAATTCTTGGTTTTGTTGTTTCTTTGTATTGTTCTCTTTGCTTCTAATTGATTAATTTCAACCCTGAGTTTGACTATTTCCTGGTGTACACTTCATTTGAATGTGTTTGTTTCTTTTGTTCTAGAAGATTCAGGTGTGAACTTAACTTGCTAGTTCTCCCCAATTTCATTATGAAGGCACTTAGTGCTTTGAATTTTTCTGTTAGCACTGCTTTCATAGTTTTTGATAATTTTGGCTAGGTTGTACCTTCATTTTCATTGAATTCTAGAAAGTCTTTAATTTCTTTTCACATTTCTTCACAGACCAAATGATCACTAAGTAGAAAGTTGTTCAATTTCTATGAGCATGTGGGCTATTTGATTTCTCTGTTGTTGTTGAGGACCTACTATCCATGGTGATTTGATAAAATGCAAGGGGATATATCAATGTTGTATCTAGTGAGGCTCATTTTGTGTTTGTTTATATAGTCAGTTTTGAAAAGGGTTGTGTAAGGTGCTGAGAAGAAGGTATATTCTTTTGTTTTAGGTGAGAAATTGTGAAGATAACACCATTTAGTTCAAAACTTTTGTTAATTTCATTTTGTCTTCATTTAGTTTCTATTTTGGTGATGTGCCCATTGGTGAAAGTGGTATGTTAAAGCATCCCACTATTATTGTGTGGGGTTCAATGTGTGTTTTGAGACCTGGTAAAGTTTTTTTTTTTTTAATAAATATTTGTATGCTTGTAATTGGGGTATAGATGCTCAGACTTGAGACTTCGTCTTGGTGAGTTTTCCCTTTGATGAGTATGAAATGTCCTACACCATCTCTTTTGATTACTCTAGTTTGAAAGTAAACTTTATACAGTATTTTAATTGCTACTTCAGCTTGTTTCTTGTTCCCGTTGGCTTGTAACACCTATTATTACTAATGAAGAGTCCTAGCAATGGGTGGTATGGAATCTCAACTGGTCATCTTTTGCAGCCAGGCAAAGCTTCTATTGGTGGGACCAGACTGCATTCAATTGAGCTGTTGACTAAGAGGGTCCCATGGACATCCCCAAACAACCCAGGCTAATGCTAATACAAAAGGTTGCTCTCCACCAACTGACAGCAGGACCCCATTGCTGAGGACAACACCTGTACAACTCATTGAACTTGGAGAAATCAAGCTGGTATGTATCTGGGATCCTCCCTCCTATGTTCTAGTCTCTTTGGTATGGGAACGTGTTCTGCAGGCTACTGAAAGAGAAATAAAACCAATCCAGCCACAGAACCTCTGGCCTATAATCTGTCCTGCCTATAAAATATATATATATATATATATATATATATATATATATATATATATATATATATATATAACTTGTGGGAGTAGCCAATCAAGGTCTGATTTGATCGGTGACCCACTTCTTGAGAAGGAACCCATACCCAACACAGCTCAAGTGACCAAGAATCAAAAACTAGATAGTGGAGAGATCTGGGGTAAACTCAAACATTACTGGAAAAATCAATAAAATGACTTCTAATGATAGTCTGCTATACTTGTAGATAAATGTCTTGTCCAGTCATCATCAGAGAGGCTTCTTCTGTCAGCATATGGGAACAGATGCAGAGACCCACAGCCAGACATATGCAGAGAGAGTGTCTAAATTGGAGGTCTCCATCGAATCTCTCCTCTCAGGTGCAGAGAACATGGAGGACACCATGAGAAAAGGCCCTTGGAAACAATCAAGTAAGGCACATATGATCTCACAGAGACTGAAGCCGGAAGCATAGGGCCTACACATGCCTGCAAGAGGTCTTTTGCATATATACTATTGCTATTAGCTTAGTGTTTTTATGGGACTCCTAACTGTGAGAATGAATGGGTCTCTGACTCTGGTTCCTGCTCTTAGGACTCTTTTCTTCCTGTTGGGTTGCTGTGTCCAAGGTTGATATGGTAGTTTTTGCTTCATCTTATTATATTTCATTTTGTCAAATATTTTATTTGGTGGTTGTCTTTTGGAAGCCTATTCTTTCCTAATTAGAGACAGAAATGGAGTATATGCAGTGGGGAGGAGCTGAGAGGAGTAGAGAGAGGGTAAACTATAATAAGGATATGATTAAAGGTATGAGAAAAGAATCTGTTTTCAGTATAAGAAAAAAATGAGCAAAACCAAAGACTTGCTTTGCTGAGTATCATAAACATTAATGGATTATTAAGGGTAAGGACAAAGTCTGATACCACACATGATACTGTATTTCAGAAGAAAATACTGTATTTCAGAAGAAAATTTGAATAGTGAAGAATTGTTAAGAGTATAGATGCTCACAGATGGCTTCTCTAAATATAGTGAATATATGTATGGAAAGTGAGCAAAGTACCTTATTGCATAGGAGGTATGACATCAGACTCATGGCCCTTGGCTTGATTTTATTGCTTTAGAGAGCATGTTAATTCTTTGGAATCACCTTTAACTTTTGAGTCTATAAAGGTGTTTCAAAAAGAAATGAGAAAGTATTCTGTCCTTCCCTGGCAAATGGAGTTGAGTTTCAGGAGCACAAGAGGCTGAAACTCCAGGGCTTGTGAAATCAGAGGCTGAATTAGTTTAAACCACAGAAGCTCTGGAATCTTCCAGACCCTAGCAGGGAAAGTGCCACCAAATAAACAAAATAGGTGCACATTAGGCTGGTGGGAACGTTTAAAATCTGTGTGGTACACAGATCTGGTAGAATGCTCCTTTCTTTTTATTTTAAACTTTCCAGTTGATTTACATAAATATGCTACATCTTTCTGTGAAGGAGATTGGTCAGAATGACATGTGTCTGAATTTTAATTACACTGGGGCTTTCTAGGGGCATTTCACATTGAGTGTTCTTGTCCAGTCAGTAACTCTGCTTGACAACTCTATTTTACAGGGAACAATTTACTGGGTCTGACACTTCAGTGGCAGCATCTAACGTTATTGTCTAAGAGCTCCATTTTCTTTTTTGCACTTAATTTTTCTCTGAAGTCAGAGAAGAAATGCATTAGTGGCAGTTCTGGTGAGGTAAAGCTCTGGAACCTGATTTCATTGTTTTCCATTCTGTGTATTTTTCTGGGCTGCACTGCTGCCACAGATGATCTGTGCCATCTTTCCAGTAGGTTGTGTGAAGATGGCGGGCAACTGGATGCATTACAGGTGCATAGCAAACTACTCAAGAGTGATCCACAACTTGACAGGGTCTGATGGACGAGTTGGTCCTCAGAATCCCAATTTTTTCCCCCTTCAACCTATTATGACTTGATGGCTGACCAGAACAGAAATGAATTGGAGAGAAAGCCCTCAAGGCCGGGCTTTGGGGACTAGGGTGAAAGGAAGGCAACAGATTCTGACCCACAGAGTTTTGAGTTACTCTTTAGACATTTGTTGGAACTATGGTGTGTTCAATACTACTCTAAACTCTGGGAATGTAGAGACTAAACAAAATATCTGAAAACCAAACTAAAGCAATCAAACATCCAACCAAACCAAACAAAATTAACCAACCCAACCAAGCAACTGGCCAACCCCAATCAATCAACCAAATAACCAAAAAAGTCAACCATCCATCCAACCAAACCAATCAACCAACAGCCAACCAACACACTAACAACAAATTAACAAACTCAAATGAACTAACCAATCAAACCAGCCAACCAACCAACAGAACTAAGTAAACCAACCTACCAGCCAACAAACCAACCAAACCAACCAACTGAATCAACCTACTAACTAAACTAACCATCCAAACCAGCCAACAAACGAAGCAACCAAACCAGTCAACCAAACAACCAAATGAACTAACCAACCAAACCAGCCAACTGACCAAAGGAATCAACCCAATCAACTTACCAACCATTCAAAACAACCAACCAAACAAACCAGTCAACTAACCAAATAAACCATCCAAATCAGCTAACTAACCAAAGTAACCAAATCAACCAACCTATCAAACAAGCAACCTAACCAACCAACGCACTCACCCACCCACCCACCTACCTACCAACCAACCAACCAACCAACCAACCCAACCCAACCAACCAACCAATCCAGTCAACCAACGGCGCCAATCAAAGACACCCTCCTACCACCACTAGCATCCTCTGTGCACCCACCCCTGCCCACACACACATAAAAATTTAAACCATCAAACTCCCTGCCCTCATCAACAAAGATAATGTCTAGTAGCAAATACTTGGGAAGTAAATGTATGTCTGGATTCAGGCAGTGACAGCAGGGGTGACAGCTGGGGGCAGACACAGCTTCCCATTTTGTAATACTATAATACTGTTAAGCACTGCCTTAACCCAAATTGATTTCACTGACTATTAAGATTCCACGCTTTTTGTCTGACAAATGTCACACTCGTGTACACGTGTTTGTACTTTATTTAGAATGCCAGTTTAAAGGGTTGCAAGAAAGATAAAGGACTAGTGTGCCTTTGTGGGTAAGCTCTGGGAAGGATTACCTCTGAACAGAGTGGTAATTGATTCCCATGAAGAAGTAAGGAGAGTGTCCTGATCCTGGAAAGGATTGATCTAGCATTGGAGGGGAGTATCAGGACAGAGAAAAAGGAGAGAGGTGATTGGAGAATGGGTGGATAGAAGAAGGTTTATGGGACATATGGGTAGGGGGGAACTGGGAAAGGGGAAATCATTTGGAATGTAAACAAAGAACATAGAAAATATAATAATAATAATAATAATAATAATAATAATAATAATAATAATAATAAAAACCTCTCCAAGAAAGCTGCCAGATGGCACTAGTAAGGTGCAGATGGGCAGAACCATTTGCTCCACCCTCATAGGCAGGACTATCCAGGTTACTCCTTACCCCTTGGGCTTGTTCCTGAGGAAGTGGGGGAGTTTCAGTCTCTTTCCAGACAGCATGATTACACACCCAAATTTTCTGACACCTCAAACACACCGAGGTCAGATTGTCTCCACACAACCAGACTGTCAAAGGCATGAGCCTGGTGGTTGGGAGAACTGGCCACTCTGTAAGGTGGGGAGTGGCTGTGGGCTGCCCCTGTGCCAGGTCTGCTCAGCCGGGGTCTAGGGAGAAACACTGGCAAGGAAGAAGCAGTTCTCAGGACCGTGACATGCAGAAGTCACCAGTAGGTGGGACAGTGCTTCACACTCTTCTAATGCCCAATCCTCCTCCTGGGGACAGTCAGTGGGGACTAGTCTGAGCCACCTTCTCATGTCCTTTCACATTTCCCTCTTCTGCAGCCTCTTCTCCTGTCCTGGTCGCACTGCGGCTGCCTTGGGCCATCCCTGTTTCGCCCCTGTGATGGGTGGGCAGCTGTCCCCAGAGACAGCATAGAGTCTGAGTGGTGGGTGGCCGTAAACAGAAGCAGTGCTGTGGACATTTTGAGCTGTATGGTCACCAACTCCATCTGTGGCAGGACAGCGAGTCCACCAGTTGCGAGACAGGCACTGCTCCTCTTTGGTGCCTGGTTGGTGGCATTGGGTGGAGACTGCTTGGAAGGACTGAGCCTAAGAAAAGGAGGAAGAGGGGCAGGGTGTTGGGGATGGGGACTTGGTGACAGTGCCAGGAGGCCTGTGAGCTGCGGACGTGGAGCAACTTCTCCTGGGCATGCGCTGAGGAGTGGCGGGCAGAGCATGAGCTGCTAGCCAGGAGCCAGGAGCCCTGAGCTGTGAGCTGGGAGACTCAGCTCCTGCCCTGCACGCTACCACCCTCCGGGTTCCCAGCCCCGGGTCCTGAGCTGGCCTCTATAAATAGCAGGTTACAGCTTCTGCGTGGGCACACAGGCTTTCACTGGGGAACGCAGGAAAGTCACCCTGAAAAGTGTCTGCTGCTGCTATAGCCCCCTACTCAGCCTCTGCAAAAGGTAACAGCCTGCCTGGGATTCTGGGGCTCCAGAGAGGGAATTTTGCAGGGTGCAGAGGGTGAGGATGGGTGAATATGGAAGCTGTGGTTTTGCGCATTAGACAGCTCAGGATGGTGGTGGTGGGGAGTACATCCTGCCTGAGAGGCAGCTGGTGTGTTTCTTATCAAGTTTCCCAACTTGAAGTAGTGATCATCCCCTCACAGGGGGCGGCTGCTGGAGATACCCCTGTGACCCTCATTACTGCCTAGTGGAGCTTGCTCTGTCTGGCACGCACTCGTGAACACACACTGACACACACACACACACACACACACACACACACACACACACACACACACACGAGTTCTAACCCCAGGTGACACTGAGTTCTGACCCAGCTGACCGACAGGTTTTGGTCCCTTTGAGGGGTCCTTAAAAGATGCTGCAGTGACTAGGAGTGCTAAGGGGCTGCTTTTCAGCTCTAGTCCCAGTCACTGGCCCCTGCCTGCTTCAAAGAGGAAGTGGTCTTGGTCCTTCTGACTTGGAAGGGATGCTGGGATCGCAGCTGACTAAAGAGCACACTTTCCATGGCTATCTCCAGCCCCCCCTTCAGCAACTCCTGTCCCTCACCCCCAAGCCAGGCCTCTTTCCCCTAGGCTACCTTCGGGTTCTACCTACCCCAAAGAGGAGTCAAGAAGGAGTTAGAAAATCGGGGCTTCAAAGTAAGAGTGGGTGATGAGAGGATCATGTGGAGTCTCAGATTTGCACCACAGCCTCAGTGAGCTCCTCTGATGCCTCTGGCAGGGCAAGGAGCCTGAGTAAATCCCAGAGCCTGCTGCTAGGATGGAAGTTAAGGTTGCAACCAGCTGCTTCTAGGTAATGTGAGAACCAGAAAAACCAGAAAGCCTGTGTTTGCCCCCTCTCCACCTTTGATTTTGCTTCCCTCTGGGGAGGTGATTTCTGCCCTGAGGACACCCAGTGGTTTCTGTTTGAAGACAGAAACTTTATAGGTGTGGATGTGCATATTGATGAGATAGTTGCAGCCACTCAAAACTTGCTGGAAAAACCCAGAGGAGAGAGAGGTGTCAGTTGCTGTTAGCAGACTGAGGTTCCTGAGGGCAAGGATGCTCAGTTGATTATGTGGCTCAGGCAGCACCTACTTAGCAGGGAAATCCTGGGGGACATTCTGTCACACTGGCTTTTATGATGTAAAGTGTCTTCTTTGTTTATCTTGCTTTTCTTTCACCTGCTTCCTGCTTCCTTACTCTTTCTAAAATGACATTTGAGGTCATTATGTGGGCATTACATTTTGCTTACATTTCCCCTTAGTTTGAAAGAAGTTATTTATAAAGGTGTAGCTCTATAAAATACATGAAAGAGCAGACGACAGGGATGAATTCATGTCTCCTACGATGGGCACTAGGTGGCCCCTTTTATAGGTGTACATCTACATTTAGAGGACCTTGCTTGCACAGGACTTTTCTTAATGAGATCTGGAATCAGAATGATATCAATCTGACTTGGTTCAGAGACTCAGCCACAGAGTGGCTGCCTGATGCTGTGCTAGAGGTAGAGTTAGGAGAGGCTTAGACAAGTGGACACTGTCAGCTGACTCAGTGTGGGAGGAAACACATTAGCTCATGTTCTTTGGGATATATTCCAGGGAAACATTGACATGAAATCACAGCAATTGATCAGTGCCTCTGGACTCAGCACACGGGCCTTAAACTCAAGCCTGTAGGAGTTTCAGTAAGTTAAAATGCTTCTTCAAGGGAAAAATGAGAGAAAGGAAGAAGGAAAGAAGGAAAGGAAACAAGGGAGCATTTTATGAGAGTTGCCCTGGCCCGCGGGGATTTTCGACAGGGGACCCTAGAAGAGAAGGGCAGAGAAACAGAGACAGGAGACATGAAGAACGAGGTCAAGTCAAATTAACTGCTCAAGACCTAGTAAACTGTATTTTCTCAGGGAACTTATACAGGCAGGGGAAGAAGTGAGCGAGTGGGATTCTTCACGTGGAAGGAAGGAATGAAGGGAGGGAGGAAGGAAAGAAGGAAGGATGAATTACAGTGTTAATGTTTCCATTATCCCTGAAGAAACTCTGTGATAAGATGATAAGAGAGCAAACTGGACCAGCCCTGTTGTGCTCATGGTTTATCGGTGTGTATGCAGGTGAGAGTTACTGAAAAGTATTTCTTCTTTGTTGACCTGGTTGTAAACTTGCCTCTCTATAGGCGAATGATTAAATTATGAGTCATAAAAGATGTGTCATCCCCCTTTCTGGATGATCTGGCTTTTCAATCATGTTTGCTGTGTGTGGCTATTATAGGAATGGAGATCAAGGGGAAATAATCATTAACCAAGGCTGCTAATTATAAGATGCATTAGTAAATTATTTTATTATGTAAAAGTTCAAAGTTCACAAGACTAGTTCAGTGGACTCCTGTCTACCTGACAGGCTGATGCTGGAGTTGTCCACTCAGGACCAATGAGTTCTTGTCTACGGTGTAGCCAGATGCTCTGATTATCCAGTCAGGATCAGTGGGTTCTTATCTACCCCATAGCCAGATGCTATGGTTGTCCAGTAAGGGCCATTTTAACTTCACCTGTAGTCTCCTGCACTTTCTAGTCTCCTTGGAGTGTGGGACCAAATGATAGAAATTATATCCAAGGAAGTGTAGCTACAAATGATGTCTTACCTGGGCTGTGCTCACCGTTCTTCCCCTTTTAGTTGGTTGGTCTTGTCTCCTTCTTATCTCATGCAACAGTGGGAGTGAGGAGCAATGGTGGACAGTGAGTCGGAATGTAATGGGGCCGTTCTGCCCTACTTGACTCCTTTATCCTTTCCCACTCATTATTTTCCTGATTAAAAGTGTTGTGAGGCCCCATTGACACAAATAATGGACAAGTGGGGTCTAAAGAGGTTGGACGTGCTGCCCAAATCAGCATTGTTAGCATTCTATAGCTCTTTCTAGAATTTTCTATGATTCTCTTATAAGGATTATAGTGCATTTGTGGGTGTTTCTTTTGTTTTTTCTTTTTAAATTTAAAATTCACTCCTTCAAGCTAGCTTAGATACTGATTAACACTTGTCGTGTTCAAGATACTCTGCTAGGCTATGTTCTGTTTATAGCAGTGAATAACAAAGATGGCTGCTTTCCCCAGGCTATCAAACACATCACGCTGAAAAATTGTTCCTGTAGAAGCTTATTAATGTTATTAATATTAATGTTATTAATATTAATGAGGAGTGGCTCATTAGGTCAAGGTGCCTTATGTACAACAGTGAGGACTGACAGAATTTGTATGCCTGGAGCCCATGTGCAAGCTAGACACATAGAGTAATTGTCTACAACCCCAACACTACTGGGGAGATGGGAGGCAGAGACTGAATCCCCAGACCCCATGGTCCAGCTAGCCTGGCATACACAGCAGAAAAATTATCATATGACCCTGCCTCCAAAATGGTGGAACATGAAGGCAGATACTGTAGGTTGTCCTGTGATTTTCAGATGTACATTGTGGCATGCACCAGCATCCACACATATGAATACACATCACACACACACACACACACACACACACACGCACACGCACACGCACACGCACACACACGCACACATACACACACACACATTCATGCAAAACACTTATGCTTATATAACCAAGAAAGACATAATTATTTTTAATATCTTGACTGAAAATATGCCACAGCAATAGTGACACAAAAGATGTGGGAGTAACTAAACAATCTGAGTTCAGGCCATGTCATATGAGATGGAACCCCCTGTACATGTTACAACAGGGATAGAAAAGTAACCTGGCAATCAGAAGGCAAGGGATTCTATAGAGTCACACAGCTCAAAAATCACACACCAAAGTTTATTTGGGAAGGAAAAACCCAGAGGGCTGTGTGGAGAGAATATCTTCTATCTGTATGGATGAGGCACTTGTCAATTAAAATCTGATGGCCTATAGCTTAGGCACAATGAAGGAGGCGGGCATACAGGAGCAAAAAGAATTCTGGGAGAGTGCTGGGTGGAAGATGCGCCTGGGAAACTGTGAGAAAACAGGCCCATGTTAGCTGAACAAAGGTAAACAGACACACAGCTGAATATCAATTAGAATAAATGGATTAATTTTTGTTATGATCAAGTAAGAAATGAGCCTAACTATATGATGAGTGTATTTATAAATATATTTTGAGTTTGAGTCTTCTTCCTGGGAGAATGGGGCTGGGAGAAAGAACCGAACTTAACTTCCTCTGGTGCGCCTGCCTCTGCTCAAATGCAAAGCAGCAAAGAATTTAATACACGACAGGGATATAAACCTGTTCGTGGGGTTGGGCACAGAGCTTTCCAGGGTAGGGATGGCTGCGATTTCGACTTCTGTGCTTGGGCTACTCTGTAAGGATGGAGTGTGGATGGGGAGGCTGAGGCCAGCCTGTAGGGCAGTTAGAGTGTTCTCTCTGTGGAACTTGGCAGTTGGAGGAGCTCAGGGGGGAGGGGCTTAGGGACCAAGGACCTCTCCTGCCACTGATGACCAACAAGGCATTCTTCTGCCACATTTTTGGCTGGAACCATGTGTACTCCTGGGTTGATGGCTTAGTCTCTGGGATCCCTGGGGTGTGTGGTTGACCAAATCATCATTCTTCCCATGGGGCTGCAACACTACCCCACTTCCTCCAGTCTACCCTCCAACTCCTCCATTGTGAACCTCATGCTCAGTCCAATGGATGGCTGCTAGTTTTCTCATCTGTATCTGTCAGGGCCCCTCTAGAGACAAGCATAACAGGCTCTAAATCTCATCCTAATCCCATACATTGACCAAGAGGAAACAAACAAATGCTATTTTGGACATGTCAGTCTCCTTCCTGAATGTGGTTATGTCCATAGATTAGTGCTACTTTTCCCATTGGTCACAGAAACTCCTTTTGCATCTGTTAATGTATAGATTTATTTACTCCTTATATTGTAGAGACTAAATGTTGAGTGTTTGATCCCAAATAAGTAATTTATAGAACACAGATAAACACCAGACCTCACCACTCAGAGGGCATGGTGTAACATAACCCAGAAACAGTATAATAGATGGAGGGTGGGGAGTATTGCTGTGTTAACCTCTGTTCTGGACAGGACAAGCAATTGCATTCATAAAAGCCCAGCAGCTGTGTTTACTTCCACTCCAGCTTTAAAAAGTAAAGGCTTTTCAGTATTCTATCATGCATATGAAAGAAGCTCCTGCTCTAGCCTTAGCAGACGAGCTATTAATAGCAACTGTTTGGGGGTATGAGGTGGGATTTTGCCCAGAATTTATAGGATGTCACAAGAAGATGTGCAAGACACCCTGATTAAACAAGGCAGGTTTTTTAAATGATACAGGCCCCTTGGCTTCCAGGAAGACAGCCCTTGCAACCATGCCTGAGAAGAAGAGTTTGATCTTGGGATCCCACATGATAGTAGGAAATACCTGATGCCTGAAAGTGCTCCTTAACTCCAGAGAACATCTAGCATAGGTGTTTCTCAGGATAGAAACACACAGTAAACACATATAGAGAAACAAACACTCATGTACAGAGAGGAGGAGAGCGAGGGAGGGGGAAAGAAAGAGAGAGAGAGAGAGAGAGAGAGAGAGAGAGAGAGAGAGAGAGAGAGAGAGAGAGAGAGAGAGAGAGAGAGAGAGAGAGAGAGGAGAGAGAGAGAGAGAGAGAGAGAGAGAGAGATGTGCATTTCTTTTTTTATATTTTTATTTTTTTATTCTTTGTTTACACTCCAAATGATTTCCCCTTTCCCAGATCCCCCCTCCCCATATGTCCCATAAACCTTCTTCTCTCCACCCATTCTCCAATCACCTCCCTCCTTTTTCTCTCTCCTGATACTCCCCTCCAATGCTAGATCAATCCTTTCCAGGATCAGGGCCCTCTTTCATGGGAGTCATTTGTTATGCTATTTGTGCCTTGGGTATTCAGAGCTTCTGGGCTAATTAATATCCACTTGTCAGAGATTGCATTCCATGTGTATTCTTTTGTGACTGGGTTACCTCACTTAGGATGATATTTTCAAGATCAAACCATAAGAGGAGAGACTTCCTCTTTTTTTAATTGGGGAAGCATGCAAGAGGGCAGCGAGGACTAAATGTCATCAAGATACATTGTAGATCACTCTCACATGGAAATCTGTTAATGCATAGCCTTTCTCTGAGTGTTGCAAACAAGCGCTGAGTCAATGTGAAAGGATAAATGTCAAAGTTTCCAGCCATAGTACCCAAAAAGTCTTTAATCACAGCACCTGGGAGGCAGGAACAGATGGTTTTTTTCTAAGTTCCCTGTCAGCCTGGACAGCATAAGTACTACCGGGCTTCAGGACAGACATTGTTTCACACAGAAATCCAGTCACAAGGAAAAAGAAGGGAGAAGGAAAAGGTGGAATGGAGAGAAAAGAGAAATAAATAACCAGGACAAGGTTGTCCACCATCACCTGCCAATCCTATTTCCTGACAGTCAGGCCTCTCATTTAACGTGCTTTTGGGAAACAGGAATAGGCACAAGACTCGAGAGTTTGAATCAAAGTTAACTTTTACTATAGAATTAAAATAACTTTTTAAAGAAACTAGGAATCTCTTTGAGCATTCAATTATGTAAATAAAAGAAGGGGATTCTGTGAAATTTTAGGGAAACATCAATGTGTTCTGATTAGCTTCACTTGTGCACAGGGCCAAAGTCAGAGGCATTGAAGAGAATAGTTGTCTACCCTCAGGTCATAGTGAGCTTCTCTCTGCCAGTCTGTCAGCAACAGTGAGTTTGTCGTGTCATCCCTTATTCACGACAGTAACTTTGTGTGAGGTAGACACAAACTCTATCCTCAGTGGACAAGTCATTAACAATTCATGGAAATCACATGCTGTAGAAAACATATTCAGGCAAGGTCCTTTACTGTCTCTAGGCCAGATAGATTTTCCTGGTATATTATGATGTGTTTTGTGGCTAGATTGGTCAGTCAGGAATATGACCATCAGGAAAACTTGGTTGCAGGACTGGACAAACTGGAGCAAGTGACATGGCGTATGAGGAGTGGAGAAAGTCTTCCTTTTCCTATTTATTTTATATAAATGTAACAACTTCCTCAGGGCTGTAGTCATCTCCTCTTGTCTTCCAGGGTTTGCGAGGTGGTCACTGTGTTATCAAAGTTCTTTTCACATCTATGATGAACTGCAAATTCAATATGAAGTGAAAATCAAAGTACAGCTGTCACTACTTTAATGGTATAAGCCTCAATTGGCATCCACAAAAGTGCTTCTGGGAGCCTAGCAGAAAAACACTAACATCTTTTCCTGGAAATACATCTTTTTCAGTTTCCCATGATGGGGTACCAGACTATAAGGAAGAGTGTCATGAGGAGAAACATCATATTATGCAGTTTGTATTAGAAACTGAATATTGGTGTAGACTCATCTCAGATTAAAGTCAACCCAAAAGAAAGTAAGTTTCCCTTGGGTCAGAAAATTGTCTTATTCAAAAATCAATTTGTTATTCAGGGTTACATTTTGAGTAGATGAAAAAATATAGACCAATATCTGGGACCATTGAGATATGTTTCTTTGGCAGTAGGTTATTGATGGAATTGCAATCTGTCCCATATTGACCCTGCATCAGGTAAGGCAGACTAGATTTGGGTGCACTGGAGCCTTACACGCATACTGGTGCATGGTCAAAAATTTTGTCTTAAGCTCTTAATAAATATGCTATATAAAATAATTAATTCTAATTGCTATGAACTCGTCATATACCATTCTATCTTTAAATAAAACTTACATAGACTATATTTATATATAAAACTATATATATATATAAACTATTATAACTATATATACAACTATATATAACTATATATATAACTGTATAATTATATAAGAAATATAACTATAACTATATATATATATATATATATTTCCTTCTGGGCACTGTATATGATAATAGTATGCCTTCCATTCACACCAGTGCACATAAATGACATAGATACAATATGCATGACATAGAAACAACATGCATAACACCCATTGAACAGATATTTACACTATACTACATACAAATATATAATACATTCACATATATAAAATACACAGAGACATATTTAGGTGCATATGCAGACACACACAAACATACTTAAACTTTCACACACACACACTCCCACAACAGAAGGTAAGTGAGATTTGATTCATCTCAAATATGTGACAGTTACCTTGATGTTCCAGATGGTGACATGACTGCAGTCCTGCAATTGGAGAAAAGGAAATGTTGATAAGTCATGGAAAACTCCCATTTTGAAACAACTTATACATTTTATATTATACTAAAGGAGTCTCATGTGATCTAGGCTACACCATATATCCTAGAGAGCACAGAAGGATCTTGGAATTATCCTCCTGACACCTGCTCTCCAGTGCTGTGTTAAAGGCAAGCAGCACCTTGGCAGATTCCAGAAGTGCTGTGAACTAGATCCAGGGCCTAAAGCTTGAAAAACAAGCACTCTCCCTACTGAAGCCCTGTCCCCAACCTCTAATATAAAAAGCTCACTGTAGGGCAATAGTTCTCAGCCTAGAGAGTGTGATTGCAGTGTTGGTGGCAGCTATGGGAAAGGGTCTAGGGACCAGTACTCCTACATAGTTCTCCTTATGGTCAGAGTCAGTGTGTCACGACCACGTACCTTGGCACATTTTATCCAGAGTCACTTGCAAAATATTGCTTTATTACAAGGACCAGTAAGTGCAGTGTCATATGGGAGTCATGATATAAATCACATAGTAAAAGTTAACTAATAATTTTTGAGGGATGCTCAAATATGGCATACAGAAACGCAAGGATTAATCAGTCTATCACAGTTTGTCTATGTAGGGTCAGATAGCTTCTTACTCATGATTCACCTGCTATAGCTGCCCTGCTGCTGGCATTACAGGTATGCTTTACATTGGCCAGAACTAGAAAGGGTCTTTACAACAGAGAACCTTTGGATTGGAGTTCTAGGCATTTTTATAATCGTGCAATCTTTTTCAACATCCCAGTACCTAAACATTATTGTCTCCCAAGATAGGGCTATGTAGTTTAGATCAGATCTGCAAGAAAAGTCTTTCTCACATTCAACTGAAAATCATTCTCTGCTTTTGATCCATGAGAGTACACAAAGGGAATCTGGGGAAATCTTACAGTGTGTAACAGTATCCACTGATCGTGCAGGGAAGCAAGCACTTCACAATAACCTGACTCCAGATCTAGGGAATCTGCCAAACTCTTCTCACCACAACAGGTACTGAATCCACAGATAAAGGCATAAACTAAAAATAGTATCTGTTTTCACATGTCTACACAATGATGCTACAGAAGGAAGATAATATATGTGTCTTATAAAAGAAATCTTAAATTTTATTAGGTCTCAGTATTTTTGATAAGGAGAATAATGCAAAATGTATACACATATACATTTATAAGTATATAGAAACACACACACACACACACACACACAGAGAGAGAGAGAGAGAGAGAGAGAGAGAGAGAGAGAGAGAGAGAGAGAGAGAGAGAGAGTGATATAGTATCTTAGATTACTTTGGATCGCTATGACTGAATTTCTGGTTCTTATCTATTTCATGGGACACGTTTTGGTCCTTTCCCTATGTTGCTGCATCTCCTCTGAATCTATACTCAATGGAAGAGTCCTGGCTGATATGCAGTAAAGTGATAGAATCTTGCCATTTGGGGTGGATCTGACACCCAGAGATCTGATCATACTAAGTGTGTGATCATAGAACACAACATAGGAGAAGAAACCACCTCCCTAGATGGTGAGAACCATATACTTCTAGACAAAATTCCAGAACAAGATTTGCATAATTTACCTTTTGTGCAAGTTTGTCCTTTGCATACAGATCTCTGACTGAAAGTTACATTGATAAAGAACAAAGTAACAGGGAATAAGCATTAAATAAGCTAATGAGTTTCATACTTTGTTCTTTTCCTCATGTTACTGGGGATGGAATTCAGAGCCTCAAGCATGCTGCTCTCACACTCTGACTCTGAGGTACACACACGTCCTATTTCCTTAATCTTTTCCTGAGAGTATTAATATCCTCAGATATCAGGATTATGGGGCAGAAAGGAATAGCATCTCAGAGACAGTGAATGATCATATTTCAAATATGAGAAAACGTACATTCACTAATCCCAGAATCATAGATATTTGGTTACTATGGATTTCTAAGAAGGGGGTGATGAAGCTGAACTGCCAGGAGGGTAAGGAAAAAATGATAAAACCAATCAGCACTGTGTCCTGACTGAAAACACGGCCTTGATTACTTGCACAAAGATACATACACAGAAGAGAGCTGTGTCCTGTCTGTGGGCATGGAGCCCACTCCGTAGATAATTGGGTATTTATTTAAATCCAGTAGGTACCAGTGTGAAAATTCCAATTCTGAAATGAGAAAAGGCAGACTCACAGTTGCACACATTTGCCTCCAAGTCCAAGTTTCCTGTCTCTCATCTCCACCTTTCTCTCCACCTTCCTCCTTTAATTCAATTTTCCATTCCTCATTCCTCTTCTCTTCTTTTTCATATGTCTCTCCCTATCTCTCCCTTTTCTCTTTCCCTTCTTATCTCTCTCTTTTCCTCCCAACTCTCGTCTCATCTTCTCTGCAAAATGTTGCCATTCTCTTAGAAACTGTGAATTTATCTTCCTTTTGCAATTCATCATTGTCATCTTTGTCCTCCTTCTAGACCATGTCATCCCTGTCCAATCTTAATTGCCCTCTAGTTTCTTATTTTTGTCCTTTCTTGTCTTTGATTTCTTTCCCCTTCTCTTCCATCTACATTCTCTCTCTCTCTCTCTCTCTCTCTCTCTCTCTCTCTCTCTCTCTCTCTCTCTCTCTCTCTTTCTCCCTCTCTTCCTTCCTTCCTTCTTTGTATTCTTTCTCTCGATATTCATTTTCCTTCTATTTTTCATAGTCCTCCTCCTTCTCCTAATCTTCTCAATGTCCTCCACTCTGTCCTCTGTGTCCTCCTTCTCTTTCCCCTGTGTGTAAAAAATTCTCTGTCTCACTGTCTCTGGATCCCTTTCTTGCACAATGAATTCTTGCCCATTGATTGTGAGGAACAAGGGACAATAATATAAAACTGGAGTTAGCTTGTTTCTTTAGAACATCAAGTGACAAAACATATTATAAATTAATCATATTCATTGCTTACCCAACACTACTTTGCCTGAAGAATTCAGAAGAATACAGCGTTGGGAAGGAAGAGACATGGAACTCCCATATAGTGTTTCCTGTTGAATTTCTTCAATCTCTGCCTCTTAAAGTTACTTCTTAAAAGGTTGTCTTAAAAACCAGCAGTGGTGTCATCCTGTCTTTTAAGAGTGGTTGGTGATCGTTAGAATATGCACATAAAAGGAAGGCATTCATAGCAATCAGTCAAGACATTCTGTACAAAGACAGTTTTTAAATAGTTTTGAGACATTGGTGATTTTGTATTGTAAATTCCAGACTTGAATCTCACATACTTACTATTTATACTTGGGGGCACACACCACAGCAATGGATTCAGGGAGCACCACTTGATATCCAAAATGTGTGTGCAGTTCTGCACTTGACCAGAAGGCTGTCTGGGTTGGATGGGTCTGAGAAGACAAAAGAAGCAAAAAATTCTAAGTTAGCCCAGCCAGCTATGCTTGATTCACCAAGGAAGGGAGGCACAAGGAACATTAACAATCTGTTCTCTCCTGTGATTTCCAAAATCCTTGAATGTAGACTGCCATCTGTCATGTGCAGCAGTAATGTGGAACCATCTTCTTTGTCCTCCTAATTCATAATGTTCAAAATGTACTGCATTTTTCTCATTTAGTGCCTTAGTTAGTGTTTTCATTCTTGTGAATCAACATCATGGTTAATCCAACACTTATAAAGGACAACATTTAATTGGGGCTGGCTTACAGGTACTGAGGTTTGGTCTGTTATCGACATAGCAGAAAGTATGATAGCATTCAGGCAAACATGGTGCCTGGTGAGCATAGAGTTCTACATCTCGTTTGAAAGGCAAAAAGGAGAAAAATGACTCCTCCTCTCTCAAGGAGGACCTCAAAGTTCATGCGCAAAGAGACACTTCCTCCAACAATGCCAATGCTAGTCCATCAAGGCCATACCCCACAATACCCTGCCTGGGACAGGAGTATTCCAACCACTATACTTACTTTTAGCTTGTCCCTCAGTTAGGACAAGGCCCTTTTGGTCATCCACGCTTAGTTAAACCTGATGTCTAGACAATAACTATTCCAAGTTTTGTCTTCACTTCTAACCCATCTCTGCTTCCTTCCTGACAACAGCAGACTGATTGCTTCATCAATATTTCTGATAACTTCTTCAACAATCTCTTTGATAATGCAGCTGTTTTTATTGTATTCTGCCCCTGAGACCCATGGGATTTCTCCCTATGTGAGAAGGAGCTACTTCTGTCCTTCTGATGTGGTATAGTATTACTGTCATATGATCATACTATGTCTTTTTCCATTACTTTTCTTCTTCCTTCACTGGGTCTCCATATGTAAAAACCCACCAAACAATTGCTTGCATGAATGGTGATAAATCTTGCAGATGTTAAGCCCTGCAAGCCAGTTGTAAAAGTTACATTTCTACCCATTGCAATTGAATCACTGTTAGAATGGAAGTGGTACACATGTAAAATGGAGGAAGACATGGTGAGAGCAAGAGGGGTTTCATTCTTCGAGGGAGAAAGTGAGATTTCGAGCAGGCTTCTAGCACATTCTCGTTTCTTTCTCTAAGTTGTGTATGAACACAGAGGCTTCCCACATGAGCCATTAAACAACTGTGTTTATGTATGTATACTCACACCTAAGCTATCATTTAAAACATCAAGCTTTTGGAAATCTAAAGTGAAATCAATGAAAAAGTAAAAAATTAAAAAAAAATAAACAAGAAGAAACCATGTCCAAACTATTTCACAGCTCCTACATGACAGTAATCTGCTAACCCATTCCCAAAGAGCAGCCTCCTCTTCAAATTCCCCTAGATTCTAGGGCCTAGATGCCAGCTTCAGTATGACAGTTATAACAGAATCCACAATGGCCAATTTCTCATCAAGTGACTTTTGTTTTGAGGCACAATATTACTGTTCACTCAACGTGGCACCAAATTCACCAACTTGCACTCTATCCTCCTGAATGCTGGGGGGTCCAGGAGAGTAACAGTATAACCAGATTTTATGACATTACTGGACATTGCAGTATCTGCCTACCATCGTTTAAAATACATTAAGTCAATATCCCCAGAACTCCAGCAGGTTCCATCCTGAATTCCTGCTTCCTGTGTCCCCATCCTATGGCTTCTGTGAACCTCATATCCAGTGCCCTTTCAGCCTTGTTGTTCCTTAATCCCCACTGTGTTCCCTGATTTCCTCATTAGACATTCACCTAAGCTGCTAGGAATTGTTTCTCTTGCAGCCAGTTCTCCATATTTACCGAGTTCATGAGCCGTCTGCATGTTTAAGTGCCTCGGGTCCCTCTCTAGCCTTCTCACTTCATTCTCCCAATGTTGATGTAGTTGTAATATCTCACATGTGCCTTCAATTACAAACTTTATAACTACATCTCACTTTCAAGTTCTGTCCTCTTATACAAATCCTACTCATGTTTACGAGATGAACACTGCCCTCACCATGATCCTAACTGGAATCCTGGCCTGTCTCAGATTCCTCAAACATTATCCCTATTACCTGGATATCTGAATTCCCCTGATCACTCCTCCACACACACACAAGACTATCACCCCATTATCATCATTCCATGGTATCAGCTCCCAAACCTCACCTGACTTTCCCTAACCAAGCAGCTTTGCATCTCCTTCATTTTAACTTCTAGAGTATGGCTTTGATCACACCATAATTTTGCTCAGAATAGTCCACAATGTTTTCCCTCTACTCAAAATCACCACTACTTTTCCAGTCCATCCAAGACAAGCGATGGCATGGTTCTGATGGCTGATATCAACACATATCAGGCATTCTTTTCCAATACAAACCATAAATCCCAGCCAACATAAATGCTCACTGATACAGGAGGTCAGTGTATCAATCTCCAATGCTATCCCCCTCCCCTATATACTGTTTTGGACTCCTCTTCCTAAGTTATCATAAGTTGCCTTACGTGTGGCAGTTCTTCCTCTGCAACCCACACTGGCCTATATTTTTCTCCGGCAGTATATTGTGCTTTTTGCCTCATGTGCCTTACTCATTTTCTCTATAATCTCCCTTTTGAGTCCCAAGACAGAAAAGGCCAAATTTCAATTGGGCATATTATATTATTGAAGTAGGCACAGCAGTAAGAATAGATGCAATTGGATGGAAGAACACGAAGTCACAGAAGACTGCCTCACACATCAGCACTTCTCAAGGTCTGACTCCAAGATCTTACAAAACCTAAGAGCAAACCACCTTGTTGTGGCTTATATTTAGCAAGTTACAAGTATTTCAATTGTTTTGTGAGCAGCAGTCTTTGAAAATGAGATACTCATCCAAAGGACTCTCTAGGCAAATAGTGTGTTCCCTTGAAAATCAAAAGATGTATGCTCTGCATGTGCAAATACTTGAAAACCTAGCTTGTAGGATCCCTTTGGTTGGGCACAAAGGAAGTACTTCTTCATAAATACAAAACATAATCATTAGAAAGGACACTCTTGGCATACTTAAGTTTCATTTTTACATCTTTTAGGTATGTGGTCTGTACAGACTGTTTTAATACATCCTTGCAAGCAACCGTTTTCCATGCAGATTCGTATCAAGTTGGAACACTGAAGAATTACTCCGAGTAAGACATAAAATACAAGGTGCTGTAAAAGTACTAGGAAATGCTCCTTTAACTCGAACTGCTCACTATTGACTGTATATGGTCAGTGAAGAAGATCTGGAATGGATTGACTCTGTGCAGAGCATTATTTAGGCTGTCTGTTTCTAAGAGAGAGATAAGAGGTACCCTCAGTTACCGAGTTCCATTTGCTTACATGAATCCAACCCAATGTAAGAAGACCCAGTTCTTCTTATATGAGGAACTGATACTCCTCATTTTGTGCATAGCAAAAATCTTGGGCTCTTTTCTGGAGAGGAATGATGATGTAGGTAACACAACTCTTGGAGGACTTAGACCCATCCTCTCACACACACATGACGCAGGCCACACCAGTGCATACATCTCATTGTTCCTACTCTCTTTGTTGTTTTGGGTGCTATTGTGCTTTGTTGAGATACAGTAAAAAGGAAAATATGTTGAGTGGAACTGGAGATATTCATCCTGACACCTCCTGGTCCTAGGCTCTTTCCTGTAGCAGTCAGCAGGTCTGCTCAGGTGTCCTGAGGTGTCTTGATAATTTATACTCCAAAGCTTACCAGAGTAGGTATGAAGTCAAGGACACAAAAGCAGTTGCCTTTTCTCTTTGCAACTAGGCACCATGTCTATTCCTGCTTTATGCCTCCCTGGCTGCCTTATGCTTTTGGGCTGCCTTCTTTATCCTTTAGGTAATATGACACTCAGACTGTGGAGCTGATTTGAGTTTGTAGGAAGCCTTTAGCTTCATTTTGTGAGTGACTAGAATTACTGGCTCTAGCCCCCAACTACCATGAAAATTTCTAATTATAGTGTTCATTTCCATGGACTCTGAAAAGCAACCAAATACAGTCATCAAATTCAAGATGGCCAGTCCTTGTCACACATAGTTCCCTCTGGAGGGTGACGTGTGTGGATATATACTCTAAATATGTTCCCTGGCAGTCATGTAAAATCAAGGAGAAAGAAATGGCCCCAGATCAGGAGAAGTGTTCATATCTTTTCCAAGGCTTCACATAATACACCACATTTCCCGATTCTTTTCTTGGTGTTCTGCCTTCCTGAGGGGAGGAATTTCTCACATAAATCCTGAGGGAGGACCAGCAGGTGCAGGTCTCTTCTGAACTGTAATGAAAAATTTAGAAAAGTCTGAGGTGAGAGGGCCTGGTATCTCTGAGCAGTACTCAGTCTGGCAGCCTGGGAGAGAAATTCAAAGTCATTGGGATTCTTTCCTTCATTCTGCTCCTCATCATGGGCGGGAAGTATTACTCTGAGTTCTGGGTATTGGTGTCTGGGAGATGGGGCCTTGGACTTTACTGTCAGCTTAAGCGGATAGAGCAATATTTTTGGTTGTGAATCTGGGCTGACTATAAAATATCTATGTGTGTGGAGGGATTCATTGGACAAAGTCTTCTGAGGTATGGACCATATGTCTCCAGGGATCTAAACTGTAAGAGAATAGGAAACTTCTGTGTTTCCCCAGGCAGAGATATGTCTTCTCTATTCTTAGTTCATATCTCCAGATTTTTTGGCCTCTGGATTTTAAGATCTGGACATGTATTTTCCTGTGTCCTGCTGGGATTTTCCTTAGGCACAGTCTCACACAAGTGACTTACAAGTCTGTGATTTCCAGACATAGAGTCAAACTGCAAGTATTTCATAGAGTCCTCTTTTAAGAATCCAGCTGTGGGCATGCTCAATCATATGGAGCATTTACACTAGAGCTGTGAGCCTATGAGAAACCCCATCAGGTATTAAGAGGCTGCACACAGCAGAAAGACAGTCTATTCTCAAGATCAGACCATCAGGGGATATCCACAATAGTACAGTATTGTAGGGAAAGAGAGACCCTTGTGGCCTCAGAACTGCAAGGCAAGCTCAGAATTTTTCTTTCTTACCATCAACTCACAGACACATCCAGAAATATTGCTATGTCTGCACAAGCTGACAAGACAGATTGTCAGGACGGAAAAAGGCAACACTCAACACAGGAGGTTCTGTTACCAGAGGAAACTAAATTGATCCCTGATAGCAAAATATTGAACACATGGCTGGAGATTGAGTATTCTCTGTGGGGTCCAGTGCTCCAGACTTGAGACACCTGTCCATCATCTCTGCCTTACCTTACTTATGAGCTTCAGTTGCACTCATGTGTGACTGATCCAGAAGAAATTGGAACCACTTCTACACAAGGCTTGTCCTAGTCAGAAACCTGTGGTGACTCACCTGGACTTTCCAAGGTGCATGTTTCTGCAGCCTCTTTGGAAGCTGGTGATGTGGCTGGGGCTGCTTCTTCACAGTCTTCCTTTCCTGAAGACACCACTGGTGGGCTGAGGGTCCTTGTTGTTACTAAAGAAGGCTGAGCTTTCTTTGATGTTAATGGTGCTCCAGAGCCCACCTCCCCAAAGTTGTTTCCTTCAGAACCATACATTTTTCCAAATGGCTAGGAAGCCCATTTGAAAAATCCTGATGTTACTAGAATGTTTCTTATCTCCTCCCAGAAGGCTACTTTTTGGGCAAGTTCCTCTTTATTCTTCTTCTGTAGGAAGGGAAAATCATTTAGGCCACTGCTTCAAACCTTGGAAGCAAATTCTTGTCAGCCAAGATATTAACCAAATGTAGTTCTGTTAAAGTCTGACATCTCAGTGTAGGGCCTGTATCCCTGGTGTGTTGAAAATCCATTATTCTACTTTACTCATTTCCTGTTTTCAGTAAGCTAGGTCTAAGTCTTCTCAGTATGCCACTCCATTGTGTGTGTGTGTGTGTGTGTGTGTGTGTATTTGTGTGCTTGCTTCATATGCACATTGCATGTGGAGCACTTTTATTAAATAACACACTGTCCACTGAGACAGCACAAGAGAGTCCTGGAAACAGACTGAGTAGGTGACACAGACTTCTGCTGTCTCCATGCTTCTCATACTGACTTTCTTTGCCAAGTAGCTTAGATATTCTTCCAAGTATTCCTTTCATAATTCCTTTTTCAGCTCCTCATCTCTCTTAAAAACTTGTTTTGTCCTCTGCAATACCAAACCAAAATGGATAATTAGAACAGTTCTAATGTCAGCAAAAAGACAAAGAAAATAAGTTGGCAGGGGCATCAGTATCTCAGGCATGACTTGAACCCCATTCCCTGCCACCCTGTCCTCTGTACTGAAATCCTGAAGGAATATTTCCTTCATTCAATCTAGTATCTTCATCTGTGGCTTTTCTGTGAGTAGCCTTGTACTACTCTGTAGATTTTTGGTCCCCCACATTGAGAATGAAAATGTACCTTGAAGATATTTGATCTTCTAAAATTCTCTAAAATCTCTTAGTACTTTTTTTCTGAGGGGATTTTTTTCGACAGAGTCTTAACAGAATAGAGCAGAGAGAAAGCTGTGCAAAGAAAATTATATGTCTAAATGAGGACCTAAGGAAATCTGGCCTCTGTATACTTGGTTTCACATGTTTCTCATATTTAAAAAGGCACACGCTGACATCCTACATCCATTTCCATACCTTGGCCTGGAAAGAGAATATCCACAGTCTTCCATTAAAATGGCACATTCAGCAAACATTCAACTGTCAATGGGCATTGCTAAAGTGGTCTAGTGCCACTCTCAGCTCAGCACTCAAGAGGAACCAGATGGACCCACAGAAATTTGAGGAAACTGGTTGTCCTCATAAATTTGAAACTAGAAAATAAAGACAGTGTTCACAATCTTCCATTCCCAATCACAATATGAATCTTTGTCCACATAGAAGTTTTGTATATTGCTTACCAGGAGTGCACAACCTCATCAGATGTCATTAGGTAATGACATTAGATACCGAGGGTGATTAGTTCCTGGAAGTTCTGTGCTGTTGGCACCTAGTCAGATGCTACACCGAAAGATGCTGGTGAACTGCTTCAACCCTCAGGTCTGTCCAAGATTCAAAACAGATTCACAACCCTGCCAGTAACTCTGCTTAAGAAGAGGATAAACTCAGACTAGGAAACCGGATGTCTGGGAATTTATATGACTCCTTAGTAAGAGTGATTTATTTTTGGAAAAGAAAAGAAATAATGGGAGATTTACTATGATCTCAAGAGAATGCCTTTATTTTGCTGGAAAGCACCAGTGGAAACCCAAAAGAAACTTTGTTCTAGGAGGTATAAAACAAGGATAATGCAAACTGTGGAACCTGAGCTCATCTGTAAACCTGAGCTTTATCTTTGTAGACAGGAAGTGTTATATCTGCTCATCACACAGGCTTCAGAAGGTCAATGAAATCATATCCATAAAACACCTCCCCAGTGTCTGAGCTCCTCAGAGTCACGTGTATCTATCTCCTTATATTCTGTTTCACCATTCAGGGCCTCTTATGGTTGGTGAGACTTTTCTACCATCCCCTTACTATAGGTAAAGCACACTTGTCATTGAGGCTGTAATAGTTATTTCCTGGTGACAGCTCTGCTTTCTACTTTTTATTCTGCCTACCCAATATGATGACCATTTTGAAAAAAGCCTAACTGTGCTTAACCACACTGACCCCAAGTAGTCCACAATCCTCTGGTGACTGTGGAGCTCTAGGAAGCCCTACTTCTCTCCCATGGAATTCACTGAGTTTGGCTACAAGCCAGTGACTTCTTGAGAGGAGATTTGGAAATCAAAATACCTACCAGGTCAGATACACCCTGTTTTCTGGTCCCCTTTTTCTTCCACTATGATCTGGATCATGTGTGCACAGGTTCAAGAACTAAGTCTACTACCAATAATATTCCTTATTCATGATACCACCACCTTTGGTCCTCATGTCTTTGAATTGCAAGAAAAAGCCTGTGTGTGAGCTGCCAGAAATCTGATAAAGAGATGGCAGCCTCAAGTTCCATAGCTGTCAGCCAAGGAGAGAACCCTGAATAGAACAGCAGGTTGAACAAGGGAAGAGTTCCAGGAAAGGAGTAGAAACCGCAGGTTCTCATGTGAGGAATTTGTGAGAGAGCACAAAGGCGGCTTCTCCTTGTCCACATTTTTCCAGTTCGGCTGCCATTTAGAAGACGTTTTTCCTCAGGCTCATGTAAGAAGCCAACAAAGAATCGTTGTTGATTTCATTGCTCTGCTCTAGCACACTTAAGATTTGGAATCTCTCTTGTGGAGGTAGAGTGACATCATGGTGTCTGAGGATGTTCTAAGACAGAAAAAGAAAGACAGGAAAGATCAAAATCATTGGTCGGGCCTCCTGCCATTCCAGATCTCTAGCACACGTGCACATGCATGCACATAAACAGACACACACACAAACACACACACACACACACACACACACACACACACACACACACACACACACAGGTCTGTGCATCTGTATTGCTGCATGTTTGTATTGGATTCACAGATCTCTTTTGCTAAAGAAAATAGAGTGAATAGAACCTCACATGTGGTGATTGAGTTTTATGAATTTGGTAAATAATCCCACCATGGGATTTCCTTATAATGGTAATCAAGTGGTAGGCTTGGGATTGGGATGTCTCTCCCCATTAAAAATGTAATGCACAAGAGTTTTCAGGGAATGTTCAACATTAGGAGCTGTCTTACAAATAGCCTATTTATTGAAATGAGAAACAAAAAACTTCGCATAGCTATGAGTGGATTTTTTACACATAGGAGGGTAATGTATTTTCATGACCATGAGGAAGGAAAACTCAGTTTCTGCTCTCTAAGAAGTTCAGAGGAATGGATACAGAAAATGTGGTACATTTAATGGAGTACTGCTCAGCTATTTTTTTTTTATTCGATATAATTTATTTACATTTCAAATGATTTCCCCTTTTCTAGCCCCCCCCCCACTCCCCGAAAGTCCCGTAAGCCCCCTTCTCTTCCCCTGTCCTCCTTCCCACCCCTTCCCAGTTCCCCGTTCTGGTTTTGCCAAATACTGTTTCACTGAGTCTTTCCAGAACCAGGGACCACTCCTGCTTTCTTCTTGTATCTCATTTGATGTGTGGATTATGTTTTGGGTATTCCAGTTTTCTAGGTTAATAACCACTTATTAGTGAGTGCATACCATGATTCACCTTTTGAGTCTGGGTTACCTCACTTAGTATGATGTTCTCTAGCTCCATCCATTTGCCTAAGAATTTCATGAATTCATTGTTTCTAATGGCTGAATAGTACTCCATTGTGTAGATATACCACATTTTTTGTATCCACTCTTCTGTTGAGGGATACCTGGGTTCTTTCCAGCATCTGGCAATTATAAATAGGGCTGCTATGAACATAGTAGAGCATGTATCCTTATTACATGGTGGGGAATCCTCTGGGTATATGCCCAGGAGTGGTATAGCAGGATCTTCTGGAAGTGAGGTGCCCAGTTTTCGGAGGAATCGCCAGACTGCTTTCCAGAGTGGTTGTACCAATTTGCAACCCCACCAGCAGTGGAGGAGTGTTCCTCTTTCTCCGCATCCTCTCCAACACCTGCTGTCTCCTGAATTTTTAATCTTAGCCATTCTGACTGGTGTAAGATGAAATCTTAGGGTTGTTTTGATTTGCATTTCCCTAATGACTAAGGAAGTTGAGCATTTTTTAAGATGCTTCTCCGCCATCCGAAGTTCTTCAGGTGAGAATTCTTTGTTTAACTCTGTACCCCATTTTTTAATAGGGTTGTTCGGTTTTCTGGAGTCTAACTTCTTGAGTTCTTTATATATATTGGATATTAGCCCTCTATCTGATGTAGGATTGGTGAAGATCTTTTCCCAATTTGTTGGTTGCCGATCTGTCCTCTTGATGGTGTCCTTTGCCTTACAGAAACTCTGTAACCTTATGAGGTCCCATTTGTCAATTCTTGCTCTTAGAGCATACGCTATTGGTGTTCTGTTCAGAAACTTTCTCCCTGTACCGATGTCCTCAAGGGTCTTCCCCAGTTTCTTTTCTATTAGCTTCAGAGTGTCTGGCTTTATGTGGAGGTCCTTGATCCATTTGGATTTGAGCTTAGTACAAGGAGACAAGGATGGATCAATTCGCATTCTTCTGCATGCTGACCTCCAGTTGAACCAGCACCATTTGTTGAAAAGGCTATCTTTTTTCCATTGGATGTTTTCAGCCTCTTTGTCGAGGATCAAGTGGCCATAGGTGTGTGGGTTCATTTCTGGATCTTCAATCCTGTTCCATTGATCCTCCTGCCTGTCACTGTACCAATACCATGCAGTTTTTAACACTATTGCTCTGTAGTATTGCTTGAGGTCAGGGATACTGATTCCCCCAGATTTTCTTTTGTTGCTGAGAATAGTTTTAGCTATCCTGGGTTTTTTGTTATTCCAGATGAATTTGATAATTGCTCTTTCTAACTCTGTGAAGAATTGAGTTGGGATTTTGATGGGTATTGCATTGAATCTGTATAGTGCTTTAGGCAAAATGGCCATTTTAACTATGTTGATTCTACCGATCCATGAGCATGGGAGGTTTTCCCATTTTTTGAGGTCTTCTTCCATTTCCTTCTTCAGAGTCTTGAAGTTCTTGTCATACAGATCTTTCGCATGTTTGGTAAGAGTCACCCCAAGATACTTTATACTGTTTGTGGCTATTGTGAAGGGGGTCATTTCCCTAATTTCTTTCTCAGCCTGCTTATCCTTTGAGTATAGGAAGGCCACTGATTTGCTTGAGTTGATTTTATAACCTGCCACTTTGCTGAAGTTGTTTATCAGCTGTAGGAGCTCTCTAGTGGAGTTTTTTGGGTCACTTAGGTAGACTATCATGTCGTCTGCAAATAATGATAGTTTGACTTCCTCCTTTCCAATTTGTATCCCTTTGACCTCCTTATGTTGTCAAATTGCCCGAGCTAGTACCTCAAGTACAATATTGAAAAGATAAGGAGAAAGGGGGCAGCCTTGTCTGGTCCCTGATTTCAGTGGGATTGCTTCAAGTTTCTCTCCATTTAGTTTGATGCTGGCTACCGGTTTGCTGTATATTGCTTTTACTATGTTTAGGTATGGGCCTTGAATTCCTGTTCTCTCCAAGACTTTAAGCATGAAAGGATGCTGAATTTTGTCAAATGCTTTTTCAGCATCCAATGAAATGACCATGTGGTTTTGTTCTTTGAGTTTGTTTATGTAGTGGATTGTATTGATGGATTTCCATATATTGAACCAACCCTGCATTCCCGGGATAAAGCCTACTTGATCATGGTGGATGATCGTTTTGATGTGTTCTTGGATTCGGTTGGCAAGAATTTTATTGAGTATTTTTGCATCGATGTTCATAAGGGAAATTGGTCTGAAGTTCTCTTTCTTTGTTGGATCTTTGTGTGGCTTTGGTATCAGCGTAATTGTGGCTTCGTAGAAGGAATTGGGTAGTGTTCCTTCTGTTTCTATTTTGTGGAATAGTTTGAAGAGTATTGGTGTTAACTCTTCTTTGAAGGTCTGGTAGAATTCTGCACTGAAACCATCTGGTCCTGTGCTTTTTTTGGTTGGAAGACTTTCTATGACTCCTTCTATTTCTTTAGGCTTTATGGGACTGTTCAGATGGTCTAGTTGGTCCTGATTTAATTTTGGTATTTGGTATCTGTCAAGGAAATTGTCCATTTCCTCCAGATTCTCCAGTTGTGTTGAGTACAGGCTCTTGTAGTAGGATCTGATGATTTTTTGGATTTCCTCAGTTTCCGTTGTTATGTCTCCCTTTTCATTTCTAAGTTTGTTAATTTGGATACTTTCTCTGTGCCCTTTGGTCAGTCTGGCTAAGGGTTTATCTATCTTGTTGATTTTCTCAAAGAACCAGCTCCTGGTTTTGTTGATTTTTTGTATGGTTCTCTTTGTTTCTACTTGATTGATTTCGGCCCTGAGTTTGATGATTTCCTGCCTTCTACTCCTCCTGGGTGAAATAGCTTCCTATTGTTCTAGGGCTTTCAGGTGTGTCATTAAGTTGGTAATGTATGCTCTCTCCATTTTCTTTTTGGAGGCACTCAGGGCTATGAGTTTTCCTCTTAGCACTGCTTTCATTGTGTCCCATAGTTTTGGGTATGTTGTGTTTTCATTTTCATTGTGTTCTAAAAAGTCTTTAATTTCTTTCTTTATTTCTTCCTTGACCAAGGTATCATTGAGTAGAGTATTGTTCAATTTCCACGTGTATGTGGGTTTTCTGTTGTTTCTGTTGCTATTGAAGACCACTTTTACTCCATAGTGATCAGATAGGAGGCATGGGATTAGTTCTATCTTCTTATATTTGTTGAGGTCTGTCTTGTGACCAATTATATGGTCGATTTTGGAGAAGGTACCATGAGGTGCTGAAAAAAAGGTATATTCTTTTGTTTTAGGATAGAATGTTCTATATATATCAGTTAAATATAATTGGTCCAAAGCTTCAATTAGTTTCATTGTGTCCTTGTTTAGTTTCTGTTTTCCTGATCGGTCCATTGAGAAAAGTGCAGTGTTGAAGTCACCCACAATTATTGTGTTAGGTGCAATGTGTGCTTTGAGTTTTAATAAAGTTTCTTTTATGAAAGAGGGTGCCCTTGCATTTGGAGCATAGATGTTCAGAATTGAGAGTTCTTCTTGTTGTATTTTTCCTTTGACCAGCAAGAAGTGTCCCTCAGAGTCTCTTTTGATGACTTTGGGTTGAAAGTCAATTTTATCTGATATTAAAATGGCTACTCCAGCTTTTTTCCTGAGACCATTTGCTTGTAAAATTGTCTTCCAGCCTTTTACTCTAAGGTAGTGTTTGTCTTTGACCCTGAGGTGTGTTTCCTGTAAGCAGCAAAATGTAGGGTCCTGTTTACGTATCCAGTCAGTTAGTCTGTGTCTTTTTATTGGGGCATTGAGTCCATTGATGTTAAGAGATATTAAGGAATAGTGATTGTTACTTCCTATCATTTTTGACGTTATTTTTTAAATTTGATTGCTTAACTTCTTTTGGGTTTGATGAAAGGTTACTATCTTGCTTTTTTCAGGGTGAAGTTTCCCTCCTTGTATTGGTGTTGTCCTCCTATTATCCTTTTTAGGGCTGGGTTTGTGGATAGATATTGGGTGAACTTGGTTTTGTCGTGAAATATCTTAGTTTCTCCATCTATGGTGATTGAGAGTTTTGCTGGATATAGTAGTTTTGGTTGGCATTTGTGTTCTCTTAGAGTCTGCATGAGATCTGCCCAGGACCTTCTAGCCTTCATAGTCTCAGGTGAAAAGTCTGCTGTGATTCTGATAGGTCTTCCTTTATATGTTACTTGGCCTTTTTCTCTTACTGCCTTTAATATTCTTTCTTTGTTTAGAACATTTGGTGTTTTGATTATTATGTGACGGGAAGTATTTCTGTTCTGGTCCAGTCTGTTTGGAGTTCTGTAGGCTTCTTGTATATTCATGGGCATCTCTCTCTTTAGGTTAGGGAAGTTTTCTTCCATAATTTTATTGATGATATTTGCTGGCCCTTTAAGTTGTAAATCTTCACTCTCATCTATGCCTATAATCCTTAGGTTTGGTCTTCTTATTGTGTCCTGGATTTCCTGGATATTTTGGGTTACAAGATTTTTGCATTTTGCATTTTCTTTAACTGTTGAGTGCATGGTTTCTATGGAATCTTCAGCATCTGAGATTCTTTCTTCTATTTCTTGTATTCTGTTGTTGATATTTGCATCTCTGTCCCCTGATTTCTTCCCAAGGCTTTCTATCTCCAAAGTTGTCTCCTTTTGAGTTTTCTTAGTTGTTTCTACTTCTGATTTTAGATCCTGGATGGTTTTGCTTAGCTCCTTCACTTGCTTGTTTGTGCTTTCCTGTAATTCTTTAAGAGATTTTTGTGTTTTTTCTTTCATGACCTCAGCCTGTTGACCAAAGTTCTCCTGTATTTCTTTAAGAGAGTTTTGTGTTTCGTCTTTCATGACCTCAGCCTGTTGACCAAAGTTCTCCTGTATTTCTTTAAGTGTTTTTTGCATTTCCTCCTTGTTGGCTTTTGTATTCTCCTGGATTTCTTTCAATGATTTTTGTGTTTCCCTTGCAAGAGTTCTAACTTTTGATCCATTTTCTCCTGAATGTCCTTCATGTGTTCCTGTACCAGCATCATGACCAGTGATTTTAAATCCAAATCTTGTTTTACTGGTGTGATGGGGTATCCAGGACTTGCTGGTAGAGGAGAATTGGGTTCAGATGTTGCCATATTGCCTTGATTTCTGTTAGTGACGTTCCTGCGTTTGCCTTTTGCCATCTAGCTCTCACTGGTGTTACTTGGTCTTGTCAGTGCTGGACTCACCAGTGCAAGCTGCCCCTTCCCCGTTGGCCTCTGGTGCACAGCTTACACTCTGCACTGCCTGTAGACAGGGTGCTGTTGTCCAGGCTGTTCAGATCCCGAAGCAGGCACCTGAAGGCTCCCGCTGGGGCCCGCAGGATTTATTGGAGCACACCGACTTCTCCCAGCTGGCCGCCCGGAAGCCCCCACTAGCCTCTTGAGGGACCTGGAGATGTGGTGCGGCCACCCAGGCTGATCTGAAGCGGAGAGAGTTGACCTGAGGGCTTCTGCCTGAGGCCTTGCCCCAGATTGTGCCTGTGGGCCAGATGGAACCCGTGTGCACCCCCAGGGAGCTCCGAAGGTGTATGCTGCTGTGACCTCCCCTGTGTTCCGCTCACTCCGCTGGGCAGCCGATTTCCCCAACCGGGCTGGCGCACACTAGGTTAGCCTTGTCGCCCGGGCCCTGAGTTCAGGCAAAAGCCTGGGAGGCCAAGGTCTGAGCAAAGTTCCCCTAGGGCTATGACTGTTATTTGGGTCTGCCAGGTGACCCGGATGGCGGGCGTGCGCGTCTGCGCTCCCCGAAAGCACCGGGAGAGTCTGTTGTGCTAATAACCTCCTGGGCGGGTTGACACACAGATGGCCCACCAAGCCGCCCAGTTCTTGGGGTCAGTCCTGTGCCTTTTGGGGCCTAGACCCCCGTTTTGTTAGCCTCAGGCTACGCTTGTTAGCAGTCTCTGCCCTCCCGAGCACTCTGGGTCCTGTAGGCAAAATGGCGGCGCGTGCGCCGGCCTGGGCAAAAAAAACTCCTGGCTGGGTTGGCGCCCCTATGGCCACTCGAACAGCCCAGGGCCTGGGTGCAGGCCAACGCCCGTCAGGCTCAGACCCCTGCGGTGTTGGGCCTAGGATTATGTTTGTGTACCTCAGTCTGACCGATCTCTGGAGCCCGGAATCAAGATGGAGGTGAGTCTCTCCTGACTGGCGGGAAGCCGAGTTCTGAAGTGGCTTCCGTGCAGCCTCAGCTATTAAAAACAATGAATTCATGAAATTCTTTTTTTTTAATTTTTTTATTCGATATAATTTATTTACATATCAAATGATTTCCCTTTTCTAGCCCCCCCACTCCCCGAAAGTCCCGTAAGCCCCCTTCTCTTCCCCTGTCCTCCCGCCCACCCCTTCCCACTTCCCCGTTCTGGTTTTGCCGAATACTGTTTCACTGAGTCTTTCCAGAACCAGGGGCCACTCCTCCTTTCTTCTTGTACCTCATTTGATGTGTGGATTATGTTTTGGGTATTCCAGTTTTCTAGGTTAATATCCACTTATTAGTGAGTGCATACCAGAATTCATGAAATTCTTAGGCAAATGGTTGGAACTAGAAAATATCACCCTGAGTGAGGTAAAGCAATCACAAAAGAAAACACACAGTAATCACTTGCTGATAAGTGGATATTAGCCCAAAAGCTCCCAATACCCAATATACAACTCACAGACCACATGAAGCTCAAGAAGAAGTAATACCAAAGTGTGGGTACATTGATACTTCTTGAAAGGTGGATCAACACACGATGGCTTACAACCAACCAATAGACCGAGCATAGGTTCCTCAAAGGAGCAGTTGGAGAAAGGACCCAAAGAGCTGAAGAGATTTTCAGCTCCACAGGAGGAACAAGTACCAACAAGTATCCCCAGAGCTCCCAAAGACTAAAACACCAAACAAAGAGAACCCATGGCTCCAGCTACTTATGTAGCAGAGGATGGCCATTTCAGACATCAAGGAGAGGAGAGGCCCTTGCTGCTATGAAGGCTCAATGCCCCAGTGTAGGGGAATTCCAGGTCAGGAAAGTGTGTGGGGAATTGTTGGTAAACGGGGAGGGGAAATGGGATAGGGTGTTTTTGGAGGGGAAACAAGAAAAGGGAATACCATTTGAAATATAAATAAAGGAAATATCTAATAAAAAATAAACAAAAAACAAACAAAAAAGTTCAGAACCTAATCCTGAAATTCCTCAGTAGGTAATAAAACCTTTGAGTAATCTGAGCACCTTGGACCTCAGCATTGTACTTGACTTTCTTGGGTCAGTGTTTGAGCACAGAGTGCAATGCAGGCTAATGACTAACTGATAAGGGCATTGACCTGTGTTATCTAATCCCAGTGGCAATAAAAAGAAAAAGTGATATATGACCACTTGGGTGAAAACATTTGAGGATCATTAGTATAAACACAAAAATAACATTTACATTTTAAATTTGTCTCTCATAATTCCATGTAAATTACCTTCATTTGAAACTGCATTGGACTTACCATATTTGTTGTTCCAGTAGAGAAAGATCCTTTCTTCCCTAGACTCCCTTGGTCTGAGTGCCTAGGTATCACTAGGTTCCCACCTGTCATAAGATAAACAAGAAGCTAGGAAATTTATATTATTTAGGAAATAGTGTGTAAATTTATTTACTCATGATATTGTATCTCACTAATGTTTATAATTGATAATTTTCATTTAAAATATTTTTTAAAAAATGAATATTGAAGTATGAGTACCAGAAATTCTAATTTTGTACTTTTGATACTCTAAGGTGTACCAAGCAATAATTAAAGTGTAACTGAAATATTTTAAATAAATTCTGTTAGTAGATTGGCACATTTTATTTTATGTATATTGGAACATTTCATGTTCTTCAGATAATTGTCAGCTCGACCCATTCTATTTCTTGTCTCGTTGAAGCACTGCAGCAATTAACATATATGTTCAAGTATTAGTGTGGAATTACTTTGCCTTTCGGCCAGGAATTGCAGCTAATGGGAATTTCTTCCTGGGATGATTAAATTCCCTGAGTACTCTCTTTGCAAACAAAGTTGAAGAAATGTATATAATAATAAATAGACTGTTAAATGTTTTGATGGTTTATATACTTTCAAGTTGACTGAAATCATCTAGGAAATCATAGAAGCATATTTCTGATTGTGTCAGAGATTTTCCAGCTGGGATTATCAAATGGCAGGCGTTCCACTCTGAATGTGGGAAGTGTGTGTCCTTTGACCTGGAAGCTGAGGTTGAATAAACAGTAGCAAAGGAGATGGCCACCAGAGGAGTGCACCCCTTCTTCTTTGTTGCCTTTCTGCAAGGCTAAAATGCTGTGCTCCAGCATACTCTACTCCCAGCCATGATGAACAGAATCTTCTGCAGCAATGAGCACTGTTTTTGCTGGCTGACTCACAAGCTCATGCTTAGTTGCCCAGGACCTCCTTCCAGGGAATGGTGGGCAATGTCCACAGTTGCATGGGTCCTCCCCTATCAATTAACAACCCCTCACAGACATGCCTAAAGACCATTTTCATCTTGGTGATCCATAGTTGCTACACTCTTCTCAGGTGAGGCCAAGATATCACTCAAGGTTAACTGAGATATTTTAATAAGATTATTTAACATGTGCATATTTTATTTCAGTTTTCTTCATATGATGGTCAGCTATGCTCAATCTTCTACATGACTCCTTGAAACATGACATCAATAAACACATATGTGTAAGTATATTTGTGTATTGCTGACTTAAAGTCCTTTCAGTATCATCTATACTGAGAAGTTGTATACCTGGAACAGATTTCATCTTTATTGCTAGTTTCTTCAATAACCACCATATGCATCTCCAGTCTATATCTCCACTGATCATCAGCAGTCTACTGATAATTTTCATAGATCTGGGGGGGGGGAAATATAAAATTCCAATTGAAGCTCAAAATACCCTGAAAGTTAAAGTAATTTGGGGAAAAAATAGTAACTAGAAATGTGCAGCACTGAAAAATAAAAGGGAAGAATTATGAAGTTAGTGGAATCTCAGGCTCTTTTACACTTTTTAGTTCAGAGGAACTGCACACTCAGAAAGTTGTCCTTTTATTTTTATATGACTCATCAGAAAATTTTATATGATTGCACAAAATCACATTAAGTTATTTTCCACTCACTTTGTGGCAAATGACATGATTTCTCCTATATACCCATGATTATATACCTATTCAATGATCCCAAGTCCTTGTCCCCTGCTTTCTGCTGGATTTCCCATTGGGAGGGAGTGTGTAACTGAGTCTTCTGGGTTCACTTTCTACATAGTTCTCTTTTACACAGCCTCCTGAATTGTTCAGTTTATGTATTGACAACTCTTCTTGTCTCTTTCATACAATTGATTTTTTTTTACCTTTTTTCCTTAATTGTTTTTAGTTATTTTATTTACATCACAATTGCTATCCTCTTTCCTAGTTTTCCCCTCCAAAACTCCCTATCCTATCTTCTCTCCTCTTGCTCCCCAACCCCTCAACACCCACTTCCCTGTCCTGCCATTCCCCTACACTGGAGCATCCAGACTTCACAGGACCAAGAGCCTCTCCTTTCACTGGTGTCCAACAAGGCCATCCTCTGCTACATATGGTACTGGAGCCAGGGGTCCCACCATGTGTATTCGATTGATGGTGGTTTGGTCCCTGAGAGTTCTGGGGTTACTGGGTGATTCATATTTTTCCTCCTCTGAGGCTGCAAACACGTATAGCTTCTTGGGTTCTTTCTCTAGATCCTCCATTAGGGTCCCTGTGCTCAGTCCATTGGTTGGCGGTTAGCATCCACTTCTGTATTTGTCAGGCACTAGCAGAGCCTCTCAGGGGACAGCTGTATCAGACTCCTGTCAGCAAGCATTTGTTGGCATCCACAATAGTGTCTGGGTTTAGTAACTGTATGTGGGATGGGCTCCAGGTATGGCAGTCTCTGAATGGCTTTTCCCTTAGTCTCTGCTCCACAATTTGTCTCTGAATCTCCCCGCATGGGCATTTTGATCCTCCTTCTAAGAGGATCACAGTATCCACACTTTGGTGTTCCTTCCTCTTGAGCTTCACACTGTCTGTGAATTGTATCTTAGGTATTCCAAGATTCTGGGCTAATATCCACTGATCAGGGAGTACATAACATGTGTGTTCTCTTGTGATTGCGTTACCTCTCTCAGGAAGACATTTTCTAGGTCCACCCATTTGCTAACAATTTCATGAATCTATTGCTTTTAATAGCTGAGTAGTACTCCATTGTGTAATTGTACAATGTTTTCTGTTTCCATTCCTCTGTTGAGGGACATCTGGGTTCTTTGTTGCTTCTGGCTATTATGTATTCGACTGCTATGAACCTAGTGGAGCATGTGTCCTTATTACATGTTGGAGCATCTTCTAGGTATATGCCCAGGAGTAGTATATCTGGGTCCTCAGGTAGTGCTATGTTCAATTTTCTGAGGAACTGCCAAACTGAATTCTAGAGTGGTTTTACCAGATTGCAATCCCACCAACAATGGAGGAGTGTTCCTCTTTCTCCACATCCTTACCAGAATCTGCTGTCACCTGAGTTTTAGATCTTACCCATTCAGACTGGTGTGAGGTTGAATCCCAGGGTTGTTTAGATTTTCATTTCGCTGATGATTAAGGATGTTGAACATCTCTCTAGGTGCTTCTCCGCCATTCAGTATTCTTCAGTTGAGAATATTTTGTTTAGCTCTGTACCCAATTTTTATAGAGGAGACATGGAAAGGGGAAAACAGTAGAAATGTAAATAAAGAAAATATCAATAAAAAGAGGAACAAAATATTATTAAATCAAGCCTGGTGAAACATGTTCTGCATATAATAAAACTGTATGTTTGCTTTTTATATAAAATCTTAAGTTTACTGATGCCCCCCTAATACACAATACAGCAGGTTTGAAATCTAGTTTATAGGTCCATTTATTCCTCAATGTTTATAAGCTTAAACATCAATTCCATAGTTCCTTTTCAAGTTGTAAGTGTCTCATCAAAGTAGACCAAGATTTACAAGGCTCTGTTACTGAGATGACAAAATATTTTCTTTCACTGTAAGTCCATAATATTCTTCATAGGAGGTATATAGTGAGGGTAACATCCAGGAGAGAGAATGTCTTAGCTTAGTGGTTTCCACAATAACATAAACTCCTTCCTTACTCTACTCTATCAACGTAAAGAACTGTTAAACACTTTCCAATTAATGTGATTCTCTTATACTACCCTCAAGACACTATTAGAAATTATGAATTCAAAAAGTGAAAACTGGAAAAATGAGTTTACTGATTTCAACTAATTTTATCAAAGATGCTTAAATCAAGAGGGGAAATGAATCTATAAAAATTATTTTAGTTCAGCACAAAGACACATGAATAGATTTTTTTAAATGTTTCTTGAGTTTTTTAGTAGTTTTAGTAATAAAAATGTAAATGTTCACTACTTTTGTTTTATATAACAGACTTTTTACTTATTTAAATGAATACGTATAATGTAACTTTTTTCCTTTGAATCATATGAAACTTTATTGGTTTGCATACAAAAACAAAAAAGTTTATGATTTCAATTTCATAATATTAATTGCAAACTATAATGTCCACACATATAAATTAATGTAAAGTATAGCCAATTAAATGACAGTCATATTTATCTAGTGCAAAGTTTAAGATGAACCTAAATGAAATACAATTTAATATTGTTTTCTCTTCATTGCCCTAGAAACAAAATTGATTTAGAAGCGATATGGTGACCACCAGTGACTGTGATGTTGTTCTAGCAATTAGCCTATTTAGGCAATATGTTGTTGCACTTCATAAAAATGTTCTCTGGATTAAACACACATGTGTATCAAGATTAGAGACAAAGAAGTATAATGTCTATTTGCAATAGACTAATAAATAGAAAACCTGTTTATTTTTTCTATTGTTGTCTATGCTATATTATTTATAGAAAATAATGAAATAAACCTAGTCCTCCACAAACCATGAAGTGCACAATATATGATAAAGGTAAAGGGACGGAGCCTGGATAATCGAGTAGAAGGAACTAGCAACTTCCAGGAAAGTAGGTTAGAGAATAAGCTTGAAATAACAAACTGGGCTTCCTGTCCTGGCTGTGGTAGGAGAGCAGCAGCTATGGCCCTGCGCTACCCCATGGCCATGGCCTCAACAAAGCCACAAGGTGAAGAAGAACATCAGGGAACCAAGACACAGCCGGCCTCGGGGCGCCTCACCAAGCGCACCAAGTTCGTGAGGGATGCGATCCAGGAGGTGCAGGGGTTCGCTCCCTAAGAGCAGCGCGCCCTGGAGTCGCTCAGTGTCCACAGACACCTGCGCACTCTAGTTCATCAAGAAGAGGGTGGGCGCGCACATCTGGGCCACGAGAAAGCGGGAGGAGCTGGCAATGTCCTGGCAGCCATGAGGAAGGCATTCCCCAAGGAAGATTGATGAACCATCCCCCCCCCATAAAAGATAGTTCCAAAAAAAGAAAAAAAGAACAAAATGGTAGTCTGCAGAGTTTCAGCAGGTGCACATTTTATTTCCTTTCCTATCACTGCAGTTTACCTGTCTAGACAACTGTCATGGAGGTTTTTATCCTTCAAAAGAAGCAAATTCACTTGCCTTCATGGGCAGGATAATTTGTTTATAAACATTAATATTTGACTTGCCATATGTTCATTTGCTTTTTTGGGCAGGAAACCCTGTAGCACAGGGTGACATAATAAGTTATATAACATGATACAGGATTTCTGCTCTACTTTTCACTGGATCTGGATACTGAGATTGCAAAGATTCAGCACCAGCAAGTTTTATGCAGTGCTGAGGACAAATATCAAAACTTTGTGTCTGTTAACCCAGTAATTTACCAACTGAGTTGTACTACGAATTCTGTGTATTTCATTTAATCAGAGCAAAATGCTTCTCATTATTTAAAAATGTGTGTCACAGCAGAACTGAAAAAAATTAGAACACCATAGATGCAAAGTTGTGCTGACTCGTCTAGTTCAGGCCTGTGTTCAAAACTAGGAAAAGAGAGAGAAGAGAGATGAAGACACCAAGAGTGATAGAGTGAGTAGAATTTTATCTCAGAAATTAAAATAATCTGCACATGATTGGGGTCTGGGATTATGCTGGTCAATATTTTGTCTAACAGAGTCAAACAGGGTGACATTACATATATTATATTCATCTCGCATAATGAAATCATGACCCCCAAACACATGTTCTTTACACTTGCAGTTCCTAAAATTTCAGGGACAATAATATCCAGTCTCAAGGCTGAGGTGAGAAATTGTGCTCATAATGATTGCTTCATGCTGGGGATTTGTGAGAACACATTCTCAGATACTGCAATAGGGCCTCACAAATGAAAAGAATAAGATTCTTTAACAATGAAAATAAATGTATTAGTAAGAAGCCTTTGAGATTGAACAACCCTACACTGACCTGAGCCTTGTGTTCTTTCTTTGAGCTATTTTCCAGAGCTCTGTAAAATGTAAAAAGGCCAGAGGCTGAGGCACTGATCCAGGAAGCTTTGCCCTGTAGCAAAGAGGAACTACACCTGTTACAGGGCAAATTCTAAGGTAATCAGTAAGGTTGTGTGTAAGGAAGTTTGAATGTCTGTGAATTTGTAGCACAGCAAACGTGCCCCTTATACCACAAATACAACATTTTGTTCAGGTAGAATGTAATAGGCATTGGATTTCTGAAACCATACAGAAAACAGGATTGTAAACTACCACAGTAACTCTGCATATATGGTAATGAACAGCAATAACACAAAGTTGTCCATAATTCTTTCTTTGTTATTAAAGAGCCTGTTATAGTAGTGAGGTAATCTGATTTCTGATGTTACGTTTACTTAGCATTACTTGAGTTAACAAGTTTTGGATATACATGAGTTTATAGTGTGGATGCTCATATGCACTGCACATGTGTTGGCACTCACTACACATATGTACACTTGCTAATGTGTAGGGAAGCTGAGGTTGACAAGACTCTCTTCCTTGACTCTCTGTCTTATCAATTAAGCTTGCTGCATTGTCCAGATCAGCTAGCTGCTTGCTCCTAAGTTTCTGTCTGTGCCTCTGAGAGAGAATTACAGGCCAGCTTATATGCCTAAAACTCTGTTCATCTGCAGTACATTATTTACAAGAAAGAGTAATTATGCTGTCTTCTTAGTCACTTTCCATCACAGTGCACCCTTCACATTCATCTCCACACAGTTTTGTAGTAGTGATTCCCATCAATATGTACTTGGTATGTTTTACAACAATATTCAGGAACAATATTCATTGTTTTGAATTCAGTCATTTTCTTAAAGTTCTGTATTGAATCTCAAGATTACAAAGTCCTAAAAGGAAAACAATAGACAACCTTCAAATAATGTATTCAGCTATTTCTTCTCATATGTGCTTGTAAGTTTTTTTCTTAGATCCACATATCTTTTCCTCGGATTCTTCGAGTATTCTCTTTGAAAATAATTCAATTAAAGTAAATGAGTGAAATGTATTTGTTTAAGATTTATATTGCATACTATTTCTCTATAGCATACCATTGTATAAACAATATGCTGTCCCATATTTTAGCATAAATTTTCCTACAGAAAAAATATTCTATTTGATTTGGCATGATGAGATTAATGAGCTTACAGGTTTTTTTTTTACTGTAACTTATGTCTGTTCTATTTATGACAACATTAGAAACCTATATTACTTGCATCACACTCACAACTTTCTATAAACATCGTTCATTTTCTATATGACATGGAAATGATGTCAAGATTGTTATGGAGATAAATACAGTTTCTTTCACATGTTTATTTAAATATAATGTTTATTATGCAATGTAATACGTGTTCCCCTATAAATGAAATTAATTATCTTTCCCTTTTTGCTCTTAGAGTTTGAAGATATGATTTTCAAGTCATCTTGAATTCCAGATCTTCTTGGCATAGCTGCCTAAGTGTTGGAATTAAAGGTATGTCCTATCATGCCCATGCGGTGATCCTGTTAAAAATGCAGTGGATTAACTTACTGGGACACTTAGAACATTTAAACAATAAATGTTGATTTTTGTCCACAGTTTAGACATCCAGGAGCAGGTCAGGCGTTCTGAGGCATAGAGATATTGAGGAGAAGATGGAAGTGATGGCAGTTTGTTTGCATGACTGCCTTCATATTGAGGCTTGATTGTAGCTGTAGAGTCTAAGCTTACTACAGGGCTTCTTGGGAGGCCTTGATTCCTAGAGGCTTGCAGCAGAGTTCTTCCCTACCATCCCAGGCAGACATATTCCCATATTCTTTTCAACTACATGTTTCCTTTCCTACCATGAGGGTAAACTGAGGTACAGTGTCTTTCATAACTTAAAATCATCATTTTTGCCATATGCTGTCAGATATACAAGGCTGCAGTACAGTGCTGGAAGGGACTACATAATCAGTACTCAACATTCTGTCATCTGCTTCCACACTGTACAGTTTAGTTCATTATGACAAGAATCCATATCACTTGCCATACTGTGCCAGTGCCTAGGAGTCTGTCACTAACTGTGGCTTAGACCACAGCAGGAGAGTTTCATTTTGCTTAGAGTTTGAACTGACACAGCCCATCTTGGTTTAGGAGGTATGGGTCAGCTAGCCACGTTACACCTACTCATGAATCAGAGAGGGATGAAAGCCAGTGCTCAGCTTATTTTTTCCTTTTTAATCTGTCAAGGATCACAGCCCTTGAGAGCATGGACCCACATTCAGGGTGTGTTTTCTCTCCCCAGATAAGCTTTCCTGAAAACATACTGAAAGATATACCTAAAGATATGTTTCTATGGTAATTTTAAATTCACTCAAGTTGATAGTTGATATTTACCATTGTAGAAGATATCGAAGAGTTACTAGTCAGTGACAATTCTGAAATTATATTTAGCCACAATTAACTACTTCGAAGAGGCTGAAATTCCACCCTTACATCTTATTACTAAGGCCTTAGGCATACCTGTATAGAACTCTACTCTAGATGTTTCCAATATCATAAGAAAAGAAGCTACATATATTTAGCAATCATATAGCCCGCTATATTAATAAGTATGTTTGCTGTCCAAGTTATAGGGAAACGACGTCATCTCATAATTGTGCTTCCCATTATGACACTGGCTAGATTAACTGATTAGTCATATAATCAATGTTTGCTATTTTTGAGAAGGCATTACTCTTATCCATACAAATTTGAGCTACTTAAATAAAAATAATTTTCATTTTATAAAACTTTGAAGTTTGTTAGAAATAAAAATTCCTAATCAAATATGAAAAAGAAGATAATGAAAAGAAATCCTGTATGCCGGAACATGATTTTAGCCCTGCCTCTTGTAAGGCAGGGGGAGGGAGATCAACCCAGGTCTGAGACTGTCTTGACACAATAGTGAGATCATGTTGCAAAGCTAATGATATAAACTCCAAGGAAAGTGGTTAAAAAATGATTGCATATTGAAGCTCCATGTCCATAGAAAGATCTTAAAGTCTTAGAGGATGGCCATTCCACTGCAGATAGACACCATGAAATTATGGAAGGGAAAACAATATGATCCTTAACGCCTTTCCCATAAGCTACCAGTCAGCACACACTCCCTTTCCTCAACTTCAACCATTGTTGCATCTTCATTAAATGCATGTACAATCATAACTGGTTGTTTCTCTTTCACATTTCCTTTTTAATTAGGTGTTTTCTTTATTTACATTTCAAATGTTATCTCCTTTCCACATTTCACCTCCCCAAACGGCCTATTCTCTACCCCCTCACCCTGCTCACTAACCCACCCACTCACATTACTCTTACTACATCACCTACACTGGGGCAATGATCCATTACAGGTCCAAGGGCCTCTCCTCTCATTGATATCCAACCAGACCATCCTCTCCTTGTGTACTCTTTGGTTGGTGGTTAAATAGCTGAAAGCTCTGAGGGTACTTGTCAGTTAATATCATTGTTCCTCCTATGGGGATGCAAACCCATACAGCTCCTTGGGACCTTTCTCTAGCTCCTCCATTGGGCACCCTTTGCTCAGTTCAATGGTTGGTTGAGAGAATCCCCCACTGTATTTGTAAGATACTGGCAAGGCTTCTCACGAGACTGCTATATCAGGCTCCTGTCAGCTAGCACTGTTGTCATGCACAATAGTGTCTGTGTTTGGTAACTGTATATGGAATGGATTCCTATTTGGGGGCAATCTCTGTAAGGTCATTCCTTCCCTCTCTGCTCAACACTTTGTTTCTAGTCTTTGATTGTTGCTTCCTGGTATTGTTGTTGTTAAAAGTGGAGTTATGTTTATGTGGCTACCGTCTTATTGGTCTGTTAATGGAAGATTACATTATTGCTTTTTCTATTGTAGTTTCCATCATTCTGTTGGAGTTTTCTATGTATTATTCTTTGAAGGGCTGGATTTGTGGAAAAATATTATATAAATTTGGCTTTGTCATGGAATATCTTGATTTCTTCATTACGGTAATTGAGAATTTTGCTGGATAGAGTAGTCTAGGCTTTGTGTTCTCTTAGGGTCTGAATGAGATCTGTCCTGGACCTTCTAGCTTTCATTGTGTCTGGTAAGAAGTCTGGTGTAATTCTGATAGGTCTGTATTTATTGTTTTTTTAGAATATACTTAATATTTTAATTGAGGATACATGATTAAATTACATAAAATTTGGTCTATTAACACCACAAATAAGAAAATTAAAACAAAATATAATGTAAACAAATGCAAAACAGAACAAGGTAAATATGTAAGAAATAAAAATAATGGTACTTATTAAAATTACATTACAAGGAATATTAAATGTGGTCACATTATTCTTTAAAAACATAAAGCTTTCCTGATCTATGAAAAAGAAAGTTCTCATAATACATTGTCTATAAGAAACATAGGCTAAAGGGTTCTGGAAGGATGTACCAAGTTGACAGTGAAAGACACAAAAATGAACTAGGGCAGCTACATCGGTTTCAGACAAAGTGGATGTCATTAATATAATAAATTGTCATTACTTAAATAGGATTTGTAACATACATGCTTTTCTTACATTTTGAAGGTTTACAGTTCCATGATGGAGTCACTGGAAGTGTTGAGTTCACGATCTCACTTATGCATGGCAGCTTCTTGCTGTCTTTCTACAACCATGAAACGAGCTCCTTGTCCCTCTCTGGACTGTTATTGGAGGGAAAGTGACCCAGAAGTGACATCACTGCTGGAATCCCAGCTCTCTCCTGGCAGGCTGTGCTCAGAGGGCAATGAAACCACCCAGCTCCAGGGTGCAGATGGTGAGTGGAAGGATCCTTTCCCAGATGCTCTACTCATCTTATGTCCTGTGACTCTCCCACAGTTCTTATTTTAGATTCGCTGTCTTTATCCATTTGTTACCCTATGTTCTAACAAGGAGTCTTGGAAAGGCTCCTATTCTCCCACCATTATAGTACTTTGAACTTTGAACCAGAAGTTATCTGTGATCCCAATATGAAATACCATTCTCAATATCCATTCACAAAATATTAGACAGTAGTGTGGGCCAACTGCATTTCTAATCAGACAAGTATGAAGTTTTCATTGCCTGTTGACATTTCTGGGATCTGAAGTGTTTGTCACTACTTATAGTATTACCCTTGCACTCAAAATCAGCCTGCAACTACATGTGTTCCAGAAGCAGTCTGTTCTGAACAGCCGCTCTAAAAATCAATCTGTCTATAAAAATCCAGCCTTGCTAAGGGTAATGGCAGCATTGGCATTTCTTTTCCTAGCTGAATGAGATAATGGAGGCCTTCAGTGTCCAATTCTTTAAAGAAAGTAAATATACACATATTAGAAGCTCCAAATGCATCATTATTTATATCTTTACATTTTACATTTTTTACCATTTTAAAAGGTACAGTGAAGTCATTAATTGAATATATATTATGTTCAGGAACTTTCCCCCTGTGCCCATGTCCTCAAGGATCTTCCCCGGTTTCTCATGCATCTGATGGGAAAAAATACAAAGATAGACAATCAGACATTATGCATGCAGAGGGACTGAGATACAGAATGTCCGACAGACAGACACACACACACACAGAGAAAAGGGATAGAGGCAGAAAGAGAGAGAGACAGAGACAGAAAGAGTCAGAGACAGAGAGACAGAAAGAGAGAAAGAGCAGCACCCAACTCCATATGAGATTTCTCCATTAAATACCCCTCCTCAGAGCTCAAGGAATCCTGAAGTAGAAAAATAAGAATAAATAATATACATACCATAGGATAGACTAGACACAAGGAGAACAAAGCCTTCTAAGTCAACTGATCAAAACTTATTTGTACACACAGACGGTGAGGCAGTAGACATTGGGTGTATTGGTGTGTGCAAAGTCTTCCCAAAACCTATCTTTCAGTTTAGTATTTTATAGGACTCCTGAATGTGTAAAAATATGTCTCAGTTTCTTGAGCTCTTTTCTTCTGTTGGTTTGCCAAATCTTACTTTGTTGAGCTTTTCTGTGTGGTAACCTAAGTTTCATTCTTAAATTCAGTATACAGATCTAAAAGAAACCACCTTCCTGAAATTATCTGCTGACCTCCAACCATTTATCCCTTTATGATCAATATCGAACACACAAACAAACAAATGAGAAGTATCTTAGGTGAGGGTTAGATAGATGCTTTAGTGATTAAGAGCATGCACTACTCTTTCAGAAGATCCGACTGTAGTTTTTAGTACTTCACAAGCTGGCTCACAACCGTGAAAGTAGAAGGTAACATAAAGCAACATCTGAAATTGTCTTGTGACCTTCACATTTGCATGCTGTGTGCACATATCCATCCATTGTTCAGGTGACATTCCTTACTGTATATGAAGGTGCATCTCTGTATTTTCAATTGTTAAATCTGTACTGATAAAGAGCTAAGTGATGGCAGGAGTTTGATACTGTCGTTTCTGAACCATCACTGTGCTTTAGATTTTAAATTTTGCTGATTTAAAGTTTGCTGACTTTGCTCAAAACATGAATGTCATTGCCTGATGGCAATCCAAGAGATATTCTGGCACTGTCTTACTGCTAATTGCTAATTATAATTATCTGACAGCCAATAGAAAGGTCAAAACTACTGGGATTGACCAGGGCAGGAGACAGACAGAGGGGACAAAAGCAGATGCAGGAGTATGAAAAAATACTGATGGAAGCAGAAGATAGGGAACAGAGCTGTAAACAGTGAGAACCAAATGGGTAGGTAGATTGTTGTACAACTTGAAGTAAGTTGAAATGAGCTCTCCCATCAAAATGCCTACAGCTTTGACCTATACAGAAATCTATGTTTTATTTTTGCTGTAAGCTGCTCTGTGAAAAGCCCTGTTTTCACCTATGCTCACAAGAATACACACCTGCAAAACAGTATGTGATGCAGCTTCTTGGGTGTATGGATGATTAAACTGATGGACAATCTCATGGTTTCCTACACAGAGGAATCCAGAGAAGCTTCCATCCCTCTTCCAAACACAATTGACCTTCCTGCCTAACAAGTGTAGCCCAGCCTTCTCACATTTCTCTCTTGCTCACATACCCTTTGAGCCTTGGTAACAGGCTCTCAGGGCAGCAATAGAGCCCCTGAGAACAAAGTCTTTGATTTATTGCTTGTGCTGTATGCATAGAGGCAGAGAAGGCCCACACAGAACTAAGTACACATGTATGAATGCTCACATCTACAAGCATAATCTCTCACTCATGGAGACCCTCATCTCTGTACATACTCATGAATCACACACAATTGGAGAAACCTCCCATGACAGAGAGGCACATGTAGACACACATACTGCAGAATGGTTGTTTACAATTGTATAGCCATTTACTCTTCTGTACACTTGAGAAACTGCCCTGAGTCACCATGAAACCAGACTTGTATGTTAGTTCATGATAACTGTGGCATCCACTGCTTCCTCCTTTTCCTGGACTTCCATCAACCACTGTTTAATCATGTTCTCTTTCAGATATCTCTGGATAAAATAGCTAATGGTCCTGGAATGCAAACTGTATGACCAGTGTGGTGGCCAATCTTTCAGCCTTTTACATCTATCAAGATAGCAGTGTCACAGATGGAGGTAGATGCATAGTGCTCTCACAAGGCAGAGAGGGGAGAGGCATTTAACAGAAAGCAACAGGCATGCCACTTACTTCATTCAGCTTAGAATCTCTGTCTCCTCAGTTGGCTCCAGTCAGTCTGTGGAGAACTTCATCCCTCTGCTCCCTCGGAATCTCTCTTGACCAATTAAAGGTAAGTTGTCTAAGAGACATGGCAACACAGCTTGTGAACAATGAGTATTTCTTTATGGTCACCTGTCCCTTTGCCTAACTGTGAAGTATCTTTTAGCCTCTGGTTCCTATATTGATGATTTGTGAGGTTTGGTTCTCCAGAACTTGAGCATGCTATATTAGTAACTCAGGTCTAAATAGAACATCAACATCACTGTCACTCAAACCTCACTGAAGCTGAGGCAAGAAAATCATATGGCTAGCCTGCCTTATATGGAAATTCTACCTCAAAAAATGCATGATTGTCATTCAGAAATGTCACTGTCCCTGACACCTCATAGACTACAAATGCCTCTTACTGTGCTAACAGGAAAATGTCAGCAGCAAGGAGGATAAACTGCTCTTTAAGTGTGTTAATGAAATCATCTGAGAGGTTCTTTGCTTGTTGATGGAGAATCACCAAAATGTCAACACATTCCTCCTCTCCTCTCTAGAATTGCCTTTACTTTCGATCAGGTCTAACTATGTAAACCAAACTACCTAGATATCTTGGTATATTTCTGTCTCTATCCCAAGAAGCAGGACTTGAGATGTCTTCTGGGTGACTTACCTGATTAAACAATAGGAAAATTGGCAAGATTTCCTATCTTTGAATATCTCCAACAGGTCTTCAACTTGTAGCCACAAGGTCTCCCCAGAAAACACATTCAGAATCTACAACATAAATACTATTATTCTTTCTCTGGTTCAAATTAAGGAGAGCTAATGGATGAGTAGGAAGTCCTTACCCAACTGGTTAAAATGCTCCATGTTCTCCTTCTCTTGCTGTCTTGGGTTTTTCAGGGACTTTAAGCTTCCCCTAGAACTCCACACTCTCTACTTCCCCATGGGTTCTCTGTCTGATCCCCTACCCTACATCCAGGTACATGCATCAAGACTGAGGAAATCCAGGCAGGCTCTTGAGCAGGTAAATGCTTATAGAGTTCTACGTTTAAGGATTTCTATTTATTTTGTTTCTCAGAAGACTTTGTGCATGTGAATTTTTGGTCTATATGTAGGTATATGAATTCATTACTAGAGCCAAGGTTGCCCAAGAAAATTAGGAATTGAGTAGAGAACTTATGAGCAAACATATGGGAGATGAGATCAAATAGGATCCATATTGAATGAGTTTTTTTGGAATGAGCCATGTCTGGATCCTCATGCACTGTCCATAAATTAATTTGTACTCTGCAGAGCATTGGAGATCAGAATGCTTTGTGTCCTCCTCATGTTTTGATCTAGGAACATTTACAAGTGATGACCTGGCCCCTCAGCCTAGTCCTGTACTTCTAGTACCACCTCACTTACAACTCTGCACTGGCTAGCAGCACGTCGGTCTGGGGATTGGGTTGTGTCTATGTGTACAGGGCCAGCTGTGATATGAAAAGACCTAATCTGTGTCTTCACTTAGACCAACAAGCAAGGAGAGGTGAGAATAATAGGGAAGGATCTAATAGGAGAAGTGAAGAAAAAGTGTGTGTCCGGGACAGATGTGGAATGGAATGTAAGCATTGCAAAAAGGACACTTAGAGATTTACTTTCTGTCCTCATCTAGGCACAGACATGCAAAGGGACCAGTGGTAAGAAAACCTCATGCTGTAGTGATGGAACAGTTATCAGTGTGGCCTTTATATATGATGCATTTGCTGAGTGTGAACTTGTGGAAATAATTGAGAGTTCATTATTCTCAGATAGCAAAGGTTAGTGAGACCCTAGCTGCTCTTACGGATCCAATAGGAATCACCCTGTCCACAGGCTTCAATATCCAAGCTGGAGACCATGAATCTTAAGTTAAAGGGAGGACCCTCTGCAGTGAACACTTGCAGCTTGTTTCAGCAACTGATGATTGTGATAAAAAATTCAGTCCCAGGAGTGAGAAACCCACCTTGTACTTTTATTCAGCGAAGCCTGAAGCTACATAAACAATATAAGCTAGTACTTTTTCTCTTGGTTACATACCAGAAGTAGATGGTAAGAAACTACTGTTGAAGAAACCACAGTTCAGTTTTGGTCCATAGAGAAATGAACTGAGTCTGGCAGACATCTGACTGCTGCCTTGCATTCTCTGTGAAGTGTGGTGCTATACATGGGAGAAAAGTCATGTTCTGACCACTAGTGGATTTTATCTGCTATTATTCTAACGTGCTTGGTAGAATATGCCTACAGATTCAATCATGACAGTCTTGCTATAACACTAACCAGTACGGTCTGGTTAAAATTTTGGCCATTAGACAAGATGAAATCCATACCTAGATCTTTAACCTGGTCCTAAACCCATACTCTGGTACATAACAGATCATGAAAAGACATACTGCTGTCTTTTTGGACATACTTTCAAACTGCTTCCTCAATGTGTCCATGTTCATATATTAGTGCTACTTTTCCCAAAGGTCAGAGAAACAACTTTTGCAGGGTGATGTGTTAAGGTATAGACTAATTTACTCTCATTGGTTTTTTATTATTATTACTTGTATTTGTACTACTCTAATTATCCTTATCATTACTATCATTACTACTATTATTATTATTAATATTATTATTTAGACATATACCTATTTCCTTAATTACCTCGAGTTGCTGAGAGCAAATATTAAGTGTTTGACCCCAAATGAGACATTTAAATCACACAAATACACACCAGACCTAACTACTCAGAGGCCATGGTATAACATGACCTAGAAACAGTATAAAAGGTGGAAAATAGGAGGAGCACTTTGAAAACGTCTGTTCTGGACAGGATAAGCCATTGCACTCATAAAAACCCAGCAACTGTGTTTACTTGCACTATACCTTTAAAAAGTGAAGCCCTTACAGCATGCTATCATACATATTAAAGAAGCTCCTAGTCCAGCTTTATAAGAACAGCTAATAATATCAAGTGTTTTGGGTATGAGGAGTCATTTTTCTTTAGGGGTATAGAGAGAAGAATTTTTCCAGCATCCATGGGACACCACAGGGAAGACATGCAACACACCTGATTGAACACAGCAGGTTTTATGTTTTTTGTTTTTGTTTTTGTTTTTAAATGTTACATGTCCCTTGGCTTCCAGGGACAAGGACCTTAGCACCATGCCTGACAAGCAGAGTTTGATCATGGAATCTAACATAGTAGTAGAAAATACCTGATGCCTTCAAGTGCTCCTGAACTCGAGAGAACCTCTAGCATATGTCCTCTAGAAGCAAAACAATAAACACATATACAGAAACACACACACACACACACACATATATATACACACACACACACACACACACACACACACACAGAGAGACAGAGAGAGAGAGACAGAGACAGAGAAAGAGACAGAGAGAGAAAATAAATGTACATTTAAAGGAGACATGATAGTTGAAGAGATTCTTTTTAAATTGGATTCTGTGCAATATGAGGGAAACATCAATGTGTTGTGATTAGCTTCACTTCTGAACAGGACCAAAGTCAGGAGCATTGAAAAGAATAGTTGACCACCCACAGGTCATAGTGAGCTTCTTTCTGCCAGTATGCCACCAGCAGTGAGTTTGTCCTGCCATCTCTTGTTGAGGACAGTATCTTTGTGTGAGGTGGATGCAAGTACTATTCTCATTGATTAGGTCATTAAGAATTCAGGGAAGTCACATGCTGTAGGAACCATGTTCAGGTGAGCACATTACTCTGTGTAGGTCAGACAGATTTCCCTGGTGTATTGTCTTGTGTTTTGTGGCAAGATTTTTCAGTCAGTAGTATATCCATCAGGACAACTTGGTTGTAGGACTGGACAAACTGGAGCAGGTGACATGGTGTATGAGGAGTGGAGAAAGTCTTCATCTTATTTATGTTCTATAAATGTGACAAATTCCGCAGGGCTGCAGTCATCTTCTCTTGTCTTCCAGGGTTTGAGAGGTGGTCACTTTGTTACCAAAGTTCTTTTCACATCTGTGATGAACTGAAGATTCAATATGCAGTGAACATCACAGTACAAAGTCAGCACTTTAATGGTGTAAGCCTGACACAGCATCATCAAAGGTTCTTCAGGGAGCCTAGCAGAAACACACATCCCTAGGATATTTTCTGGAAAATACATCTTTTTCGGTTTTCCATGATGTTGCAGTACCAGACTATAATAATCTCATGTAGGGAGACATCATATCATGCCGTTTGTACTAGAAACTCAATACCGATGGTCGACTCATTTCAGATTAAAGTCAATCCAAAAGCAATGAAGTTTCTATTGAGTCAGAAAATTCTTTTTAGTCTTCATTAATCCATTTCTCTCAGAGCAACATTCTGAGTAGATGAAAAATGTAGGCTGATGTCTGGGACCTTTGAGATGATTCCCCTCTGCAGTTGGTTAGTGAGTCTTGGAATTATAATCTGTCCCACATCTACCCTGTGACAGATGATGCAGACCAGTTTTGGGTGTACTAAATCCTTATATACAATATATGCTCATGGTTCATGGCCAAAAATATTGTCTTAACCTCTTAATAAATATGTTTTATAACAAAATCAATTTCTAATTGTTATGAACTCCTAATACACTATCCTTACTTTAAATAAACCTCATATAGAAAAGATAGGTTTTCTTTTGGCCACCAAGTATAACCATCCAGACTGGTACACATACATGATGTAGATTAAACATTCAAGAGATAGAAGCAACATGTATAACACATTGAACATAACAGATATGTATACCACCCTACATACATACATATAACACATTCATATGTATAAAAGACTCAGAGAGACATACATGTGTACAAGTACTCATGCATACACACACACACACACACACTCACAACTGAAGGTGTTTGGGATTTGACTCATCTCAAATCTGTGACAGTCACCATGATGTTCCGGGTGGTGACATGACTGCAGTCCTGCAATTGGAGAAAAGGAAATGTGGATAAGTCGTGGTAAGCTCCAATTTTGAAACAACTTATACTTTTTATATTATAGCAAAGGAAAGTCTCATGTGATCTAGTCTACACTATATATCCTAGAGAGCACAGACCAATCTTGGTGTTAAACTCCTGACACCTGCTCTCCAGTACTGTATTATAGGAAAGCAGCACTTAGCAGATTCCAGAAGTGGAAATGCTGGGAACTGAATAGAGAGCCTAAAGTTTAAACACAAGCAATCTCACTGCATAGCCCTGTCCCAATCCTCTAATGTAAAAAGCTAACTGTAGAGCAATAATTGTCATCTTAGAGGTGAGATTATCTTGTTGGTGGCAGCTATGGGAAAGGGGCTGGGACCCAGTACTCCTCCCTAGTTCTCCTCATGATCAGAGTCAGTGTGTCATCATATATCTTGGCACATATTTTTCAGAGTCACTTGCAAAATATTGCCTTATTAAAAGGATCAGTAAGTCTGTGTATTATTGGAATCATTGTATAAATCAGATGATAAAAGTTATCTAATAGTCTTTGAGGGATGCTTAAATATGGCATACAAAAACATGAGGAGTAATCAGTATGACTCAGTTTGGCGACATAGTGTCAGATAGCTTTAAACTCATGATTCACCTGCTATAGCTGTCCTGCTGCTGGCTTTGTCAGTATGCTTTACATTGGCCAGAAATAGAAAGTGTTGTTGCAACTTGGAACCTTGGGATTAGATTTCTAGGCATTTTTTTATAATCATGCAATCTCTTTCAACTTTGCAATACTTAACATTGTTATATTACAAGACAGAGCTATGCAGTTTAGAACACATCTGTTCGGATCTTCTTCCTCCCATCTGACTGAAAAATGTTCTCTGCTTTTGATCCATGAGAGTACTAAACTGGGAACAAGGGAGATGATAAAATGTGCAACAGAATCCACTGATCTTATACGGAAGCAGGCACTGCACAATCACCTGACTCCAGATCTAGGACATCTGACAAACTCTTCTCAGCACTAAAGGTACTGAACCCACAGATAACAGGCTTAAAGTAAAAATGGTATCCGCTTTCACTAGTCTACACAATGATGGTACAGAAAGAAACATAGAAATATACATGTTTTACAAAAAAAATCTTAAATTTTATTAGGTCTTAATTTTTGTTATAATCAAGAGTATAATGATATATATATATATATATATATATATATATGTATATCTACATGTATTATGACACATATAAAGCACACATACACAGAGAGACAGAGACAGAAAGACAGACTGACTCTTGGAATTCGCAGTCTGATATAGGATCTTAGATTACTTTGCATCTCTGTGACTGAATTTCTGGTTCTTATATATTTTATGGGACAGGTTCTGGTCCTTTCACTATGTTGCTACATTTCCTTTGAATCTAAACTCAATGGAAGAGCCCTGGCTGATATGCAATAAAGTGAAAGAATCTTGCTATCTGGGGCTGATCTGACACACAGAGATCTGATCATACTAAGTGTGTGACCAGAGAAAATAATATGGGAGAAGAAACTACCTCCCTAGAGAGTTAGAACCATACTCTTCCAGACAAAATTCCTGGTCAAAATTTGCATAATTAACCAATCTTGCATATTTTCCATTTGCATTCAGATCGCTGAGTGTGAGTTAGTTAATGACATGGATAAAGCATTAAATAAGCTAATGGATTTCATACTTTGGTCTTTTCCTCATGTTACTGGGGATGGAATTCAGAGCCTCAAGCATGCTGCTCTCACACTCTGACCCTGAAGTACACTCAGGTTTTGCTTCCTTAATCTTATCCTGATGTTATTAGTAAGCCCAGATATCAGGTTTGAGGGACAGAAAGGACTAGCATCTCAGAGACAGTCAATGACTAGATTTCAAATATGAGAAAACTTATATCCACTGATACCTGCATCCTAGATATTTGGTTATTGTGAATTGTTAAGAAGAGGGTGGTGAAGATGAACTGCCAGGAGAGTAAGGAAAAAATGATGAACCCAATCAGCACTGTGTCCTGCTTGAAAACACAGCCTTGATTACTTGTACAAAGATACATACACAGAAGAGAGCTGTGTCCTGTCTGTGGGTGTGGAACCCTCTCCGTGGACAATCAGATATTTCTTGTAGTCCAATAGGTGTCAGTGTGAAAATTCCAGTTCTGAAATGAGAAAAGGCAGACACAGTTGCACACATTTGCCTCCAAGTCCTAGTTTCCTCTGTCTCTCTTTTCTACCTTTCTCTCTACCGTTTTCTTTTGTTTGTTTTCTTTTACTCATTTCTCTCTTTTTCTTAGATGTCTCTTTTTTCTTATATGTCTCTCCCTCTTTCTCTTTTACCGTCTCATCTCTCTCAAAACCTCCTATCTCTCTTCTCGTCTTCTTTGAACAGTGTTTCCCTTCTATTTTAGTAACTGCGGACTATGTCTGCCTATTGTAATTGATCATGGTCCACGCTGTCCTCCTCCTAGACCTTGACATCCATGTCCTAGTTTTAATTATCCACTAGTTTCTTAGTGTTTTTCCTTTCTTTTTGTCATTGATGTCTTTCCCCCTGATCTTCCATCTACATTTTCTTATTTATTTATTCATTCATTCATTCATTTATTCACTTTCCTTCCTTTTGTCATATATAAGCATCTCTGTCTCTCTGTCTCTGGATCCCTTTCTTGCACGATAATCTAAGTGGGCAGAGGAAGTCAACAGTAGAAATATGTAGGAAGAACAATGTAGCAATGAGTTAGGTCTGTTTAAACCAATAAATTTGAGGCAGAAGGGACAAAATTCTAAAACCAGAGCAATCTTATTCCTGTAGCACATCAAGTGTACAAAAATATTATAAAAGAAAGCAGGATGATTCATTGCTCTCCTGAAGAATTCAGAATAACACAGCATTGTGAAATAAAAGACATAAAACTCTTATACAGTGTTTTCTGTGGAATTTGTTCAATCTCTGCCTCTTGAGTAAATTTCTTAAGAGGTTGTCTTAGAAAACCAGCAGTGGTGTCATCTTATCTTTTAAGAGTGGCTGGTGATCATTAGACTATGCACCTTAAAGGAAGGCTTTCCTAGCAATCAATTAAGACATTCTGTACATAGACAATTTTTAAATAGTTTGGAGCCATTGACAATTTTGTAATTCTAAATTCCAGACTTGAATCTCACATACTTACTGTTTATACTTGGGAGCACACACCACAGCTATGGATTCAGGGAGCATCGTTTGGTATGCAAAATGTGTGTGTAGATCTACACTTGACAAAAAGGCTGTCTGGGTTGGATGGGTCTGAGAAGACAAAAGAAGTCAAGAATTGTAAGTTAGCCCAGTCAGCTATGGTTGATCCAGCAAGGAAGGGAGGCCATGGATCATTAACAATCTTTTCTCTCCTGTGATTTCCAAAATCTCTCCATGCAGACCCACATCTGTCATGTGGAAAAGGAAAATTGAACCATCTGCCTGATAATACTATGACTCTTTCCTTTACTTCCCTCCCATTCTCACTGGGCCACCAGATGTAACTACCCATCAGACGAATACATTCATGAGTCCACACTTACAGATAGTAATCACATTTCTGCACAATAAACACAAAGTACTGCTAGAACTGAGGAGGTTCATATATAAAATGGAGGAAGACATGGTGAGTTCAAGAGAGGATTCAATTTCAGAGGAAGGAAGTGAGAAATTTGGAGCAGGCTTTTAGCAGATTCTCATTTCTATCTCTAAGTTGTGTATGCATATAGATGCATCCACCTTGAGATATTTAACAACTCTATTTATGTATGTACACTCACAACTATGCTATAACTTATTTTTCCCTTTTTTTTTATTCGATATATTTTTATTTACATTTCAAATGATTTCCCCTTTTCTGGACCCCCACTCCCCAGAAGTCCCATAAGCCCCCTTCCCTCCCCCTGTTCTCCCACCCTCCCCTTCCCACTTCCCTGCCCTAGTTTTGCCCTATACTGCTACACTGAGTCTTTCCAGAACCAGGGGTCACTCCTCCGTTCTTTTTGTACATCATTTTATGTGTGGATTATAGTTTTGGTATTCCAGTTTTCTAGGTTAATATCCACTTCTTAGTGAGTGAATACCATGATTGATCTTTTGATACTGGCTTACCTCACTTAGTGTATGATGTTCTCCAGCTCCATCCATTTGCCTAAGAATTTCATGAATTCATTGTTTCTAATGGCTGAATAGTACTCCATTGTGTATATATACAACATTTTTTGCATCTATTCTTCTGCTGAGGAATACCTGGGTTCTTTCCAGTTTCTGGCTATTATAAATAGGGCTGCTATGAACATAGTGGAGCATGTATCCTTATTACATGCTGGGGAATCCTCTGGGTATATACCCAGGAGTGGTATAGCAGAATCTTCCGGAAGTGATGTGCCCAGTTTTCTGAGGAACTGCCCAACTGATTTCCAGAGTGGTTGTACCAATTTGCAACCCCAACTCTTTTTACATATGTACACTCACAGCTATGCTATAATTTAAAACATCAAGCCTTTGACAACTAAAGTGAAATCAAAGAAAAATTGAAGAAAACAGCAAACAAGAAGATACCATGTCCAAACCATCTCACAGGTCCTACAGGTCAGTAATCTGCTAACCCATTTCCTAAGAGCAGCCTTCTCACTTCAAATTCCCCTAGATTCTAGGTCCTAGATGCCTGCTTCAGTATGACCGTTATGACAGACTCCACATTGACCAATTCCTAATTAAGTGACTTCTTGTTTTGAAGCACAATATTACAGTTCAATCAACTTGGCACCAAATTCTCTACCTACAAGTCTTATCGTCCTGAATGCTGGGGGTCCAGGAGTGTGACAGTACACCCAGATTTTATGACATTATTGAACATTGCAATCTCTGCCCACCATGACTTAGAAGGCATTAAGTCAATATCCTCAGAGCTCCAGCTGGTCAAATCCTGACGTCATTCTTCCTGTATCCCTGTTATGCGGCTTCTGAGAACATCATATCCAGTTCTCCTTCACCCTTGTTTCTTCTTCATCCCTATATACCCTGCTTTCCTCATTAGACATTCACCTAATCTGCCAGGGAATTGTTTCTCTTCCAGCCAGTTCTCCCTATTTACCAGGTTCATGAGCCACCTGCACGTGGCTCAGGTCCCTCTCTAGGCTTCTCACAACATCCTCCCAATGTTGATGCAGTTGGAATATCTAACATGTGCCTTCAATTCCAAACAGTATAACTGAACCCTGCTGTCAAGATCTGTCCTCTTCTGCAACCCTATTCATGTTTATGAGAGGAGCACTTCTAACTCCATGAGCCCAATTGAAATCCTGCCCAGTCTGACTCCTCAGCCTCTACACCTATTGCCTGGGTATCTGAATTACCCTGATCCCTCCTACACACACAAACAAGACTATCACCTTCTTATCCTCATTCCATGGTATAAGCTCCCAAACCACACCTGACATTCCCTTCCCAAGGAGCCCTTCAACTCCTTAATTTTAACTTCTGGAGTATGGTGTTGGTTACATCATTCTTTTGCTCAGAATAGTCCAGAGTTTTCTCTATACTCCAAATCACTCTCTATTTTTACCTCCATCCTAGACAAGGTATGCCAGGGTTCTCTTTGGTTATATATGTGAAGATCAGGCATCCGTTTCCAAAAGAAACCACAAATCCTAGCCAACAGAAATGCTCACTGATATAGGATCTCAGTGTATCTCTCTCCAATGCTATCCCCTCTCCCAAAAATTTTTTGGGCTCCTCCTCCCAAGTCATCATGTCACTTTATATGTGACAGCTCTTCCTCTGCAACCCTCACTGTCCTATATTTCTCACCTGAAGTATATTGTGCACTTTGTCTCATGTGACTTGGTGCTCATTTTATGTGTGATTTCCCTTTTGAGTCCCAAGCCACAAAAGGCCGATATCAGTTGGCCATAATATATTGTTGAATTTGGCACAGCAGGAAGAATTTATACAATTTGAATGAAGAGCATCAGCACTTCCCAAGGTCTGAATAGAAGTTTTTGATCTCACAAAAAACACAAGTAATGCTCCTTCTTGGGGCTTATATTCATTGTTAAAATAAATTCAATAGTTTTGTGTACTTCAGTCTTTGAAAATAACAGAATCATCCAAGGGACTCTCTAGGCAAGTAAATGTGTTTTCTTGAAAGTCAAAAGATGTATGCTATACATGTTCAAACACTTCAAAATCTTGCATGTAAGATCATTTTGGTGTACACAAAGGAAGTACTTCTTCATAAATAAAAAACACAATCCTTAGAAGAGACACTCTTGGCTTACTTAAGTTTCATTTCTACACCTTTTAGGTATATGGTCTATATACATTTTCTCATATATCCTGGCAAGCTACCATTCTCCACGCAGATTAACATGAAGTTGAAAGTTTGAACAATTACTCCTAGTAAACATATAATACAAAGAGCTGTAAAAGTGCCAGGAAATGCTCCTTTGATTTGACCTGCACACTATTGATTATATATGCTCAGAGCTGATGATCTGGAATGAATTGACTCTGTGCACAGCAAGTTTTAGGTAGGCTGTTTCGAAGAAACAGAAAAGGAACCCTCATTCCCAGAGGTCCTTTTGCTTACATGTATCCATCCTAATGTAATAAGTCCCAGTCCTTCTTGAATAAAGAAGAGATCCTCCTCATGCTTTGCACAGCAATAATCTGGGCCTCCTTCCTGGACTGGAATGAGGATATGGCTGATGTGATATTCCTCTCCAACCTGCCAGGAGAAAACAACTTGTCACAACTCTTGGAGGTCTCAGATCCATTCTCTCATACACACAATAGGCCCCAGACCAGACAGTGCATGAATCTCATTTTTCTTTCTCCCTTTGTGGTTTCAAATCCTTAGCTGCTCTTGTGCTTTGCTAAGATACAGCTAAAAAGGAACAGATGTTGAGTAGAAATGTAGATGTCCAGCTTGACACATCCTGGGCTTAGGGTCTTTCCAGTAGCAGCCAGTAGGATTGCTCAGGAGTCTAGAGATGCCTAGGTAACTAGTGCTCAAAAGCTTACCAGAGTAGATACTCAGACCAGGACCTAAAAGCCATTGATTTCTGGTTACAACAAGGCAACTTGTCTGTTTCCGTGACTTATGCCTGGCTACCTGCATTTCTGCTTTCTGTTTGCATTCTTTTACCTTTAGATAATATAGAACTCTGACGCTGAGGCTCATTTGAACTTGTAAGAAGATTCCAGCCTCAGTTTGCCAGTGCCTGGAATTTCTGGCACTAGCCCCCAACTAGAATGAACATTTCTATCTATAGCATTGAACCACATTGTTCATTTCAAAAGACTCTCTAAAGCAACCAAATACAAAGTCATCCAATACAAGATGGCCAACCTTGTCAACCATAGTTCCTTCTGGAAGGTGATGTGTATGGATAGAGACCCTAGATATGTTCCCTGAGAGTCATGTAAAGTCAAGGGGAAAGCAACAGCCTCAAATCAGAAGTGTTTATATCTTTACCAGGGCTCCACATAGAACACCACATGTCTCTATTTTTTTCTTGGTGTTCATTCCTGCTGCAGTGAGGAATTTATCGCACAAATCATGAGGGAGGACCACCTGGCGTAGGCCCCTGCCTTTCTCAACTGTAATGGAAAAGAGAGAAAAGTATGAGGAGACAGGGCCTGGTATCCCTGAGGAGAACTCAAGTCTATCACCCTAGGAAATTAATACAAAGTCATTGAGATTCTTTTCTTCATCCCCCTCCTCATGATAGGCAGGGAGTTTTACTCCAAGCTCTGGTTACTGGTGTCTGGGAGAAGGGGCCATGGGCTTTACTGTCTACTTAAGTGGATGGAGCAATATTTTTGGATGTGACTCTTAGCTGATATAAAATTTCTCTGTGAAAGTCCTCATTGGACAAAGTCATCTCCTAACTGAGTAGAACACCATAAGCATTCAGGGAGCTATACTGTCAGAGAAAAGCAAAACTTCTGCTGTGTTTCTCCTGGCAGAGACAGGTCTCCTTGGATCTTCATTCATATCTCCAGATTTTTTGGCATTTACACTCTGACGTCTAGACTTGTATTTTCCTGTGTCCACCTGGATGTTGCCTTAGATCTTGACTCACACAAATGACTTACAATCTGTGACATCCTGGCATGCATTGAGTCAAACTACACTTATTCCATAGAATCCACCTTGATGAAGCCAGCTGTGGTTATGCTCAATCATATGGAGCATTTATGATAGATCTGTGAGGCTGTGAATAAGTCCTTCAGGTAATAAGAGGATGCAGAGAGCACAAATACATACACAGTTTCTTATCTCAGGGTCAGACTACCACAATCTGTCCACAATCTTGCAATGTTTTAAGGATGAAGGAGACCCATGTGGTTGCTGAACTGTAGGGAAAGCTCAGAAATTTTTTAACAACATCTGACAGATACATATGGAAATATTGCTCTGTCTCCACATGCTGACAAGACAGTCAGGTTGTCAAGACAGATAAAAGCAGCACTCATCTCATGAGGTTCTGTTACCACAGCATAGCCAGCAGATCCATGGAAGCAGAAGACTGAGCACATGGCAGGAGATTCAGGATTCCGTGTGGGGCCCAGTGTTCCAGACTTGAGGCACCTGTCCAGCACCTCTGCCTTACTTTACTGGTGAGCTTCAGTCTCACTCCTGTTTTCCTGACCCAGATGCAATTTGATCAACTTCTATACAAGGCTTGTCCAAGTAAGAAAACGATGATGACTCACCTGGCCATTCTAAGGTGCCAGTTTCTGCAGCCTCCTTGGCAGCTGGTGATGTTGTTTGAGCTGCTTCATCACAGGCTTCCTTTCCTGAAGGCACCACTGTTGGGCTGAAAGTTCCAGTTGTTACTGAATAAGGCTGAGCTTCCTTTGATGAAACTGGTGCTCCAGTGCCCACCTCCCACCTTGTTTATTTTTCTTGAGAACCATACCGTTTTAGAAAAGGAAAGGAAGCCCATTTTGAAATTCGTGTTCTGGTCTTCCCTTTTTCTTCCAAGAATGATGCCTTCTTGGACAGTTCTTCTTCTTCCTTCTTCTTCTGTAGGAAAGGAAAAGAATTTAGGCCACTACTTCAAATTTTGGAAGAAACGTCTTTTCAGCCCAGATATTAACAAAGTGTAGTTCCGTTAAAGTCTGACATTTCAGCCTAGGGCCTGTATCCCTGGTGTTTTGGAAAATCCATTCTTCTACCTTACTCTTTTCCTGTTTTTAATAAAGTTAGGTCTCAGTCTTCTTAGTATGCCATGACATTGTGTGTGTGTGTTTGTGTGTGTGTGTGTGTGTGTGTGCATGTTCATGTGTGTTGGTTGGATTACAGAGGGAGTCCTTTCATTGACTCACACTTCAAAGACACTGCACAAGACAGTCCTGGGATCAGACTGTGTAGATGTCACACAGTCCTCCTATATCCATGCTTCCCCTCACACTGACCTTTTCTGTCAAGTAAACAAGATGTTCTTCAGTGTATTCATTTATCAAGTCTCTCTTCAGCTCCTCAGCCCTTACAAAAGTCTGTTTTATTGTCTGCAATACAAAACCAAAATGAATAATTAGAACAGTGCTAATGTTAGAAAAGAGAGAAAGAATAGAAGATGGCAGGGGCAGCAGTATCTCGTGCATGTCCTGAACCCAATTCCCAGCCATCCCTCTGTACAGAATTCCTGAAACAGCATTGCCCCCCCCCACCCGCTTCTTTCTAGTGCCATCATCTGTGTCTTTTTGGTGAGCAGCTGTGTTCTGCTTTGGAGATTTTTGGTGAGCCACATTGAGAATGAAAACCTACCTTGAGGATATTTGATTTTTTGTAAATCTCCACAACCTCTTTGTACTTTTTATCTGCAGGGAGCTTTTCCACATAGAGTCTAAAGGAATAGAGCAGAGAGACTAAGCTGTGCAGAGAAACTAAAATGTCTAAATGAGTCCCTGAGGAATCTTGGACTCTGTTGTCACTGCTTCAGAAGTTACTGGTATTTAATAAGGCACACCCTGAGATCCCACATCAATTTCCATTACTTAGACTGGAGAAAAACTATCAAAATTCTTCCATGATACTGGCACATTCAGCAAACATTAGTTGTCAATAAGCATAGTTAAAGTGATACAGTGCCAGTTGGTCATTTCAACACCCAGGAGGCACCAGATAGACCCACAATCCTTGAGGAAACAGGATGGACTCCTGGACTTCATACTAGGAAATAAACACAGTGGTCTGAGTCTTTCATTCCCACTATTAATCTTTGCTCACATAGCACTTTTGTTTATTGATTCCTGGGAGTGTACCACCTTACCTCAGACATCACTAGGTAATGAGAGGAGATACTGAGGGTGCTCAGTTCTAGGGGGTGATGTTCCCTGGGTACCTAGTCTCATGATGCACTGAAAGATGCTAGTAAACTGCTTCAACCCTTATGTCTGTCCAAGATTCAAGATTCACTGCCTTGTCAAAAACTCTTCTTGAGAAGAGGATATGACCAGAAACTCAGTCTGGGAAGCTGATGTATGGGAGAACTTGTGACTTTTTGGTAAGAGAGATTTGTTATTGGAGAAGGGAAGAAATGAGAGTAGATTTTTTATGATCTCAATAGAATGTCTTCATTTTATGGGAAACCACCAGTAGAAACCCAAGAGAAACCCTGTTGTAGTATTTGTACAACAAAGGGAATGCAAACTGTGGTACCTCAACTCATCTGTAAATCTAAGCTCTCTAGCTGTGGAACAGTAATTGATGTACCTACTAAACATTCAGTCTTCTGAAGATCAATGAAATCATGTATATATCTCCTTATATTCTGTTTCACAAAATTTAAGGCCAACTAGGATTGGTGAGACTTTTCCATCTTCCCCTTACTAAAGTCAAAGCACCCTTGTCACTGAGGCTGTAAGAACTATTTCATGGTGACCGCTTTATAATCTATTTTTCACTCTTCTTATGCAATACAATGAATAGTTTGGAGAAATCCCTACGGATGGTTAACCACACTGAAGCTAGGTAGTCAACAATCCTCTGGTGACTGTGAAGTTACAGGAATGTCTACCTCTCTCCCATAGAACTCAATAAGCATGGCCACCCATCAGAGACAAATCTGTGACTGTTTACATCAGGGGAGATTTGAAAATCAAAAATAGCTATCAGTTCAGATACACTCTGATTTTCAGCCCTCTTTTCTTCCACTATGAGCTGGACCTTGTGTGCATTATATTTCCTTATTTATAACACCACCACCTTTGTTCCTCATATCTTTGAATCACAAGAAAAAGTCTGTGTGGGCAGTTCCAGAAATCTGATGAAAAGATAACATCCTCAAGTTCTATAGCTGTCAACAAAGAAGAAAACCCTGAATAAAACAGCAGACTGAGCAAAAAAACGAGTTCCAGAAAAGGAGTAGAAACTGCAGGTTCTCACGTGAGGTACTTGTGGTAGAGCACAAAGGCTGCTTCCTTTTGTCCACATTGATCAAAGTCAGCTGCCATTTTATAGAAGTTTTTGTTCAGGCTTATGTAAAATGCCAATGAAACATTGTTGTTTATTTCAATGTTCTGCCCAAGAGCACTTAACAGTTGGAACCGCTCTTGAGGAAGAAGAGTGGCATTATCATGCCTGGCGATGTTCTAAGACAAAAAAGAAAAGACAGGAAACATCAAAACACTTTGTCTGGCATGCTGGCATTTCAGCTCTCTAGCACATTAATGGCTTTACCCACAGACACACACACACACACACACACACACACACACACACACACAAACACACACACACACACACATATACACACACACAATTGTGTATGTATATCTGTGTCAGATTCACAAACCTCTCTCCCTGAAGAAATTAGAGTGAATAGAACACCCCTTGTGTCAATTCAGCTTCATACATTTAGTGAATAATCCCACCTTGGGATTTCCTATTATGCTAGTAAAATGGTAAATTTGGGATTAGGGATGACTGTTCCCACTGAAAAACATATTGCAAAGGAGCTCTGAGGGAATGTTCAACTTAAGAAGCCAGCTTACAAATAGGTTATTTATTGAAATCAGGACCAGAAGACTTCACATAGCTGTGAGTGGTTGCGTACAAATAGGAGGGTTATGCATTTGCATGATCATGAGGAATGAAAACTAAGTTCCTGATGGTTTTTTTTTTTTTTTGGAGATTTTTATTCTATAAGCAATTGTTTGCTATTTGTTTGCAAACATTTTTGGCGTGAATGGTTTTTTTTTATATTATTGATATATTTATTTACATTTCAAATGATTTCCCCTTTTCTGGACCCCCACTCCCCAAAAGTCCCATCAGTCCCCTTCCCTCCCCCTGTTTTCCCACCCAACCCTTCCTACTTCCCTGTTCTTATTTTGCTCTATACTGCTTCATGGAGTCTTTTCAGAACAAGGGGCCACTCCTCCGTTCTTCTTGTACCTCATTTGATGTGTGGATTATGTTTTGGGTATTCCAGTTTTCTAGGTTAATATCCACTTATTAGTGAGTGCATACAATGATTCATCTTTTGAGTCTGGGTTGCCTCACTTATTATGATGTTCTCCAGCTCCATCCATTTGCCTAAGAATTTCATGAATTCATTGTTTCTAATGGCTGAATAGTACTCCATTGTGTAGATATTCCACATTTTTTGCATCCACTCTTCTGTTGAGGGATACCTGGGTTCTTTCCAGCTTCTGGCAATTATAAATAGGGCTGCTATGAACATAGTGGAACATGTATCCTTATTACATGCTGGGGAATCTTTTGGGTATATGCCCAGGAATGGTATAGCAGGATCTTCTGGAAGTGAGGTGCCCAGTTTTCGGAGGAACCGCCAGACTGATTTCCAGAGTGGTTGTAGCAATTTGCAACCCCACCAGCAGTGGAGGAGTGTTCCTCTTTCTCCACATCCTCCCCAACAACTGCTGTACCCTGAATTTTTAATCTTAGCCATTCTGACTGGTGTAAGGTGCAATCTCAGGGTTGTTTTGATTTGCATTTCCCTAATGACTAATGAAGTTGAGCATTTCTTAAGATGTTTCTCTGCCATCCGAAGTTCTTCAGGTAAGAATTCTTTGTTTAACTCTGTACCCCATTTTTTAATAGGGTTGTTTGGTTTACTGGAGTCTAACTTCTTGAGTTCTTTATATATATTGGATATTAGCCCTCTATCTAATGTAGGATTTGTGAAGATCTTTTCCCAATTTGTTGGTTGCCGATTTGTCCTTTTGATGGTGTCCTTTGCCTTACAGAAACTTTGTAATTTTATGAGGTCCCATTTGTCAATTCTTGATCTTAGAGCATATGCTATTGGTGTTCTGTTCAGAAACTTTCTCCCTGTACCGATGTCCTCAAGGGTCTTCCCCAGTTTCTTTTCTATTAGCTTCAGGGTGTCTGGCTTTATGTGGAGGTCCTTGATCCATTTGGATTTGAGCTTAGTACAAGGAGACAAGGATGGATCAATTCACATTCTTCTGAATGCTGACCTCCAGTTGAACCAGCACCATTTGTTGAAAAGGCTATCTTTTTTCCATTGGATGTTTTCAGCCCCTTTGTCGAGGATCAAGTGGCCATAGGTGTGTGGGTTCATTTCTGGATCTTCAATCCTGTTCCATTGATCTGCCTGCCTGTCACTGTACCAATACCATGCAGTTTTTAACACTATTGCTCTGTAGTATTGCTTGAGGTCAGGGATACTGATTCCCCGAGAATTTATTTTGTTGCTGAGAATAGTTTTACCTATCCTGGCTTTTTTGGTATTCCAGATGAATTTGATAATTGCTCTTTCTAACTCTGTGAAGAATTGAGTTGGGATTTTGATAGGTATTGCATTGAATCTGTATATTGCTTTTGGCAAAATGATCATTTTAACTATATTGATCCTGTTGATCCATGAGCATGGGAGGTTTTCCCATTTTTTGAGGTCTTCTTCCATTTCCTTCTTCAGAGTCTTGAAGTTCTTGTCATGTAGATCTTTCACATGTTTGGTAAGAGTCACCCCAAGGTACTTTATACAGTTTGTGGCTATTGTGAAGGGGTTCATTTCCCTAATTTCTTTCTCAACATGCTTATCCTTTGAGTATAGGAAGGCCACTGATTCCTTGAGTTGATTTTATAACCTGCCACTTTGCTGAAGTTGTTTATCAGCTGTAGGAGTTCTCTAGTGGAGTGTTTTGGGTCACTTAAGTAGACTATCTCAGACTCTTTTACACTCTCTAGTTCAGAGGAGCTGCACACTCAGAAAGTTGTCCTTTTATTTTTATATGACTCATCAGAAATTTCACAAAATCACATTAAGTTATATTTTCCACTCACTTTGTGGCAAACGACATGATTTCTCCAATATACCCGCGATTATATACCTATTCAATGATCCCAGGTCCTTGTCCCCTGCTTTCTGCTGGATTTCCCACAGGGAGGGAGTGTGTAACTGAGTTTTCTGAGTTCACTTTCTACATAGTTCTCTTTTACACAGCCTCCTGAACTGTTCAATTCATGTATTGCCAACTCTCCTTGTCTCTTTCATACAATTGATTTTTTTTACCTTTTTTCCTTAATTGTTTTTAGTTATTTTATTTACATTACAATTTTTATCCTCTTTCCTAGTTTCCCCTCCAAAACTCCCTATCCCATCTTCCCTCCTCCTGCTCCCCAACCCTTCAACACCCGCTTCCCTGTCCTGCCATTCCCCTATACTGGAGCATCCAGACATAGACTAACAGACTGAATAAGGAAACAGGACCCTACATTTTGCTGCATACAGGAAACAGACCTAAATGTCAAAGACAAAAACTACCTTAGAGTAAAAGGTTGGAAGACAATTTTACAAGCCAATGGTCTCGGAAAACGAGCCGGAGTAGCCATTCTAATATCAGATAAATTTGACTTTCAACCAAAAGTCATCAAAAGAGACACTGAGGGACACTTCTTGGTGGTCAAAGGAAAAATCCACCAAGAAGAACTTTCAATTCTGAACATCTATGCTCCAAATGCAAGGGCACCCTCATTCGTAAAAGAAACTTTACTAAAGCTCAAAGCACACATTTCACCTAACACAATAATTGTGGGGGCTTCAACACTCCACTCTCCTCAATGAACCGATCAGGAAAACAGAAACTAAACAGGGACACACTAAAACTAATTGAAGCTTTGGACCAATTGGACTTGACTGATATTTATAGAATATTTTACCCTAAAGCAAGTTCCTGATGTTTAAGAGGTTCAGAAATTAAGATGAGAATCTTCAGTAGGCCATACAGGCTTTGGGAACTCTGAGCACCTTGGACCATAGCATTGTACAAGGCTATCTTGGGTTAGAGTGTTTGAGAGCAGTATTCAATACAGTGTAACGACTAACTGGACAGAGCATTGACCTGTTTTCTCTGATCCCAGTGGCAATATAAAGAAAAATTGATATATGAGGAGGTGTGTGAAAACATTTGAGAATTACTTGTTTAAATACAGAAAAAAGACATTGAGATTTTAAATTTGCCTCAAAGAATTCCATGCAAATTACCTTTATTTGTAACTGTGTTGAGGCCACACTTGTTGTTCCTGTACACGAAGATTCGTCATTGCCTAGACTCTGTTGGTCTGAGTGCCTAGGGTTCAGGAGGTTCCCACCTGTCACAAGATGAACAATAAGTTAGGAAAGGAGATATTTTTCTTCTCTGTGAATTAATGTTATAGTACATTAATATATGCATTGCTAAATAAACCACTGTGCCATAGTAAGTCAATCTCCATTGAAAATTCCTGGTAATCCCCTACAATGCTGCATAAAGCCATTCCAGGACCAGGGCTCTCTCCTTCCTCTCCTAGTTTCTTCTTGGGAATAATTTGATATGTGACAGGACAGTGAAGTGGGAGGGGGTTGATTGGGGAACAGTCAAATGCAAGAGGGCTTATGGGATTATGCTGAGGGGCAAACCGGGAAAGGGAAAATCATATATAATATAAACAAAGAATATAGAAAATAACAAAAGAGAAAATTCCTATAGATGATAGGTTTCAATTTATTTGAATTAAAATTGTAAGTGTATTATTCTGCAATTTGGGTTGTGTCTACCATCCTGCTTCAGTCACTTAATTGTAGGATTAAAAGCCTGTATCTCCATGGCTCCCAAGTGCTCAGGTGGCATGTCTTCACAAGTTGTATCAGCTGTAGGAGTTCTCTAGTGGAGTTTTTTGGGTCACTTAGGTAGACTATCATGTCATCTGCAAATAATGATAGTTTGACTTCTTCCTTTCCAATTTGTATGCTTTTGACCTCCTTATGTTGTCGAATTGCCCGAGCTAGTACCTCAAGTACAATATTGAAAAGATAAGGAGAAAGGGGGCAGCCCTGTCTAGTCCCTGATTTTAGTGGGATTGCTTCAAGTTTCTCTCCATTTAGTTTGATGCTGGCTACCGGTTTGCTGTATATTGCTTTTACTATGTTTAGGTATGGGCCTTGAATTCCTGTTCTTTCCAAGACTTTAAGCATGAAAGGATGCTGAATTTTGTCAAATGCTTTTTCAGCATCCAATGAAATGACCATGTGGTTTTTCTCTTTGAGTTTGTTTATGTAGTGGATTGCATTGATAGATTTCCGTATATTGAACCAACCCTGCATTCCCGGGATAAAGCCTACTTGATCATGGTGGATGATCGTTTTTGATGTGTTCTTGGATTCGGTTGGCAAGAATTTTATTGAGTATTTTTGCATCGATGTTCATAAGGGAAATTGGTCTGAATTTGTCTTTCTTTGTTGGATCTTTGTGTGATTTTGGTATCAGCGTAATTGTGGCTTCATAGAAGGAATTGGGTAGTGTTCCTTCTGTTTCTATTTTGTGGAATAATTTGAAGAGTATTGGTGTTAACTCTTCTTTGAAAGTCTGATAGAATTCTGCACTGAAACCATCTGGTCCTGTGCTTTTTTTCGTTGGAAGACTTTCGATGACTCCTTCAATTTCTTTAGGCATTATGGTTCTGTTTAGATGCTCTATTTGGTCCTGATTTAATTTTGGTATTTGGTATCTGTCAAGGAAATTGTCCATTTCCTCTAGGTTCTCCAGTTGTGTTGAGTACAGGCTCTTGTAGTAGGATCTGATGATTTTTTGGATTTCCTCAGTTTCTGTTGTTATATCTCCCTTTTCATTTCTAAGTTTGTTAATTTGGATACTTTCTCTGTGCCCTTTGGTCAGTCTGGCTAAGGGTTTATCTATCTTGTTGATTTTCTCGAAGAACCAGCTCCTTGTTTTTTTGATTCTTTGTATGGTTCTCTTTGTTTCTACTTGATTGATTTCCTGCCTTCTAATCATCTAGTTTGATGATTTCCTGCCTTCTACTCCTCCTGGGTGAAATAGCTTCTTTTTGTTCCACGGATTTCAGGTGTGTCATTAAGCTGGTAATGTATGCTCTCTCCATTTTCTTTTTGGAGGCACTCAGGGCTATGAGTTTTCCTCTTAGCACTGCTTTCATTGTGTCCCATAGATTTGGGTATGTTGTGTCTTCATTTTCATTGTGTTCTAAAAAGTCTTTAATTTCTTTCTTTATTTCTTCCTTGACCAAGGTATCATTGAGTAGAATATTGTTCAATTTCCACGTGCATGTGGGTTTTCTGTTGTTTTTGTTGCTATTGAAGACCACTTTTACTCCATAGTGATCTGACAGGAGGCATGGGATTAGTTCGATTTTCTTATATTTGTTGAGGTCTGTCTTGTGACCAATTATATGGTTGATTTTGGAGAAGGTACCATGAGGTGCTGAGAAAAAGGTATATTCTTTCGCTTTAGGATAGAATGTTCTATATATATATCTGTTAAATCTAATTGGTCCAAAGCTTCAATTAATTTCATTATGTCCCTGTTTAGTTTCTATTTTCCTGATCGGTCCATTGAGGAAAGTGCAGTGTTGAAGTCACCCACAATTATTGTGTTAGGTGCAATGTGTGCTTTGAGCTTTAATAAAGTTTCTTTTACGAATGAGGGTGCCCTTGCATTTGGAGCATAGATGTTCAGGATTGAGAGTTCTTCTTGTTGTATTTTTCCTTTGACCAGCAAGAAGTGTCCCTCAGCGTCTCTTTTGATGACTTTGGGTTGAAAGTCAGTTTTATCTGATATTAAAATGGGTACTCCAGCTTGTTTCCTGAGACCATTTATTTCAATTATAATTGTAAGTGTATTATTCTGCAATTTGGGTTGTGTCTACCATCCTACTTCAGTCACTTAATTGTAGGATTAAAAGCCTGTATCTCCATGGCCCCCTAGTGCTAAGGTGGCATATCTTCACAAGTAGTGCTGGCACTGGCACTTCTTTTAAAGATTTTGCCTGGAGGATTACAGCAGGTAATATAGTTTCTTTGTGTCCTAGACATGACACAGTCACATTTTCTGTCCTGAAATTTCCATTCAAACCATAAAGATCTGGTCCATGAGGGTTATACTCTGAGTCCCCAGTAGGACACAGCTGCTAATCCTGGAAGGCCAGACAGGACAACCCTTTCCATAGAGGGTTGGCAGATGTGGCAACCAGTTTCCCTCCCATCACAACACTGCTAATGAAGAGCACTGCAGTTGAAAGGTTAATGTGGAAACTGAGTGCAGGATAGCTACCACAATGAGACATCTTGGCTTTGAGTGTTCCTGTGAACACCCCAGCTCTCTGTCTGCTTCTCTGGAAGACCTCTCACGAACTACCTGGGTGTGTTATCTACACTGTTCTCTCCTATGCACTCTACCTCTAGGTGGGCTCAGAGCCCAGCCTGTTAGTTTTGCTACTATGGAATGTGAAGATACTTATAGTGGAAGATGGAATGCTCTCTCCAAAATCATGAGTTCAGATATATCAGAGCCAAAACTAACACTAGGGCACCAGATTCTAGATCAGTACATTCCCTATGCTTCCACACTTTCTGGACTTCTCAAAATATATGGGGATATCAGCTAAAGGAATGTGTAGATTTCTTTCCTTTCCAGACATTTTAAGGTTTGTAATATGAGCAAAGTTTGGGAATATAGGTTTGTCCTTATCATAAGGACCCCAAATTGATTCAGGTGTTTATTGGCTAGTAGGTAGAATAGTATCATGAAATTGGTAGTGATGTCCAAAATTATAAGAAGGGACAATTCCAAGATGAACTCTCAATTCTGAACATATATGCTCTGAACATAAGGGCACCCACATTCATAAAAGCAACTTTAATAAAGCTCAAAGCACACATTGCACCCCCCACGATACTAGTGGAAGATTTCAGCACCCCACTGCAAAAAATGATCAAATCATGGAATCAGAAACTAAACAGAGATACTGTGAAACTAACTGAAGTTATAGACCAACTGGATCTAACAGATATTTATAGAACATTCCACCATAAAGCAAAAGAATATACCTTCTTCTCAGCACCTCATGGTACCTTATTCAAAATTGACCATATAATTGGTTACAAAGCAGGTCTCAACAGATATAGAAATATTGAAATTATTTTATGTATCTTATCAGATCACCCTGGCCTAAGGCTGGTCTTAAGCTCAAACAACAGCAATGGAAAACATACATATACATGGACTTTGAACAATGCTCTTCTCAATGATAGCTTGGTCAAGGAAGAAATAAAGAAATTAAAGACTTTTTAGAATTCAATGAAAACAAAGACACATCATACCAAAATTTATGAGACACAATGAAAGCAGTGCTAAGAGGAAAACTCATAGCTCTAAGTGCCTCCACAAAGGGAATGGAGAGAACTTACACTAACAGCTTGACAGCGCACTTGAAGGCTCTAGAACAAAAGGAAGCAAATACCCCCAAGAGGAGTAGACTGCAGGAAATAATCAAACTTAGATCCGAAATCAACCAAGCAGAAGTAAAAAGAGCTATACAAAGAATCAACAAAACAAGGAGCTTGTTCTTTGAGAAAATCAAGATAGATAAACCCTTAGCCAGACTAACCAGGGGGCATGGAGACAGTATCCAAATTAATAAAATCAGAAATGATTAGGGAGACATAACAACAGGAGCTGTGGAAATTCAAAAAATCATCAGATCCTAGTACGAGAGTTTATACTCAACAAAGTTTGAAAACCTTGATGAAATGGATAGCTTTCAAGATACATACCAGGTGTCAATGTCAAAACAGGATCAGATAAACCATATAAATAGTCCCATAAGCCCTGAAAAAATAGAAGCATTCATGAATAGTTTCCCTTCAAAAAAAGGCCCAGGACCAAATGGGTTTAGTGGGGAATTCTATCAGATCTTCAAAGAAGAGTTAATTCTGATACTCTTCAAACGTTTCCATGAAATAGAAACTCAAGGAGCACTACTGAACTCATTCTATGAAGCCACAATCACACTTATACCTAAACCAAACCAAAAATACTGAACAACACCCTGACCAACCGAATCCAACAATGCATCAGAAGTATATAAATCACCATGATCAGGTAGGCTTCATCCCAGTGAGGCAGGGATGGTTCAACATATAGAAATCCGTCGTTCTAATTTACTACATTAACAACCCAAAGGGGAAAAAAACCAATGATTATTTCATTAGATGCTGAAAAGGCTTTTGACAAAATTCAGCATCCCTTCATGATAAAAGACTTGGAGAGATCGGGAATCCAAAGCCCATACCTAAACATAGTGAAAGCAATATACTGCATACTGAAGAATTGAAGACCCAGAAAAGAATCCACACACCTGTAGTCACTTGATATTTGACAAAGGAGCTAAAAACATCCAGTGGAAAAAAGACAGCATTTAAAAAAAATGGTGCTGGATCAACTGGAGGCCTGCATGTAGAAAAATGCTAATTGACCCATTCTAACTAATCAACATCAAACTAAATGGAGAGAAACTTAAAGCAATCAGACTAAAATTGGGGACCAGACAAGGCCGCCCACTCTTTCCCTATCTATTCATCATAGTACTTGAAGTCCTAGCCAGAGCAATCAGGCAGCAAAAAGAGGTCAAAGGTATACAAATTGGAAAGGAAGAAGTCAAACTATCAATATTTGCTGATGATATGATAGTATACTTAAGCAACTCCAAGACTTCCACCAGAGAACTCCTAAAGCTGATAAACAACTTCAGCAAAGTGGCTGGATATAAAATTAACTCAACCAAATCAGTAGCCTTCCTCTACTCAAAGGATAAACAAGATGAGACAGAAATTAGGGAAATGACACCCTTCACAATAGTACCAAATAATATTTCACACCTAGGTGTGAACCTGACGAAGCGAGTGAAGTGTCTATATGAGAAGAACTTTAAGCCTCTGAAGAAAGAAATCGAGGAAAGTCTCAGAACATGGAAAGATCTCCCATGTTCATGGATTAGCAGGATCAATATAGTAAAAATGGCCATCCACAGATTCAATGCAATCCTCATCAAAATTCCAAATCAATTCTTCATAGATCTAGAAAGAGCAATTCACAAATTCATCTGGAATAACAAAAAACCCAGGATAGCAAAAATTATTCTTCACAAAAAAAGATATTCTGGGGAAATCACCATCCCTGACCTCAAGCTCTACTACAGAGCAATAGTGATAAAAACTGTTTGGTATTGGTATACAGACAGACAGGAAGATCAATGGAATAGAATTGAAGACCCAGAAAAGAATCCACACACCTATGGTCACTTGATATTTGACAAAGAAGCTAAACAACATCCAGTGGACAAAAGAGAGCATTTAAAAAAAATGGTGCTGGATCAACTAGAGGTCTGCATGCAGAAAAATGCAAATGGACCCATTCTTATCTCCTTGTCCAAAGCTCAAATCCATGTGGATCTACAGATAAATCCAAGGATCTACAGATAAAATCAGACACACTGAAGCTTATAGAGAAGAAGTGGTGACAAACCTTGAACACATGGTCACAGGGGCAAAGTTTCTGAGCAGAACACCAATGGCATATGCTCTAAGAACAAGAATCAACAAATGGGACCTCATAAAACTGCAAAGCTTCTGTAAGGCAAAGGACACAGTCAATAGGACAAAATGGCAACCAAAAAATTGGGAAAAGATCTTTACTAACCCTGCATCGATAGAGGGCTAATATCCATGTCTACAAAGAATTGAAGACTTTAGTCTCCAGAGAATCAAATGACCCTATTAAAAAATTGGCTACAGAGCTAAACAGGGAATGCTCAACTGAGGAAACTCAAATGACTCTAAAGCACCTAAAGAAATGTTCAGCATCCTTAGCTATTAGGGAAATGCAAATCAAAACAACCCTGGGATTACACCTTACACCAGTCAGAATGGCTAAGATGAAAAACTCTGGGGTCAGCAGATGCTGGAGAGGATGTGGAGAAAGAAGAACACTTCTCCATTGTTGGTGAGATTGCAAGCTGGTAAAACCACTCTGGAAATTAGTTTGGTGATTCCTCAGAAAATTAAACATAGTACTATCTGAGGACCCAGCTATACCACTCTTGGTCGTGTACCCAGAAGATGCTCCTACATGTAATATGGACACATGCTCCACTATGTTCTTAGCAGTTTTATTTATAATAGCCAGAACCTAGATAGAACCCTGATGCCCCTCAACAGAGGAATGGATACAGAAAATGTGGTATATATACACAATGGAGTACTATTCAGCCATTAGAAACAATGAATTCATGAAATTCTTAGGCAAATGGATGGAACTAGAACGTGTCACCCTGAGCAAGGTAACCCAGTCACAAGAACACACATGGTATGCACTCACTAATAAGCCGTTGCTAGTCCAAAGCTCAGAAGAAACAATTTACAATTCACGTAGCACAGGAAGCTCAAGAAGTAGGAGGGCTTAACTGAGGGTGCTAAGGTTCCTCTGAAAAAGGGAACATAATACTCACAGGAGCAATAAGGGAGACAAGACATTGAAGTAAAGGCCACCCAGAGACTGCCCTACCTGGGGATTCATCCTATAAACAGTCACCAAACCCTGACACGATGACAAGAAGTATGTACAAAAGGAGCATGCCGGGGCTGTCTCCAGAGGGACCCTGCCAGAGCCCTACTAATACAAAGGCAGAAACTAGCAACCAACTATTGGACTGGGCGTGGGGTGTCCAATGCAGGATCTGGAGGAGCTGAAGGGGTTTACACCCCAGGGGAAGAACAATGACTTCAGCCACCCAGACACCCCAAGACTCACAGGGACTGAACCATCAACCAAGAGGTACATATGGTTCCAGGCAAAAATGTGGCATAGGAATGCGTTGTTGGGCATCAGTTGCAGGAGTGGTCTTTGGTCAGGTAAAGGCTCAAAAGAGGCCCCCAAAAAGGGAAACCGACAGAGGTGGGGAGGAGGTGGGAGTGTGTCAGGTAGAGGGGCATGTACATGGATGCAGTGGGTGGGAGGAGGGGTTGGGAATCTTTGGGGAGGGAGCTTTTGGGAGGGTAGAAATTGGGAAAGGTTTTATCATCCGCAGTATAAATGAAGAAGATACTCAATTTAAAAAAAGAAATTGAATTTGAGCTGATTCATGCTTGAAACCTTTACCCTTATGTCCTTGTTTCTTTGTTATCGGAACATACTCTGTTGGCTACTGAAACAGAAACAGATACCAACTCAGCCACAAACCCCTTGACCTACAATATTTTCTGTTGAAAGTCTGTTATTCAGTCTCATTGGCCAGTTATACCTGCCAGATATACTAGGGCAGTGGTGTCAGAGAACATCTAGGAATAATATAAAAATGTCTGATTTGACTTAAGGCCCAATTAATGAGACAGAATATATACAAGACACTGCTTATGTGACAAAAACATAGAGTCTAGATCATGAAACTGTACTGGTAGCTCTGGTCCAAGAATTCCTGGTTGGGGAGACACAGTCTTATTGTGATACACAACCAAGTCTTTATTGATTCCTGTCTTATTTTTGTAGCTTTATAATTCCTTGTGGTTACAAAGATTATACTGTGTCTAGTAAGGTAAATGAGTATAAAGCTCAGAAATTCAATTTAGCCTCATACCTAATACTAAATAGAATCTAGATTACCACGTTGACTCCAGCTGAAAGTCAGAGTAAAACAAAATCCCACCCATTTGGCACCTGTCAACCACAAGTGCACAGAAAAATTTCTATTTCATTGTAATAATAATTTGACTTTATAGCCAGAGATTGCCTATAATTCATCATTCTTTCTAGAATGGGTATAAACTAGCATCAATCCCTCTCCCTATGCCACCTGTGTGCTAGAATTTTACTCTTGAACCCAGACATTGCACTAAGAATTGGTTCTACAATATATGCATAGAATGCTTATTTTCTAATTGTAAAGCATCATCAGTGTTTAGGGACTAAGAAGATGATAAACATGAAAGGTGTTTTTCCTGATAAGCTGGCCCTCCTAGTAACATCCTGTGCCAGCCTAGGGATCCTTCCGGATCTCTTGACCTATATGTTCATTAAATCACAAGCAGAAGACTGATCACATGGCAGGAGATTCAGGATTCTCTGTGGGGTCCAGTGTTCCTGACTTGACCTGTCCAGCACCTCTGCCTTAAATTACTGGTGAGCTTCAGTCTCAATCCTGTTTTCCTGAGCCAGATGCAATTGGAACCACTTCTACACAAGGCTTGTCCTAGTGAGAAACCTGTGGTGACTCACCTGGCCTGTTCATGGTGACTCACCTGGTCTGTTCAAGGTGCCAAGTTCTGCAGCCTCCTTGGCAGCTGGTGATGTTGTTGGAGCTGCTTCATCACAGCCTATCTTTCCTGAAGGCACCACTGTTGGACTGAAGGTTCCATTTGTTAATTGAATAAGGCTGATATTCCTTTGATGAAATTGGTACTCCAGAGCCTTCCTCCCCACCTTGTTTATTTTTCTTGAGAACCATACCGTTTTTGAAAAGAAAAGGAAGCCCATTTTGAAAGTCGTGTTCTGATCTTTTGTTTTTCCTCCAAGAATGATGCCTTCTTGGACAGTTCTTCTTCTTTCTTCTGCAGGAAAGGAAAAGAATTTAGGCCACTACTTCAAATTTTGGAAGAAACATCTTTTCAACCAGATATGAACAAAGTGTAGTTCCGTTAAAGTCTGATATTTCAATCTAGGGCCTTGTATCCCTGGTGTTTTGGAAAATCCATTCTTCTACCTTACTCTTTTTCTGTTTTTAATAAAGTTAGGTCTCAGTCTTCTTAGTATGCCATGACATTGTGTGTATGTCTGTGTTTGTGTGTGTGTTTGTGTGTGTGTGTGCATGTTCATGTGTGTTGATTGGATTACAGAGGGCATGTGGAGCCCTTTCATTGACTCACACACTTCAAAGACACTGAACAAGACAGTCCTGGGTACAGAGTGAGTAGTTGTCACACAGTCCTCCTATATCCATGCTTCTCCTCACACTGACCTTTTCTGTCAAGTAAACAAGATGTTCGTCAGTGTATTCATTTATCAGGTCTCTCTTCAGCTCCTCAGCCCTTACAAAAATATGTTTTGTTGTCTGCAAAACATAACCAAATTGGATAATTAGAACAGTGCTAATGTCAGAAAAGAGAGAAAGAAAAGAAGTTGGCAGGGGCAGCAGTATCTCGTGCATGACTTGGACCCCATTCCCAGCCATCCCCTCTGTACAGAATTCCTGAAGCAGCATTGCCCCCATTCCTTCTAGTGCCATCATCTGTGGCTTTTCTGTGAGCAGCTGTGTTCTGCTCTGGAGTTTTTGGTGAGCCACATTGAGAATGAAAACCTACCTTGAGAATATTTGATTTTTTATAAGTCTCCACAACCTCTTTGTACTTTTTATCTGCAGGGAGCTTTTCCACATAGAGTCTAAAGGAATAGAGCAGAGAGACTAAGCTGTGCAGAGAAATTAAAATGTCTAAATGAGTCCCTGAGGAAATTTGGACTCTGTAGTCACTGCTTCAGAAGTTACTGGTATTTAATAAGGCACACCCTGAGATCCCACATCCATTTCCGTTACTGAGACTGGAGAAAGAATATCAAAATTCTTCCATGAAACTGGCACATTCAGCAAACATTAGCAGCCAATAAGCATAGTTAATGTGACAGAGTGCCAGTTGGTCATTTCAACACCCAGGAGGCACCAGATAGACCCACAGATCCTTGAGGAAACGGGATGGACTCCTGGACTTAAACTAGAAAAAAAAAATACAGTGGTCTCAGTCTTTCATTCCCAATATTAATCTTTGCTCACATAGCACTTTTGTGTATTGCTTACTGGGAGTTTACCACCTCACCTCAGACATCACTAGGCAATGAGAGGAGATACTGAGCATGCTCAGTTCTAGGTGCTGATGTGCCCTGGGCACCTAGTCTCATGATGCACTAAAAGATGCTAGTAAACTGCTTCAACGCTCAAGTCTGTCCAAGATTCAAGATCTACTGCCTTGTCAGAAACTATGCTTGAGAAGAGGATATGACCAGAAATTCAATGTGGGAAGCTGATGTATGAGAGAAAATGTGACTTTTTGGTAAGAGAGACTTGTTTTTTGAAAAGGGAAGAAATGAGAGGAGATTCATTATGATCTCAACAGGAAGCCTTCATTTTACTGGAAATCACCAGTGGCAATCCAAGAGAACCCCTGTTGTAGTATGTGTACAACAAAGGGAATGCAAACTGTGGTGCCTCAACTCATCTATAAATCTAAGTTTTGTAGTTGTGGAACAGCAATTGATGTACCTACTAAACATTCAGTCTTCTGAAGACGAATGAAATCATGTCCAGAAAACCACGCCCTAGTAGCTGAGCTCCTGTATATCTTCTTATATTCTGTTTCATTAATTTTAAGGCCAATCAGGATTGGTGAGACTTTTTGATCTTCCCCTTACTAAAGTCAAAGCACCCTTGTCACTGAGACTGTAAGAACTATTTCATGGTGACAGCTTTACATTATATTTTTCACTCTTTCCATGCAATACAATGAACAGTTTGGAGAAATCCCTAAGGATGGTTAACCACACAGAAGCCAGGTAGTCAACAATCCTCTGGTGACTGTGAAGCTACAGGAATGCCTACCTCTCTCCCATAGAACTCAATAATCACGGCCACCCATCAGAGACAAACCTGTGACTGTTTATATCAGGGGAGATTTGAAAACCAAAATAGCTATCAATTCAGATACACACTGATTTTCAGCCCTCTTTTCTTCCACTATGAGCTGGACCTTGTGTACCATTGAAATTCCTTATTTATAATACCACCATTTTGGTCCTCATATCTTTGAATCACAAGAAAAAGTCTATGTGGGCAGTGCCAGAAATCTGATGAAATAATAACATCCTCAAGTTCTATAGCTGTCAACAAAGAAGAAAACCCTGAATAGAAAAGCAGTCTGAGCAAAAAAAAGTTTTGGAGAAAAGGAGTATAAACTGCAGGTTCTCACGTGAGGAATTTGTGGTAGAGCACAAAGGCTGCTTCCTTTTGTCCACAGTGATCAAGGTCAGCTGCCATTTTGTAGAAGTGTTTGCTCAGGCTCGTATAAAATGCCAATGAAAAATTCTTATTTATTTTGATGTTCTGCCCAAGAGCACTTAGAAGTTGGAACCGCTCTTGGGGAAGAAGAGTGGCATTATCATGCCTGGCGATGTTCTAAGACAGAAAAGAGAAGACAAGAAACATCAAAACACTTTGCCTGGCATTCTGCCATTCCAGCTTTCTAGCACAATAATGCTCCCCCCCCTACACACATTTATGTTTGTATATGTGTTAGATTCACAAACCTCTCTCCCTAAAGAAATTAGAGTGAATAGAACACCCCAAGTGTCAATTCAACTTCATAAATTTAGTGAATAATCATACTTTGGTATGTCTTATTATGCTAGTAAAGCGATAGATTTGGGATTAGGAATGTCTCTTCTGATTATAAACATAATGCAAAGGAGCTCTGAGGGAATGTTCAACTTAAGGAGTTGGGTTACAAATAGGCTATTTATTGAAATCAGGACCAGAAGACTTCACATAGCTGTGAGGGGTTGTGTACACATAGGAGGGTTATGCATTTGCATGATCATGGGGAATGAAAACTAAGATCCTGATGTTTAAGAAGTTGAGAAACTAAGGCTGAGGATCTTGAGTAGGCCATACAGGCTTTGAGAACTCTGAGCCCCTTGGACCACAGCATTGTACAATGCTGTCTTGGGTTAGAGTGTTTGAGGGCAGTGTTCAATATAGTTCAATATAGACTAACTGGATAGAGCATTGACTTGTTTTCTCTGATCCCAGTGGAAATATAAGGAAATAATGATATACTACCAGTTGTGTGAAAACATTTGAGGATCACTAGTCTTAACACAGAAAAAGACATTGAGGTTTAAATTTGCCTCAAAGAATTCCACGCAAATTACCTTTATTTGTAACTGTGTTGAGACCACACTTGTTACCGTACACAAAGATTCCTCATTGCCTAGACTCTGTTGGTCTGAGTGCCTAGGGTTCAGGAGGTTCCCACCTGTCACAAGATGAACAATAATTTAGGAAAGGAGATACTTTGCTTCTCTGTGAATTAATGTTATATTAATATATGCATTGCTAAATAAACCACTGTGCCACAGTAAATCAATCTCCATTGAAAATTCCTGCTAATCCCCTACATTGCTGCAAAAAGCCTTTCCAGAACCAGGGCTCTCTCCTTCCTCTCCTAGTTTCTTTTTGGGAATGATTTGATATGTGCCAGGACAGAGAAGTGGGAGGGGTTGATTGGGGAACAGGCAAAGGGAAGAGGGCTTATGGGACTTATCCTGAGGGCAAAACTGGGAAAGGGAAAATCATATATAATATAAACAAAGAATATAGAAAATAAAAAGGAGAAAATTCCTATACATGATAAGTGTTGACTTAAGTTCATATTTCAATCTAAATTGTAAGTTTATTACTCTGCAGTATGGGTTGTGTCTACCATCCTGCTTCAATCACTTAATTGTAGAATTAAAAATCTATATCTCCATGGCCCCCTAGTGCTCAGGTGGCATATCTTCACAAGCAGTGCTGGCACTGGCACTTCTTTTAAAGATTTTGCCTGGAGGACCACAGTATGTAATATAGTTTCTCTGTGTCCTAGACATGACATACAGTCACATTTTCTGTCCTGAAGTTTCCATTCAAACCATAAAGATCTAGTCCATGAGAGTTGTGCTCTGAGTCCCCAATAGGACACAGCTGCAAATCCTGGCATGTCAGCCAGGACAACCCTGTCCGTAGAGGATTGGCAGATGTGGCAGCCAGTTTCCCTCCCATCACAACACTGCTACTGAAGAGCACTGCAGTTCAAAGGTTAATGTGGAAACTGAGTGCAGGATGGCTACCACAATGAGACATCTTGGCTTTGAGTGTTCCTGTGTACACCCCAACTTTCTGCTTCTCTGGAAAACCTCCCATGAACTACCTGGGTGCTTTCTCTACATTGTGCTCTCCTAAGCACTCTACCTCTAGGTGTGCCCAGAGCCTGTTACTTTGCTACTATGGAATGTGAAGATCCTTATAATGAAAGAAGGAATGCTCTGTCCAAAATCATGAGCTCAGATCAATCAGGGCCAAAACTAACACTAGGGCACCAGATTCTAGTTCAGTACATTCCCTATGCTTCCACACTGTCTGGACTTCTCAAAATATATGGGGATATCAGCTAAAGAAATGTTAAATTTCTTTACTTACCAGATATTTTCAGGTTTGTAATATGAACACAGTTAGGTTTGCCCTTACCATAAGTACCCCAAGGTAATTCAGGTTTTGATTGGCTAGTATGTAGAATAGTATCATGAAATAGTACTGGTAGTTTTAGCCAAAAAATTCCAGGTTCAGGTGACACAGACATATCAGTGATGTAAAATAGAGTCTTTAGGGATTCCTGTCTCATATTTGTAGCTTTATAATTCCGTGTGGTTACAAAGATTATATTGTGTCTAGTGAGGTAAATGATTATAAAGCTGGGAAATTGCCTTTAGCATGATGCCTAATACTGAAGAGAATCCAGATCAAGATGATTTCTCCAGTTCCTGTGTATGCTCCAGATCAGAGTAAAAGAAAGTCTCTAGCACACACAGTCTGACCCATTTGTCACCTGTGAACAACAAGTGCTCAGAAAGAATTCTATTTCTTTTTATTAATGATTTGACTTCATGGCCAGAATTTGCTTATATTTCGTCATTCTTTCTAGAATGGACATAAACTAGCATCAATCTCTCTGCCTATGCCACCTGGGTACTAGAACTTTACACTTGAGTCCAGACATTGCACTAAGAATTGGTTCTACAACATATACATAGAATTCTCATTTTCTTAATTGTAATGTATCATCAGTGTTTAGGGTCTAGGAAGACAAAAACTAAACATGAAAATGGTTTTTCCTGATAAGCTGATCCTCCTAGTCAAACCCTGCCCCAGCCTCAGATTTCTTCCTGATCTCTTGACCTATTTGTTCATTAAATCCTTCAATGTTTGCCATGTACTCAGCAATTTATACACACTGTTCCTTTTAAAATGCATTTTTAATATCATTTGGCTGCCTTGAGTATTCAGTGCTGAGCTTCCTGTGTTACATGGCTAACACCTCTATATTCTGTCCTCTCCTTTCATCTGTTCTGTCATATTCTCTACTCCTTCAGTTTTGGCCCTTTTTTTTATTTTCTTCACCATCTCTATGTAGGCGGTGTGATCTTTATATTAATGGTCCCTAGTTTGCCTTCTCAAGAGTATCCTTACTGGCCTGTGATCAACCCTTCGGTCTCAGATGTTTTCAGACATAAGATTCCAAATACTGAGAATGATAATTTTTAAAATGGATTTCATTTTATTTCTGGAGTAACTGTCTTATAGCCCCAGACTGGTTCTTTTGAAGTTACTGCCCAATAGACACTCTCATGTTCTCCTTGGTCCTCATGCCTCTGGTTCCCAAGGACTGATATTAAGACTATGCTAGACTACTCTAGCTATTCACATTAGGAGTTTGTTTGTGCTAGCAACCATGGATATGTAATTGTCTTAAACCATTACCAAATTTGAGTGGCAACCTACTCCATCAGTAAGGTACCCTTCATTAACCCAGTGTGCAGCACCAGGGAGAACACAGCTGTTCCTGTGCCCTGGAATGTAACAAACTATTCTTTTGTCACAGAAATACTTTTTTCCACATGACAGCATGAGAGAAAACAAATGTGCAACCATGGAGGAGAAAAGTACATCTACCCAGTTGGCAAAAATTAGTCAATCTACGTTGCTAATTGAACAGTGGAAGATGTCTTATTGAATCTCCTCATTTCAACATTACTCTTAAAGAAGCCAACTTTGCAGTACTATTGTGGAAAACTATGTAGTCTGTCAACAAAAGAGAAGCATCTTGGGCCTCAGTTCTCCTGTGTCTATACACAGTTCTCTCTCTGCTTCAGTTGAAACAGCCCAAGAACTATCTGGATTCCTTCTCTATCCCCACCTCCTAAAGACTCAATTCCCTAGAGAGCCCTAGAATCTGCCAGCAAGTAGATAAGTAAAGGTTCAGTTACAAAGTTACCATCCAGAGTGATATAACCAAGATTCAGAAATATACATATTTTATATATGCACTTACATCTGGATTGTAGTCACTAAAGGATACTGACCAACCTTTAATCCATATATCCAGAGATAGGGTATGAAGAAATGAACTAGGATGGATACATGCATCTCCATGGAAGTGAGAGATTGATTAGATTTTACAGGTGACTTATGTGAAAGACAATGGACACAGTCCCTGAGGAATAGGAAGTGAGCTAAGGATAAGGAAGAGAATCCTGGGAGATATAGGTTCAGTTGCAGTGGAATTTGAGGCATAACATGGAAACCTAGTGTACTGGAAATCCTAAATTATAGGAAGGCAATCTTAGTGATTTCTACTGATGGGGACACAAAATTTCTACTGGCCACTCTTTGTCACCAATAAAGCTTCCATAAAAAGTGACTGCATTGCATACATTTGAGTTGTTCTGCAAGGTCATCCCATGGAAATATACAAACAACCCAGGCTGTGGCTAAGACAACTGTTTACTCTTTGCTAACTGAGAGTAGAGTTCAATGGCTTAGGCCAACACCTACTCAGCACATTGAAATTGAATTTGAGCAGATGCATGCTTCAAACCTTTACCCTTATGTTCTAGTTTCTTTGTTGTATGAGAGTTCTCTGTTGGCCACCAAAAGAGAACCAAATACCAATTCAGCCACAAACCCCTTGACCTACAGTATTTTCTGTTGAAAGTCTGTTATTCAGTCTCATTGGGCAGTTCTACCTGCCAGATATGCTAGGGCAGTGGTGTCAGAGTACATCTAGGTATAATATAGAAATGTCTGATTTGACTTAAGGCCCAATTAATTAGATAGAATCCATACAAGACACTGCTTAGGTGACAAAAACATAGAGTGTAGATGGCCAGAGACCTAGTTTAAAATCAAATCCTACTGCTCTAAACAATTAAAAAAAAGAAACAATCTAGCAGTCCAGTTCTTCTAATCCCACTGATCAATTCCCTATTCAGCCATTATAAGAAAGGCTTCCTCCTGCAGCAAATGGGAATATATATAGAGTTCCATACCAATATATTATGGGGGTAGAAAGAGAGAGACAGAGAGAGAGAGAGAGTCAGAGAGACAAAGAGACAGAGACAAAGTGAGAGAAACAGAGACACAAAGAGAGAGACAGAGAATGAAACACACAGTCCTATGTGATGTGTGTTCATCCATCCCCCTACACAGACCCATTCATACATTAGGGAACTGTGGGAAATATGAGGGCAAGATACTGTCAAAGCAGACAAAATGAAAGAAGAACAGAGCCCTCCAATTCACTTGATCAAAGCTAGCATGAACTGGGAGAAGCAGAAAGAACTGGGCCTACACAGATCCTTTGCAGGACATCTACAAACAAATGTAGCTTCCTTTTATCTTTTTTTTTCCATATAGGGTTTTTGTGTGTAGCCCTGACTCATGGAACTCACTCTTTGACCAGGCTGGCCGCGAACTCAGAAATCTACCTATATTTGCACTCTATATCTACTTATGCTAATAGGTCAGCCTGTTAGTTTTGCTACTATGGAATGTGAAGATCCTTATAGTGAAAGGGAGAATTCTCTGTCCAAAATCATAATCTCAGATATATCAGGGCCAAAACTGACACTTGGCGCTAGATTCTCGTTCAGTACATTCGCTATGCATCCATACATTCTGGACTTCTCAAAATATGGGGATATCAGCTAAAGAAATGTTCCCATTTCTTTCCATACCAGACATTGTGAGGTTGGCAATGTGAACACAGTTTGGGAAAACAACTTTATACTTACCATAGGGACCTCAAGATGATTCAGGTTTTGATTGGCTAATAGGTGAAATAGTATCATGAAACTGTACTGGTAGCTCTATCCCAAGAATTACTGGTTGGGGAGGCACAAGTTTATTAGTGATATACAACTGTGTCTTTATGGATTCTTGTCTTATCTTCGTAGATTTATAATTCCTTGTTACAAAGATTATACTGTGTCTAGAGAGGTAAATGAGTATAAAGCTGGGAAATTTGCTTTAGCTTGATCTCTAATACTAAAGAATATCTGGATCACCATGATTTCTCCAGTTCCTGTGTATGCTCAAGGTTAGAGTAAAACAAAATCCCCAAACACAAGTTCTCAAAAAAAATTCTATATCTTTTTAGTAATAATTTGACTTCATGGCCAGGGTTTGCCTTTAATTCATCATTCTTTCTAGAATGGGGCTAAACTAGCATCAATCCTTCTGCCTATGCCACCTGCGAGCTAGAATTTTAATCTTGAGCCCAGACATTGCACTAAGAATTGGTTCTACAATATAAGCATAGAAAGCTCATTTCCTAATTGTAAAGCATCATCAGCGTTTAGGGACTCAGAAGACAATAACTAAACATGAAATGCAGTTTTCCTGATAAGTTGGTCCTTCTAGTCACATCCTGTCCCGGCTTCAGGATCATTCCTGAACTCTTGACCTATATTTCATTAAATCCTTCAATGTTTGCCATGTACTCAGTAATTTTTAGCCAGTATTCCTTTGAAAATGTATTTATTAATATCACTTGTCTTCCTTGAGCATTCAGTGGTGAGCTTCCTGTGTTACATGGCTAATACCTCTATGTTCTGTTTTCTCACTTCATCTATTCTTTCATATTCTCCTCTCCTGCAATCTTGCCCCATTTTTTTTCATTTTCTTCACTGTCTCTAGGTAAAAGTGGTGTGATCTTTTTATAAATGGTACCTAGCTTGCCTTCTCAAGAGTATCAGTATGCTTACTGCCCTGTGATCCACCCTTCCTTCTTAGTGGGTTTCAGATGTAAGATTCCTAATACTGGGAATGCTGATTTTTAAAATTCATTTCCTTTTATTACTCGAGGAACCATTTTATAGCCCCTGAGTTACTCTCTTGAAGTTACTGTCCTAGAGAAACTCTCATGTTCACCTTGGTTCTCATGCCTCTGCTTCCCAAGGGCGGACATTAAAGGTGTATTCCACCATACTCTAGCTCTTCACATTAGAAGTTTGTTTGTAATGACAATCAAGGAATGTAATTATCTTAAACCATTTGCCAAAATTGAGTGGAAACCTCCTCCATTAGAAAGGAGACGATCTTCAACCCAGTGTGCAGCACCAGGGTGGACACAGCTGTTCATGTGCAGGTGAATGTAACAAACAATCCTTTTGTCAGGGAAAGACTTGTTTCCACCTGACAGCTTCAGAGAACACAAATGTGAAACCATGTGCGAGGAAAATACTTCTATCCAGCTGGCAAAAACTAGTCAATCTAAGTTGCTAATTGAACAGTGGAAGATGTTTTATTGAATCTCTTTATCTCAACATTACTGTTGATCAGCTAATCTTTGAAGTACTATTGTGTAATACTCTGTAGTCTGTCATCAAAAGAAAAGCCTCTTGGGCCTCAGTTCTCCTGTGTATATACACAGTTCTCTCTCTGCTTCAGTTGTAACAGCCCCAATAATTATCTGGATTCCTTCTCTATCCCCTCCTCCTAAATATTCAATTCCCTAGAGAGCCCTAGAATCTGCCAGCCAGTAGATAAGTAACGGTTCAGTTACAAAGTTACAACCCTAGGAAATGTCAGAGCCAAGACATTAGTTAGGGCACAGTCTTGTCCTTCAATACTTTCTTCCCAATCCCACCTTATTTTGATGATTCCCTATTTGAGGGACTTTCAATTAAATAAACATGTTAGTTTCTTTCCTACCTGACATTGTGGAGGCAGGAAGACAAGTAGAGGTATAGGATTTGGATAAAGGGATGGTAAACGGGTTATTGGGATTTACAAGGTAAACGGGTTGCTGAGATTTACAAGCACAAGTCACGTGTATGCATTGAAGCAGTTCAACTGAACAGGGAGCCAGACTTGTTTACTCGGCTCCATGGTAACCTCAAGATTCTATTAAGTGCTGATTGGCTGATAAGGAATCTGATGTCAGAAGGCAGCTGAAAGCCAACAGTAATCTCCGAAGCCATGTTTTCAAAGGGACAGACTTGACACCATGCTAGAAAGCAAGTTTAGGGCAGCCCAAAATGGCTGAAATGATGGCAGCTATAGGCACAAAACCCAAAGATGCTAGTTCCTATTTACTGGGCTCTTAGTTAAGAAAGAGTGTCACACATTTCTTGCAAGTGTTAATAAGACACTCATCATTGAAATGTGATTATACATCCAACAGAAAATATTAGTATATGTTATCATCACAGATATGTCCACAGTGGGTGTTTATGTGCTGTTTATTTGCTGTGAAGAACCACCATGACTGGGGACTTTCTTTGAACAGCAAGTATTTAATTGGGGCATCCTTATAGTTTTACAGATAGAATCACTGATGTCATATCAGAGTTTTTATGTAATAAACCAAAGAGTACAGAGACAGAGATAGAGACAGAGAGAGAAAGAGTGAGAGAGATAGACAGACAGACAGACAGGCAGAGAGACAGAGGGACACAGAGACAGATAGACAGAGAGACAGACAGAGTGAGAGAGATAGACCGAGAGATAGAGGCAGAGACAGACAGAGATAAAGGGAGACAGAAACAGGATAGAATGAGATACAGAGAGACAGAGACAGAGAGAGATGGAAACAGAGACAGACATAATGAGAAACAGAGTTACATTCAGGTCCTGTTACTGGTATCTTAAATCTCAAAACCTACCCCCAGTGAAACACTTCCTCCAAGAGTCTCCCCTAGTGACCTACGTCCTCGAATATATACTTCCAGACTCCCATTGACACCTACCATCCTACAGTCCCCCAAGATTCATTCTTCTTCCAATAAACACCATAATTTCAACAGGGCCATACATTCTGACCTTCCATACAGTTCATTACAGGAGACTAATGATGCAAATATATAAGTCTGTGGGGCTGTTCTCATTCAAATCATCAGGAAATGGAAGAAGGAGAGAGACCTCTAGGCTGAACAAAGATATTACTGTTGAAAGTTTGTCATTCAATCTCACTGGGCAATTTCCAAGAACTACAGCATGGTCCTAGATTGAAAAGATCCTTTAGGGAAAATGTGATTCATTTTACATAGTGGCAGATTAGATATTTTAAAAAATAATGATATCATGGCATTTGCAGAAAAAACTTTGGTAATGAAAAAAAACCATCCAGAGTGATATAACCAAGATCCAGAAATATACATATTTTATGTATGCACTTACATCTGGATTGTAGTCACTAAAGGATACTAACCAACCTTTAATCCATACATCTAGAGATAGTGTATGAAGAAATCAACTAGGATGGATACATGCATCTCCATGGAAGTGAGAGATTGATTAGATTTTACAGGTGACCTATGTGAAAGACAATGGACACAGTCCCTGTGGAATAGGAAGTGAGCTAAGGGAAAGGAAGAGAATCCTGGGAGATATAGGTTCAGTTGCAGTGGAATTTGAGGCATAACATGGAAACCTAGTGTACTGGAAATCCTAAATTATAGGAAGGCAATCTTAGTGATTTCTACTGATGGGGATACAGAGTCTCTACTGGCCACTCTTTGTCACCAATAAAGCTTCCATGAAAAGTGACTGCATTGCATTCATTTGAGTTGTTCTGCAAGGTCATCCCATGGAAATATACAAACAACCCAGGCTGTTGCTAAGACAACTGTTTACTCTTTGCTAACTGAGAGTAGAGTTCAATGGCTTAGGCCAACACCTACTCAGCACATTGAAACTGAAGTTGAGCAGATGCACGCTTCAAACCTTTACCCTTATGTTTTAGTTTCTTTGTTGTATGAGAGTTCTCTGTTGGCCACCAAAAGAGAAACAAATACCAATTCAGCCAAAAAACCTTTGACCTACAGTATTTCCTGTTGAAAGTCTGTTATTCAGTCTCATTGAGCAGTTCTACCTGCCAGATATGCTAGGGCAGTGGTGTCAGAGAACATCTAGGAATAATATAGAAATGTCTGATTTGAATTAAGGCCCAATTAATTAGATAGAATCCATACAGGACACTGCTTAGGTGACAAAAACATAGAGTGTAGATGGCCAGAGACCTAGTTTAAAATCAAATGCTACTGCTCTAAACAATTAAATAAAAGAAACAATCTAGCAGTTCAATTCTTCTAATCCCACTGATCAATTCCCTATTCAGCCATTATAAGAAAGTCTTCCTCCTGCAGCAAATGGGAATATATATAGAGTTCCATACCAATATATTATGGGGGTAGAGAGATAGAGACAGAGACAGAGACAGAGTCAGAGAGACAAAGAACAGAGACAGAGAGAGTGACAGAAACAGAGACGCAAAGACAGAGACCGAGAATGAAACGCACAGTCCTATGTGATGTGTGTTCATCCATCTCCCTACACAGACCCATTCATACATTAGGGAACTGTGGGAAATATGTGGGCAAGATACTGTCAAAGCAGACAAAATGAAAGAACAGAGCCCTCCAATTCACTTGATCAAAGCTAGCATGAACTGGGAGAAGCAGAAAGAACTGGGCCTATACAGATCCTTTGCAGGATATCTGCAAACAAATGTAGCTTCCTTTTTTCTTTTTTTTTTTTCCAGATAGGCTTTCTGTGTGTAGCCCTGACTGTCATGGAACTCACTTGTTAGACCAGGCAGGCCTCGAACTCAGAAATCCACCTGTATTTGCCTCCAAAGCACTGTCATTAAAAACATGTGCCACCACTGCCTGCTTCCCTGTAAAAATTCCCATGAATTACCTGGGTGCTTTCTCTATACTGTGCTCTCTTAAGCACCCTAGCATAGAAAGCTAATTTCCTAATTGTAAAGCATCATCAGCATTTAGGGACTCAGAAGACAATAACTAAACATGAAAAGCGTTTTTCCTGATAAGCTGGTCCTTCTAGTCACATCCTGTCCCAGCCTCAGGATCGTTCCTGAACTCTTGACCTATATTTCATTAAATCCTTCAATGTTTACCATGTACTCAGTAATTTTTAGCCAGTGTTCCTTTGAAAATGTATTTATGAATATCAAGTCTGCCTTGAGCATTCAGTGGTGAGCTTCCTGTGTTACATGGCTAACACCTCTATGTTCTGTCTTCTCCTTTCATCTATTCTTTCATATTCTCCTCTCCTGCAATCTTGCCCCATTTTTTTTCATTTTCTTCACTGTCTCTAGGTAAAGGTGGTGTGATCTTTTTATAAATGGTCCCTAGCTTGCCTTCTAAATAGTATCAGTTTGCTTACTGCCCTGTGATCCACCCTTCTTTCTTAGTGGGTTTCAGATGTAAGATTCCTAATATTCGGAATGCTAATTTTTAAAATTCATTTCCTTTTATTACTCGAGGAACTGTCTATAGCCCCTGAGTGACTCTTGAAGTTACTGTGCAAAAGAAACTCTCATGTTCACCTTGGTTCTCATGCCTCTTGTTCCCAAGGGCAGACATTAAAGGTGTATGCCACCATACTCTAGCTATTCACATTAGGAGTTTGTTTGTAATGACAATCAAGGAATGTAATTATCTTCAACCATTTGCCAAAATTAAGTGGAAACCTCCTCCATTAGTAAGGTGCCCATCTTCAACCCAGTGTGCAGCACCAGGGTGGACACAGGTGTTCGTGTGCAGGTGAATGTAACAAACTACCCTTTTGTCAGGGAAAGAATTGTTTCTACCTGACAGCTTCAGAGAACAGAAATGTGAAACCATGTGTGAGGAAAATACATCTACCCAGTGGGCTAAAACTAGTCAATCTATGTTGCTAATTGAACAGTAGAAGATGTTATATTGAATCTCCTTATCTCAACATTACTGTTGATCAGCTAATCTTTGAAGTACTATTGTGTAATACTCTGTAGTCTGTCATCAAAAGAAAAGCCTCTTGGGCCTCAGTTCTCCTGTGTCTATACACAGTTCTCTCTCTGCTCCAGTTGAAACAGCCCCAAGAACTATCTGGATTCCTTCTCTATCCCCTCCTCCTAAAGACTCATTTCCCTAGAGAGCCCTAGAATCTGCCAGCAAGTAGATAAGTAAAGGTTCAGGACAAAGTTACAACCATAGGAAAGGTCAGAGCCAAGACATTAGTTAGGGCACAGTCTTGTCCTTCAATACTTTCTTTCCAATCCCACCTTATTTTGATGATTCCCTATTTGAGGGACTTTCAATTAAATAAACATGTTTCTTTCCTACCTGACATTGTGGAGGCAGGAAGACAAGTAGAGGTATAGGATTTGGATAAAGGGATGGTAAACGGGTTATTGGGATTCACAAGGTAAATGGGTTATTGAGATTCACAAGCACAAGTCACGTGTATGCATTGAAGCAGTTCAACTGAACACTGAGCCAGACTTGTTTACTCAGCTCCATGGTAACCTCAAGATTCTATTAAGTGCTGATTGGCTGAGAAGGAATCTGATGTCAGAAGGCAGATGAAAGCCAACAGTAATCTCAGAAGCCATGTTTTAAAAGGACAGACTTGACACCATGCTAGAAAGCAAGCCTAGGGCAGCCCGACATGGCTGAAATGATGGCAGGTATAAGCACAAACCCAAAGATGGTAGTTCCTATTTCCTGGGCTCTTAGTTAAGAAAGAGTGTCACACATTTCTTGCAAGTGTTAATAAGACACTTATCATTGAAATGTGATTATACATCCTAACAGATAATATTAGTATATGTTATAGTCACAAATATGTCCTCAGTGGGTGTTTATTTGCTGTTTAATTGCTGTGAAGAACCACCATGACTGGGGAATTTCTTTGAACAGCAAGTATTTAATTGTTGGTGCCTTATAGTTTTACAGATAGAATCAGTGATGTAATAACAGAATTTTTCTGTAATAAACCAAAGAGTACAGAGACAGAGATAGAGAGAGAGGGAGAAAGAGAGATAGACAGACAGACAGACAGAGAGGCAGAGAGACAGAGGGACACAGAAACAGAGAGACAGAGAGACAGACAGACTGAGAGAGATAGACAGAGAGATAGAGACAGAGACAGGCAGAGATAAAGGGAGACCCAAGCAGGATAGAATGAGATACAGAGAGACAGAGACAGAGAGAGATGGAGACAGAGACAGACATAATGAGAAACAGAGTTACATTCAGGTCCTGTTACTGGTATCTTAAATCTCAAAACCTACCCCCAGTGAAACACTTCCTCCAAAAGTCTCCCCTAGGGACTTACCTCCTCTAATATATACTTCCAGACTCCCATTGACACATCCCATCCTACAGTCCCCCAAGTTTCATTCTTCTTCCAATAAACACCATAATTTCAACGGGGCCATACCTTCTGACCTTCCATACAGTTCATTACAGGAGACTAATGATGCAAATATATAATTCAGTGGGGCCGTTCTCATTCAGATCATCAGGAAATGGAAGAAGAAGGAGAGAGACCTCTAGGCTGAACAAAGTTATTACTGTTGAAAGTTTGTCATTCAATCTCACTGGGCAATTTCCAAGAACCAAAATATGGTCCTAGATTGAAAAGATCCTTTAGGGAAAATGTGATACATTTACATAGTGGCAGATTAGATATTTTAAAAAATAATGACATCATGGCATTTGCAGACAAAACTTTGGTAAGAAAGAATAAACATCCAGAGTGACATAACCAAGATCCAGAAATGTACATATTATATGAATTCACTTACATCTGGATAGTAGTCACTAAAGGATACTAACCAAACTTTAATCTATAAATCCAGAGATAGGGTATGAAGAAATGAACTAGGATGGATACATGCATCTCCATGGAAGTGAGAGATTGATTAGATTTTACAGGTGACCTATGTGCAAGACAATGGACACAGTCCCTGAGGAAGAGAAAAGGAGCTAAGGGAAAGGAAGAGAATCCTGGGAGATATAGGTTCAGTTGCAGTGGCATTTGAGGCATAACATGGAAACCTAGTATACTGGAAATCCTAAATTATAGGAAGGCAATCTTAGTGATTTCTACTGATGGGGGATACAAAATCTCTACTGGCTACTTTTTGTCACCAATAAGGCTTCCATGAAAAGTGACTGCATTGCATTCATTTGAGTTGTTCTGCAAGGTCATCTCATGGAAATATACAAACTACCCAGGCTGTTGCTAAGACAACTGTTTACTCTTTGCTCACTGAGAGTAGAGTTCAATTGCTTAGGCCAACACCTACTCAGCACATTGAAACTGAAGTTGAGCAAATGCATGCTTCAAACCTTTACCCTTATGTTATAGTTTCTTTGTTGTAGGAGAGTTCGCTGTTGGCCACCAATTGAGAAACAAATACCAATTCAGCCACAAAACCCTTGACCTACAATATTTTCTGTTGAAAGTCTGTTATTCAGTCTCATTGGGCAGTTCTACCTGCCAGATATGCTACAGCACTAGAGTCACAGAACATCTAGGAATAATATAGAAATGTCTGATTTGACTTAAGGCACAATTAATTAGATAGAATCAATACCAGACACTTCTTAGGTGACAAAAACAGAGTGTAGATGGCCAGAGACCTAGTTTGAAATCGAATCCTACTGCTCTAAACAATTATATAAAAGAAACAATCTAGCAGTCCAATTCTTCTAATCCCACTGATCAATTCCCTATTCAGCCATTGTAAGAAAGTCTTCCTCCTGCAGCAAATGGGAATATATATAGAGTTCCATACCAATACACTATGGTGGTAGAGATAGAGAGACACAGACAGAGACAGAGTCAGAGAGACAAAGAGACAGAGGAGTGACAGAAACAGAGACGCAAAGACAGAGACAGAGAATGAAACGCACAGTCCTATGTGATGTGTGATCATCCATCTCCCTACACAGACCCATTCATGCATAAGGGATCTGTGGGAAATATGAGGGCAAGATACTGTCAAAGCAGACAAAATGAAAGAAGAACAGAGCCCTCCAATTCACTTGAGCAAAGCTAGCATGAACTGGGAGAAGCAGAAAGAACTGGGCCTACACAAACCCTTTGCAGGACATATACAAACAAATGTAGCTTCCTTTTTTCTTTTTTTTTTCCACATAGGGTTCTGTGTGTAGCCCTGACTGTCAAGGAACTCTCTCTTTAGACCAGGCTGGCCTCGAACTCAGAAATCCACCTGTATTTGCCTCCAAAGCACTGTGAATAAAAGTGTGCGCCACCACTGCCTGCTTCTCTGTAAAACTTCCCATGAATTAGCTGGGTGCTTTCTCTATACGGCGCTCTCTTAAGCACTCAATTTCTACTTGTGCTCACAGGTCAGCCTGTTAGTTTTGCTACTATGGAATGTGAAGATCCTTATAGTGAATGGGAGAATGCTCTGTCCAAAATCATAATCTCAGAAATATCAGGGCCAAAACTGACACTTGGCACTAGATTCTCCCTATGCATCCATACTTTCTGGACTTCTCAAAATATGTGGATATCAGCTAAAGAAATGTTCCGATTTCCATCCATCCCAGACATTGTGAGGTTGGCAATGTGAGCACAGTTTGTGAAAACAGCTTTGTACTTATCATAGGGACCTCAAGATGATTCAGGATTTGATTGGCTAATAGGTGGAATAGTATCATGAAACTGTACTGGTAGCTCTATCCCAAGAATTACTGGTTGAGGAGGCACAAGTTTATTAGTGATATACAACTGTGTCTTTATGGATTCCTATTTTATCTTTGTAAATTTATAATTCCTTGTTACAAAGATTATACTGTGTCTAGTGAGGTAAATGAGTATAAAGCTGGGAAATTCACTTTAGCTTGATCTCTAATACTAAAGAATATCTAGATCACCATGATTTCTCCAGTTCCTGTGTATGCTCAAGTTCAGGGTAAAACAAAATTCCCAAACAGAAGTTCTCAAAAAAATCCTATTTCTTTTTAGTAATAATTTGACTTCTTGGCCAGGGTTTGCCTATAATTCATCATACTTTCTAGAATGGGGATAAACTACCATCAATCCTTCTGCCTATGCCACCTGGGAGCTAGAATTTTACTCTTGAGCCCAAACATTGCATTAAGAATTGGTTATACAATATATGCATGGAAAGCTCTTTTCCTAATTGAAAAGAATCATCAATGTTTAGGGACTCAGAAGACAATAACTAAACATGAAAAGCGTTTTTCCTGATAAGCTGGTCCTTTCTAGTCACATCCTGTCCCAGCCTCAGGATCGTTCCTGAACTCTTGACCTATATTTCATTAAATCCTTCAATGTTTACCATGTACTCAGTAATTTTTAGCCAGTGTTCCTTTGAAAATGTATTTATGAATATCATGTCTGCCTTGAGCATTCAGTGGTGAGCTTCCTGTGTTACATGGCTAACACCTCTATGTTCTGTCTTCTCCTTTCATCTATTCTTTCATATTCTCCTCTCCTGCAATCTTGCCCCATTTTTTTTCATTTTCTTCACTGTCTCTAGGTAAAGGTGGTATGATCTTTTTATAAATGGTCCCTAGCTTGCCTTCTAAATAGTATCAGTTTGCTTACTGCCCTGTGATCCACCCTTCTTTCTTAGTGGGTTTCAGATGTAAGATTCCTAATATTCGGAATGCTAATTTTTAAAATTCATTTCCTTTTATTACTCGAGGAACTGTCTATAGCCCCTGAGTGACTCTTGAAGTTACTGTGCAAAAGAAACTCTCATGTTCACCTTGGTTCTCATGCCTCTTGTTCCCAAGGGTAGACATTAAAGGTGTATGCCACCATACTCTAGCTATTCACATTAGGAGTTTGTTTGTAATGACAATCAAGGAATGTAATTATCTTCAACCATATGCCAAAATTGAGTGGAAATTTCCTCCATTAGTAAGGTGCCCATCTTCAACCCAGTGTGCAGCACCAGGGTGGACATAGCTGTTCATGTGCAGGTGAATGTAACAAACTATCCTTTTGTCAGGGAAAGACTTGTTTCCACCTGACAGCTTCAGAGAACACAAATGTGAAACCATGTTCGAGGAATATACATCTACCCAGTTGGCAAAAACTAGTCAATCTAAGTTGCTAATTGAACAGTGGAAGATGCTGTATTGAATCTCCTTATCTCAACATTACTGTTGATCAGCTAATCATTGAAGTACTATTGTGTAATACTCTGTAGTCTGTCATTAAAAGAAAAGCATCTTGGGCCTCAGTTCTCCTGTGTCTATACACAGTTCTCTCTCTGCTTCAGTTGAAACAGCCCCAAGAACTATCTGGATTCCTTCTCTATCCCCTCCTCCTAAAGACTCAGTTCCCTAGAGAGCCCTAGAATCTGCCAGCAAGTAGATAAGTAAAGGTTCAGGACAAAGTTACAACCCTAGTAAAGGTCAGAGCCAAGGACATTAGTTAGGGCACAGTCTTGTCCTTCAATACTTTCTTCCCAATCCCACCTTATTTTGATGATTCCCTATTTGAGGGACTTTCAATTAAATAAACATGTTAGTTTCTTTCCTACCTGACATTGTGGAGGCAGGAAGACAAGTAGAGGTATAGGATTTGGATAAAGGGATGGTAAACGGGTTATTGGGATTCACAAGGTAAACAGGTTATTGAGAGTCAGAAGCACAAGTCACGTGTATGCGTTGAAGCAGTTCAACTGAACACTGAGCCAGACTTGTTTACTCAGCTCCATGGTAACCTCAAGATTCTATTAAGTGCTGATTGGCTGAGAAGGAATCTGATGTCAGAAGGCAGATGAAAGCCAACAGTAATCTCAGAAGCCATGTTTTAAAAGGGACAGACTTGACACCACGCTAGAAAGCAAGCCTAGGGCAGCCCGGCATGGCTGAAATGATGGCATCTATAGGCACAAAACCCAAAGATGGTAGTTCCTATTTACTGGGCTCTTAGTTAAGAAAGAGTGTCACACATTCCTTGCAAGTGTTAATAAGACACTTATCATTGAAATGTGATTATATGTCCTAACATAATATTAGTGTATGTTATAGTCACAGATACGTCCTCAGTGTGTGTTTATTTGCTGTTTAATTGCTGTGAAGAACCACCATGACTGGGGAATTTCTTTGAACAGCAAGTATTTAATTGGGGCTTCCTTATAGTTTAACAGATAGAATCACTGATGTCGTATCAGAGTTTTTCTGTAATAAACCAAAGAGTACAGAGACAGAAAAAGAGAGAGAGAGAGAGAGAGAGAGAGAGAGAGAGAGAGAGAGAGAGAGAGAGAGAGAGAGGAGAGAGAGAGAGAGAGAGAAAGAGAGAGAGAGAGAAACAGACAGACAGGCAGGCAGGCAGGCAGGCAGACTTGAGCAAAGCTAGCATGAACTGGAAGAAGCAGAAAGAACTGGGCCTATACAGATCCTTTGCAGGACATCTGCAAACAAATGTAGCTTCCTTTTTTCTTTTTTTTTTTTCCAGATAGAGTTTCTGTGTGTAACCCTGACTGTCATGGAACTCACTCTTTAGACCACGTTGGCCTGGAACTCAGAAATCCACCTGTATTTGCCCCCAAAGCACTGTCATTAAAAGTGTACGCCACCACTGTCTGGTTCTCTCTAAAACTTCCCATGAATTAGCTGGGTGCTTTCTCTATACTGCGCTCTCTTAAGCACTCTATATCTACTTGTGCTCACAGGTGAGCCTGTTAGTTTTGCTACTATGGAATGTGAAGATCCTTATAGTGAAAGGGAGAATGCTCTGTCCAAAATCATAATCTCAGACATATCAGGGCCAAAACTGACACTTGGCACTAGATTCTCATTCCGTACATTCCCTATGCATCCATACTTTCTGGACTTCTCAAAAGATGGGGATATCAGCTAAAGAAATATTCCCATTTCTTTCCATACCAGACATTGTAAGGTTGGCAATGTGAACACAGTTTGGGAAAACAGCTTTGTACTTATCATAGGGACCTCAAGATTACTCAGGTTTTGATTGGCTAATAGGTGGAATAGTATCATGAAACTCTACTGGTAGCTCTATCCCAAGAATTACTAGTTGAGGAGGCACAAGTTTATTAGTGATATAGAACTGTGTCTTTATGGATTCCTGTCTTATCTTCGTAGATTTATAATTCCTTTTTACAAGATTATACTGTGTCTAGTGAGTTAAATGAGTATAAAGGTGGGAAATTCGCTTTAGCTTGATCTCTAATACTAAAGAATATCTAGATCATCATGATTTCTCCAGTTCCTGTGTATGCTCAAGGTCAGAGTAAAACAAAATCCCCAAACAGAAGTTCTCAAAAAAAAATCCTATTTCTTTTTAGTAATAATTTGACTTCTTGGCCAGGGTTTGCCTATAATTCATCATTCTTTCTAGAATGGGGATAAACTACCATCAATCCTTCTGCCTATGCCACCTGGGAGCTAGAATTTTACTCTTGAACCCAAACATTGCATTAAGAATTGGTTCTACAATATATGCATAGAAAGCTAATTTCCTAATTGAAAAGCATCATCAGCATTTAGGGACTCAGAAGACAATAACTAAATATGAAAAGCATTTTTCCTGATAAGCTGGTCCTTCTAGTCACATTCTTTCTCAGCCTCAGGATCATTCCTGGACTTTTGACCTATATTTCATTAAATCCTTCAATGTTTGCCATGTACTCAGTAATTTTTAGCCAGTGTTCCTTTGAAAATGTATTTATGAATATCATTTGTCTGCCTTGAGCATTCAGTGGTGACCTTCCTGTGTTACATGGCTAACACCTCTATGTTCTGTCTTCTCCTTTCATCTATTCTTTCATATTCTCCTCTCCTGCAATCTTGCCCCATTTTTTTCATTTTCTTCACTGTCTCTAGGTAAAGGTGGTGTGATCTTTTTATAAATGGTCCCTAGCTTGCCTTCTCAAGAATATCAGTTTGCTTAGTGCCCTGTGATCCACCCTTCCTTCTTAGTGGTTTCAGATGTTAGATTCCTAATACTGGGAATGCTAATTTTAAAAATTCATTTCCTTTTATTACTCGAGGAACTGTCTTATAGACCCCGAGTGACTCTCTTGAAGTTACTGTGCAAGAGAAACTCTCATGTTCAACTTGGTTCTCATGCCTCTGGTTCCCAAGGGCGAACATTATAGATGTATGCCACCATACTCTAGCTATTCACATTAGGAGTTTGTTTGTAATGACAATCAAGGAATGTAATTATCTTAAACCATTTGCCAAAATTGAGTGGAAATTTCCTCCATTAGTAAGGTGCCCATCTTCAACCCAGTGTGCAGCACCAGGGTGGACACCTCATGTGCAGGTGAATGTAACAAACTATCCTTTTGTCAGGGAAAGACTTGTTTCCACCTGACAGCTTCAGAGAACACAAATGTGAAACCATGTTCGAGGAATATACATCTACCCAGTTGGCAAAAACTAGTCAATCTAAGTTGCTAATTGAACAGTGGAAGATGCTGTATTGAATCTCCTTATCTCAACATTACTGTTGATCAGCTAATCATTGAAGTACTATTGTGTAATACTCTGTAGTCTGTCATTAAAAGAAAAGCATCTTGGGCCTCAGTTCTCCTGTGTCTATACACAGTTCTCTCTCTGCTTCAGTTGAAACAGCCCCAAGAACTATCTGGATTCCTTCTCTATCCCCTCCTCCTAAAGACTCAGTTCCCTAGAGAGCCCTAGAATCTGCCAGCAAGTAGATAAGTAAAGGTTCAGGACAAAGTTACAACCCTAGTAAAGGTCAGAGCCAAGACATTAGTTAGGGCACAGTCTTGTCCTTCAATACTTTCTTCCCAATCCCACCTTATTTTGATGATTCCCTATTTGAGAGACTTTCAATTAAATAAACATGTTAGTTTCTTTCCTACCTGACATTGTGGAGGCAGGAAGACAAGTAGAGGTATAGGATTTGGATAAAGGGATGGTAAACGGGTTATTGGGATTCACAAGGTAAACAGGTTATTGAGAGTCAGAAGCACAAGTCACGTGTATGCGTTGAAGCAGTTCAACTGAACACTGAGCCAGACTTGTTTACTCAGCTCCATGGTAACCTCAAGATTCTATTAAGGGCTGATTGGCTGGGAAGGAATCTGATGTCAGAAGGCAGATGAAAGCCAACAGTAATCTCAGAAGCCATGTTTTAAAAGGGACAGACTTGACACCATGCTAGAAAGCAAGCCTAGGGCAGCCCGGCATGGCTGAAATGATGGCATCTATAGGCACAAAACCCAACGATGGTAGTTCCTATTTACTGGGCTCTTAGTTAAGAAAGAGTGTCACACATTTCTTGCAAGTGTTAATAAGACACTTATCATTGAAATGTGATTATATGTCTTAACAGATAATATTAGTGTATGTTATAGTCACAGATACGTCCTCAGTGTGTGTTTATTTGCTGTTTAATTGCTGTGAAGAACCACCATGACTGGGGAATTTCTTTGAACAGCAAGTATTTCATTGGGGCTTCCTTATAGTTTTACAGATAGAATCACTGATGTCGTATCAGAGTTTTTCTGTAATAAACCAAAGAGTACAGAGACAGAGAGAGAAAGAGAGAGAGAGAGAGAGAGAGAGAGAGAGAGAGAGAGAGAGAGAGAGAGAGAGAAACAGACAGACAGACAGACAGGCAGGCAGGCAGACAGCCAGAGAGACAGAAGGACACAGAGACAGAGAGACAGAGAAACAGACAGACTGAGAGAGATAGACAGAGAGATAGAGACAGGGACAGACAGAGATAAAGGGAGGCAGAAACAAGATAGAATGAGATACAGACAGACAGAGACTGATAGAGAGAGATGGAGACAGAGACAGACATAAGGAGAAACAGATTTACATTCAGGTCCTGTAACTGGTATCTTAAATCTCAAAACCTACCCCAGTTAAACACTTCCTCCACGAATCTCCCCTAGGGACCTACCTCCTCTAATATATACTTCCAGAATCCCATTGACACATCCTATCCTACAGTCCCCCAAGTTTCATTCTTCTTCCAATAAACACCATAATTTCAATAGGGCCATACCTTCTGACCTTCCATACAGTTCATTACAGGAGACTAATGATGCACATATATAAGTCTGTGGGGCTGTTCTCATTCAAATCATCAGGAAATGGAAGAAGGAGAGAGACCTCTAGGCTGAACAAAGTTATTAATGTTGAAAGTTTGTCATTCAATCTCACTGGGCAATTTCCAAGAACCAAAGCATGGTCCGAGATTGAAAAGATCCTTTAGGGAAAATGTGATACATTTTACATAGTGGCAGATTAGATATTTTAAAAAATAATGACATCATGGCATTTGCAGAAAAAAATTTGGTAATAAAAAAAAGCATCCAGAGTGACATAACCAAGATCCAGAAATATACATATTATATGTATTCACTTACATCTGGATAGTCGTCACTAAAGGATACTAACTAACTTTTAATCCATACATCCAGAGATAGGGTATGAAGAAATGAACTAGGATGGATACATGCATCTTTATGGAAGTGAGAGATTTATTAGATTTTAAAGGTGACCTGTGTGAAAGACAATGGACACAGTCCCTGAGGAAGAGAAAAGGAGCTAAGGGAAAGGAAGAGAAACCTGGGAGATATGGGTTCAGTTTCAGTGGCATTTGAGGCATAACATGGAACCTAGTGTACTAGAAATCCTAAATTATAGGAAGGCAATATTAGTGATTTCTACTGTTAGGGATACAGAGTATTTACTGGCCACTTTTTGTCACCAATAAGGCTTCCATGAAAAGTGACTGCATTGCATTCATTTGAGTTGTTCTACAAGGTCATCCCACGGAAATATACAAACAACCCAGGCTGTTGCTAAGACAACTGTTTACTCTTTGCTAACTGAGAGTAGAGTTCAATTGCTTAGGCCAACACCTACTCAGCACACTGAAATTAAAGTTGAGCAGATGCATGCTTGAAACCTTTACCATTATGTTCTAGTTTCTTTGTTGTGCAAGAGTTCTCTGTTGGCCACCAAAAGAGAAACAAATACCAATTCAGCCACAAAACCCTTGACCTACTATATTTTCTGTTGAAAGTCTGTTATTCAGTCTCATTGGGCAGTTCTACCTGCCAGATATGCTAGGGCAGTGGTGTCAGAGAACATCTAGGAATAATATAGAAATGTCTGATTTGACTTAAGGCCCAATTAGTTAGATAGAATCCATACAAGACACTGCTTAGGTGACAAAAACATAGAGTGTAGATGGCCAGAGACGTAGTTTAAAATCAAATCCTACTGGCCTAAACAATTAACTAAAAGAAACAATCTAGCAGTCCAATTCTTCTAATCCCACTGATCAATTCCCTATTCAGCCATTATAAAAAAGGCTTCCTCCTGCAGCAAATGGGAATATATATATATAGAGTTCCATACCAATACATTATGGGGGTAGAGAGAGAGAGAGAGAGAGAGAGAGAGAGAGAGAGAGAGACAGAGTCAGAGAGACAAAGAGACAGAGACAGAGAGAGTGACAGATACAGAGACACAAAGACGGAGACAGAGAATGAAACACAAAGTCCGATGTGATGTGTGTTCATCCATCCCCCTACACAGAACCATTCATACAATAGGGAACTGTGGAAAATATGAGGGCAAGATAATGTCAAAGCAGACAAAATAAAAGAAGAACAGAGCCCTCCTATTCACTTGAGCAAAGCTAGCATGAACTGGAAGAAGCAGAAAGAATTGGGCCTACACAGATCCTTTGCAGGACATCTGCAAACAAATGTAGCTTCCTTTTTTCTTTTTTTTTCCAGATAGGGTTTCTGTGTGTAACCCTGACTGTCATGGAACTCACTCTTTAGACCCCGTTGGCCTGGAACTCAGAAATCCACCTGTATTTGTCTCCAAAGCACTGTCATTAATAGTGTATGGCACCACTGTCTGGTTCTCTCTAAAACTTCCCATGAATTAGCTGGGTGCTTTCTCTATACTGTGCTCTCTTAAGCACTCTATATCTACTTGTGCTCACAGGTGAGCCTGTTAGTTTTGCTACTATGGAATGTGAAGATCCTTATAGTGAAAGGGAGAATGCTCTGTCCAAAATCATAATCTCAGACATATCAGGGCCAAAACTGACACTTGGCACTAGATTCTCATTCCGTACATTCCCTATGCATCCATACTTTCTGGACTTCTCAAAAGATGGGGATATCAGCTAAAGAAATGTTCCCATTTCTTTCCATACCAGACATTGTAAGGTTGGCAATGTGAACACAGTTTGGGAAAACAGCTTTGTACTTATCATAGGGACCTCAAGATGACTCAGGTTTTGATTGGCTAACAGGTGGAATAGTATCATGAAACTCTACTGGTAGCTCTATCCCAAGAATTACTAGTTGAGGAGGCACAAGTTTATTAGTGATATACAACTGTGTCTTTATGGATTCCTGTCTTATCTTCGTAGATTTATAATTCCTTGTTACAAGATTATACTGTGTCTAGTGAGTTAAATGAGTATAAAGGTGGGAAATTCGCTTTAGCTTGATCTCTAATACTAAAGAATATCTAGATCATCATGATTTCTCCAGTTCCTGTGTATGCTCAAGGTCAGAGTAAAACAAAATCCCCAAACAGAAGTTCTCAAAAAAAATCCTATTTCTTTTTAGTAATAATTTGACTTCTTGGCCAGGGTTTGCCTATAATTCATCATTCTTTCTAGAATGGGGATAAACTACCATCAATCCTTCTGCCTATGCCACCTGGGAGCTAGAATTTTACTCTTGAGCCCAAACATTGCATTAAGAATTGGTTCTACAATATATGCATAGAAAGCTAATTTCCTAATTGTAAAGCATCATCAGCATTTAGGGACTCAGAAGACAATAACTAAACATGAAAAGCGTTTTTCCTGATAAGCTGGTCCTTCTAGTCACATTCTGTCTCAGCCTCAGGATCATTCCTGGACTTTTGACCTATATTTCATTAAATCCTTCAATGTTTGCCATGTACTCAGTAATTTTTAGCCAGTGTTCCTTTGAAAATGTATTTATGAATATCATTTGTCTGCCTTGAGCATTCCGTCGTGAGCTTCATGTGTTACATGGTTAACACCTCTATGTTCTGTCTTCTCCTTTCATCTATTCTTTCATGTTCTCCTCTCTTACAAACTTGCCCCATTTTTTTTCACTGTCTCTAGGTAAAGGTGGTGTGATCTTTTTATAAATGGTCCCTAGCTTGCCTTCTCAAGAATATCAGTATGCTTACTGCCCTGTGATCCACCCTTCCTTCTTAGCGGGTTTCAGATGTAAGATTCCTAATACTGGGAATGCTAATTTTTAAAATTCATTTCCTTTTATTACTCGAGGAACCATCTTATGGCCCCTGAGTGACTCTCTTGAAGTTACTGTCCAAGAGAAACTCTCATGTTCACCTTGGTTCTCATGCCTCTGGTTCCCATTGGCGGACATTAAAGGTGTATGCCACCATACTCTAGCTATTCACATTAGGAGTTTGTTTGTAATGACAATTAAGGAATGTAATTATCTTAAACCATTTTCCAATTGAACAAAAGAAACAATCTAGCAGTCCATTTCTTCTAATCCCACTGATCAATTCCCTATTCAACCATTATAAGAAAGGCTTCCTCCTGCAGCAGATAGAATCACTGATGTCATATCAGTGTTTTTCATAATAAACCAAAGGATGCAGAGAGACAGACAAGAGACAGAGACAGAGACAGAGAGACAGACAGACATAGAGACAAATAGAGGGACACAGAGACACAGAGAGAGAGACAGAGACAGAGAGACAGACTGAGAGAGTTATACAGAGTGATAGAGACACAGACCGAGACAGAAAGAGAGAAAGGGAGACAGAAACAGGATAGAATGAGATACAGAGAGACAGAGACAGGCAAAGTGAGGAGATAGAGACAGAGAAAGACTAACAGAGACAGACAAACTGCTCCTGATCCAGAGGTGGAGACCGGAAGGCAGACAGACAGAGACAGATTATGAAAAACACAGCCCTATGTGATGTGTCTCCATTAACCTCCTACCCAGATACATTCATATATCAGGGAACTGTGCAGAACAGGAGGGCAAAATGATGTCAAAGAAGACAGAATGCAAGAAAAGAAGAACAGAGCCCTCCATTCATCTGAGCAAAGCTAGCATGAAATGGAAAAGAGAAGCAGAAAGCACTGGGCCTTTTTCTTGTTCCATTTAGCTTTGAATTTCATAATTTATTCATTCATGTAAATGTCTATGTATTGCTCTATAGTGTAAATATTACCACATTTTGTTTACCTGCTTTTCAGTTGAGCACCATATAGGTTGTTCCAAACTTCTGGTTACTGTGAACACTGTAGCACTGAACAGGTTTGAATAAGTGTATCTGTGATAGGAAGAAGTATCTTTTGGGTAGTATAGCTGCATCTTGAAATAGAGAAATCCACATGTTCTTGAGTTATTGCCACTGTGTGGCTCAGTGTTAGAACACCTATTTTCTGGCTTTAGAAACAGCAATCACAGTACGCATTGTGTAGCACCTGGGCAGACAAGATATAATTCCTATTTACTAAGCCCTGAGTGAATTTTATACTGTAGATCATAGAAGAAGAAGGTAATGGAGGCTCCTTCCTTCTGACTGCTACCAGTACACACTCTAGGGGGTTTGGTAATTCTAAGATTCAATATGAACTGGAGGAATTGGTATGAGTTGCTTCCCAGGCTGACAATGTGAGTTACTCCAGGACTCACATGGTGCAGAGAAAGGACTGATCTTTTTACCTCTATATGCATGCTGTGGTGCCTGTTCACATACATACCCAGAGATACAAAGTAAGTAAAATATACCTCAAACAAGTTTTTTCAGTATACATTTAGCAAGTAATATTAAATATGATAACAAGTTGCATCAATTTAATAACAGTTTCATAGTTGTTGATAATTGTGATATATGATAATACAGAATCCACTACCTTGGTCATTTATTTTGGAAAAGGATTCCACTTAATTCTTTACCTCAGAAAGGTACACACTCCTGACCCCTTTTCTCAGATGTTTATTACAATGTAATTGGGAAAATGTTTGAGCCTAGATTCTATATTATGTTCCTTGCACATCAAAAGATTAGGCTGAGGTGCCTATGAACACGGCAGACACATGTCACAGGCAGGATGTGGATGAGGCAGGTGGAAGTCATTCAGTCATTTTTATCTCAGAGTCATTTGAAACCTTCAGGCATATATAAATGCATAAAAATATTCCTTTGCAGGATGAGATGTAAAAGGACTTCAACCTGATTGCTGTCAAATTCTCCAGCCTTCACTGTCTACACAGCTGTTGCCATTGGTTTCTGAAATCTCACTCGATTACCCATTAAGTCGTGCTTATTGGATCATAGGGTCTTTCCATGCATCCCTCCAACTAATTCTAGATTTGGCCTATAATTCCATTTTTAAAGGGTAAGCAATACAAAGTCAAATTTAGTTCCAATAGCCACTTGCATCCTGGTTCCAATTTTCAATATCAGATGCCATTTTTCTGCATCTTTTGGAGCAGTCCTCATCTGCCTCCCAAGGCCTGGAGGAATCATAGGTATCCCCTGGTCTTCAGTCCTTGAGTTGGACGTCAGATGCAGCTGGGACTCATTGGCAGTGCATGAGTGCCATATTTCCTGAATGTGTTTAGAATTAATAATGTCAAAAATCAATATTATCTGTCATAGGTTATGATGTATTAATTAGAAAATAGATATTCTAACTTTTATTGAACTGTGGGTTAAATGTATAGTTAATAATGACTCATATGTTTATTTGAAAATAATTAGAAGATTAAAGTGTTTTAACAGAAACCAATGAAAATGCTTGAAACAATGGATTTATTACTGATGCTGATTTCAAGTTTCCATAATGTAGATTATTTATTTACACAAGATATAATATATCACTGATGTTTAGAATTGGTAAAATTCACTGAAAAGCATTTTCTTAAAAAAGCCTGAATATCAGGTGGATCAATGGAATAGGATTGAAAATCTAGAAATGAACCCACACACCTATGGCCACTTGATTCTCAACAAAGGGGCTGAAAACATCCAATGGAAAAAAGATAACCTTTTCAACAAATGGTGCTTGTTCAACTGGTCATCAGCATGCAGAAGAATGTGAATTGATCCATCCTTGTCTCCTTGTACTAAGCTGAACTCCAAATGGTTCAAGGACCTCCACATAAAGCCAAACACTCTGAAGCTAATAGAAAAGAAAATAGAGAAGACCCTTGAGGACATCAGTACAGGGGGAAATGCCCTGAACAGAATACCAATAGCTTATGCTCTAAGATCAAAAATTGACAAATGGGACCTCATAAAAGTACAAAGTTTCTATAAGGCAAAGGACACCATCCAAAGGACAAATCGGCAACCAATTGGGAAAAGATCTTCACCAACCCTACATCTGACAGAGGGCTAATATACAATATATACAAAGAAATCAAGAAGTTAGACCCCATAAAACCAAATAATCTTATTAAATATGGGGTACAGAGCTAAATAAAGAATTTTCACACAAAGAACTTCAGATAGCTGAGAAGCATCTTGGAAATGCTCAACATCATTAGTCATTAGAAAAATTCAAATCAAAACAACCCTGAGATTTCACCTCACACCAGTCAGAATGGCTAAGATTCAAAACACAGGAGACAGCACATGATGGCAAGGATGTGGAGAAAGAGAAACACTCCTCCACTGCTGGTGGGGTTGCAAATTGGTACAAACTTCTGGAAATCAGTCTGGCAGTTCCTCAGAGAACTGGGCATGTCACCTCCTGATGACCCTGCTATACCACTCCTGGGCATATACCCAGAGGATTCCCCAGCATGTAATAAGGACCCATGTTCTACTATGTTCATAGCAGCCCTATTGATAATAGCCAGAAGCTGGAAAGAACCCAGGTATCCCTCAACAGAGGAATGGATAAAAAATGGAGTACTATTCAGCTGTTAGAAACAATGAATTCATGAAATTCTTACACAAATGGATGGAGGTGGATAACAGCATACTAAGTGAGGTAACCCAGTCTCAAAAGATCAATCATGGTATGCACTCACAAGTAAGTGGATATTAGCCTAGAAAATTGGAATACCCAAAATATAATCCACACACAAATGATGTCTAAGAACAACAGAGGAATGTCCCCTTGTTATGGAAAGACTCAGTGTAGCAGTATAGGGCAATACCAGAACAGGGAAGTGGGAAGGGGTGGATGGGGGAATATTGGGAGGGAAGAGGGCTTATGGGACTTTCAGGGCGTGGGGATCCAGAAAAGGGGAAATCATTTGAAATGTAAATAAAAAGTATATCAGAAAACAGCCTGAATATTGAGTATTGAAATATGAATATCAGAAAATCTAATTTTGTGTCTTTGATGCTTTAGGGTGTATCCAGCAATCATTCAAAGATAACTGAGACCTTTGAATACAATTCTGTTATGTATATTGGCACATGCTATTTTAATGTTCTTTGGATGATTAGCTGCTAGACCCATTCTATTTCCTGGCTTTTTGAAACAATGCAACCATAATCATGCATGTGCAAGTATTTGTGTGGAATTGTTTTGACAAGAGTTCTCTTGCCTTTTGGTCAGGAATTGCAGCTACTGAGAATGTCTCCTTAGGACTATTAAAATCTTGAAGCACTTGCTTTTCAAAGCAAAGATGAAGAAAGGTATACAGCAATTAATAAATTGGGATTGAGAACTAGGGTTTCATGATTTATACAGTGTCAAGTTGACCGGAATCATCTATGAATTCAGAGACACATCCTTCTGGTTTATGTGTTAGAGGTTTTCTAGATAAAATGAAAAGATCCAAGTGTTCCAGTCTGAATGTGGGAAGTGTGTGTTCCTTGACCCGGAAGCTGAGGTTGAAAAAACAGTAGCAAAGGAGATGGCCACCAGAGGAGTGCATCCCTTCTTCTTTGTTCCCTTTCTGCAAGGCAAAATGCTGTGCTCCAGCATACTCTACTCCCAGCCATGATGTACAGAATCTTCTGCAGCAATGAGCACTGTTTTTGCTGGCTGACTCCCAAGCTCATTCTTAGTTGCCCCGGAACTCCTTCCAAGGATTGGTGGACAATGTCCAGAGTTGCATGGGTCCTCCTTCATCAATTAACAACCCCTCATAGGCATGCCTAGAGACCATTTTCATCTTAGTGATCCATAGCTGCTATACTTTTCTCAGATGGGGACAAGATATCCTCAAAGTTAACACTGACATGTTTTAATGAGATTCTTTTAAGTACAAGACACATTTTATTTCAACATTCTTCATATGATGGTCAAATATGCTCATTCTTTTACCTGACTCTTTTAAACATGGCAACAATAAATATGTATGTGCAGTTATGTGTGTGCAAAGCTGACTTAAAGTCCTTCCACTAGAGATGGAGAAGTTGTATACCTAGACCAGATTTCATTTTTATTGCTAGTTTCTTCAATAACTACCTTATAAATTGCCATTCTATACTCTACTGATCATCAACACAATGGCCTTTCCTTCAAATCCCTGCCCTGTGTTTTGTCTCTGTTTCTCCTGGCTTGGGTATTTTGATATCCCTTCTAAGAAAGACTCGAGTATACACACTTCAGTCTCTCTTCTTGAGCTTCATGTGGTCTGTGAATTTTATGTTGGGTATTCTGAGATTCTGGGCTAATACCCACTTATCATGGAGTACATACAATGTGTATTCTTTTTGATTGTGTTAGCTCACTCAGGATGAAATTGGCTAGTTCTAGCCTTTTGTTTAAGGCTTTCATGAATTCACTCTTTTTAATAGCTGACTAGTGCTCCATTGTGTAAATGGACCACATTTTCCGCATCCATTCCTCTTCTGAAGGACAATTGCATTCTTTCCAGCTTCTGGCTCTCATAAATAAGGCTATTATAAAATTAGTGGAGCATGTGTCCTTATTACAAGTTGGAGCATCTTCTTGGTATATGCCTAGGAGTAGTATTGCTAGGTACTCTGGTAGTACTTTGTCCAACATTTTAAACGAACCTCCAAACTGATTTCCAGAGTGATTGTTTTGGTTGCAACCCCAGCAGCAGAGGAGGAGTGTTCCTCTTTCTCCATATCCTTGCCAGCATCTGCTGTCACCTGAGTTTTGCTCTTAGCCATTCTTACAGATTTTGCAGGAATCTCAGGGATGTTTTGATTTGCATTTCCCTCATTATTAAGTATTTTGAACATTTCTTTAGGTGCTTTTTAGCCATTCAGTATTCCTCAGTCAGGAAGTCTTTGTTTAGCTTTGTGCCTCATTTTTTTAATAGGGTTATTTTGTTCACTGGATTCTAAGTTCTTGTATTCTTTGTATATATTGGATATTAGCTCTGTATCAGGTGTAGGACTGGTAAAGATTTGCCTAATCTGTTGGTTGCCATTTTGTCCTATTGCTAGTAGGTGATGGGGGAGCACCATCATAGAGGCAGGGGCAGGGGGATAGGACAGGGATCTTTTGAAGAGGAGACATGGAAAGGGGAAACATTAGAAATATAAATATAGAAAATATTAAAAAAAGAACAAAAGCATTATTAAATAAAACTGGTTGAAACATGTTCTGCATATAAGAAAACTGTATAAATGTTTGCTTCTTATATAAAATCCTAAGTTTCCCCCCAGTGAAAAAAATATAGCAGTGTAGGTATCTAATTTATAGGTCTGTTTATTACTCAAAGTTTGTAAGCTTAGACATCAAACCAGTAGTTCCTTCTCAGGTTCCATGTGTCTGACAGAAGGACAAAAAGGCTACAAAGCTTTGGTAGTGAGATGATAGAAAATATTTTCTGTTACAGTAAGTCCATTATTTTCTTCTTAGAAGGTATTCAGTGAGGGTGACATCCAGTAGAGTGAATGTCATAGCTTAGTGGCTTCTACAATAATACAGAATCCTTCCTTACTCTATACTACCAAATAAATAATTATAAAGCATTGTTCAATAAATATTAATCTTTCATATTACCCCAAGACACGATTAGAAATTATGAGTTCAAAAAGTGAAAATTGAGACCCCTCACACCTGTCTCTGATTCTGGTTACATCACCACTGCTGTACAGCACGCCAGAAGATCTACTTCAAAATTGCCCACCTTTAAGATCATCTTTGCACACACACTTACCTTTTACCTCCATCTGTGATGTGATGGCGGGGACAACAAGTTTGCAAGGTCAGATGAGCTGTCTTGCCACCACAGAACTCACATTGGAGGGAAGAAGCTGGTGTGTCCTGTGTGTGACTGGCACTATATACAGTGTGACCACGTGACAAAGCATGCTCATCCACACATGACAACCAAGAAGATCCCAGGCTGGCAGGCGGAGGTGGGCAAGCTGAACAGAATCCCCTTGGCAGAGAGGCCTGGGAGCATCCTCGAACCCTTGCCGGTCTTTGGCTGAGGCACCCTGTGGCATCCATCACCTTCAGGCTTCTTCGAAAGCCTCTTCAGGAATGGAATCTATGTTCCGCTCCACAAATAAACATGGTCTCTGGGTTTTTTAATTTGGGGGACAGTTTCTGATGGAAGTATGTTAATTTTACCTTTCTGATGGGAACTCTGTTCGGTATCTTTTCTACTTTTAGAACTTTGTCTCTGTCTCTCTGTATGTGTATCTCTGCTCTATCACTCTATGTCTCTCACTCTTGTAAGGAAATGGAAGAAAATTTGCTCTACAAGCTCAGCATTCAAACAAATATTTCTGCAATAAAATTTACAAAATCTGGAATTTGTGTACCTTTCTGTTCATGTTTTGTAGAAATGTGACAGTATACTTATATTTATAGTTTTATAAAAATATTTATATTGTACTCAAATTACCCATTTGTGGATAGACAATTTCACAGCCTTCTTTGCCATGCTTTGTAACAAAGTTTTTTTATTAGCCAGCTTGAGATTAAGCCTGGTAGTTAGTCAGAAAGGAACAAAATAACAAGTATGATACCAACCTTGTACAGTGATTGTTTTGGATCAGAACTGGTTGAATAAAGAAGCCTTAAAAAGTCCCAGTACTCTGGGAGGCAGAGGCAGGCAGATTTCTGAGTTCAAAGCCAGCCTGTTCTACAGAGTGAGTTCCAAGACAACCAGGGATATACAGAGAAACCCTGTCTTGACAAAACCAAAACCCAAAAAGCAAAAAAAAAAAAAAAAAAGAACTTGCCTTAAAATGGAAAAAAAAAAACCACTTTGTGGTTTGTTTCGGGGGGAATTCTAGCAATCAACCTTGTTTCCCAGAGAACTATAATTGTGGTTGGGTAAAACTAATCATGTGAGTCTGACCATCCATGGAGGGTGTGCCCAGGTCTGCCTGGGCTGCTTGTTGGCAGTTTAGCAGGGCCAAATGTGGAATGGCAGCCCAGAGCAAATGATCCCATGTCCTGTCTGTACTTAAGCACTGAAACTATGAATGCAGACACAGAAAGTTTTTGATTGCACTTTGGCTTTTGTTGTGGTTTTATACTGCATGCTGGATTGATGACCACACAGATAAAAGGAAATGTTTTATTGGTTGGTTAAACTTTCCACCAGAGTGCAACTTCCACAAAGCAAGGCCTTTGTGCAGAGTTGGCTCTGCAGTTCAGATGGATTTCTCGTGGACAAAATACTGAGAAATGTGTCACTAAATGGCAGTGACTGTCACCCAACTGCTTTTCCAGTCATTGTGTGTGAAGGAAATTATTTTGTTCAAACAAGAAAATGTGGAAAGACTATTTTGTAGCTTGCCTGAAAACAGATCTTAGGCACTGCTTTTATGTCTCAGGAGCAGGTGTCCTGTATCCAGGTGATCAGACAAAAACGTGCTTTTAGTTAAAATTTTAGAAGCTCAGGAAATACAGTAAGAGTGAGAACAGGCATATGGCACTGTTTTGGCAGGCTGAGAATATTTTTGTGAGGTATGAATTAGGTTTTGTGTTTGCCTATTAATCATTGGTGTTTAACTTTACTGAATGATGGCAAGGTTGAAATATTAAACAATTAGATAAAATAAGGTTTTTGTGTTCAGATCCTTGAGTCTTATATAACCATTACATGGTCATACATTGTATGCTACTTGATCCCTGTAAGGTGCCTCTGCCTTTAGTAGATGAGTTCTGTATGTACATGAGTTTAGGAACTGTCCAGACAGCTCTCCAGGCAGTGTTGGTATTGTCTTTCAACATAGTGGAGTGCAGGAGAACTAACTGTATCTATAGCTCATGTGTGTCGCAGCACCCTGAGCCTGTTCCCCTGCCTTAAGTTAGCATCTACGACTGTGTAAGCTGTAATGACATCTAATTTAATGTTTTTTCATTGTCACATGTAGAGGGATGTTTCCTGTCCTGGCATTTCTCCAGGTAACAGAAGGCCCTGAAATGTTTGGTTGCTCATCACAGAACTTTCTCTAACTAGCATTGTTTCCAAATGACTGAAGTGTTTCTAGATTTATTAGCCATATTTCTGAAAGAGGTCCCAACATTTGTCTAATGAAAAACCAAGGTGGAAAACAGTTCCTATCTGAAAAGGACACCTGAGCTCCAGAGCCATGGGATTGGCTGCTCCCTTCAAGGCCTTCCCCAACTCCCCATGTCATGGTGGTGATCCCAGTGTCCCTTATTGCTTGAGAAGTTCTTCATTTGATTTTTTTCACTTTGTTGAACCTTTCAATAATTTTAGTAATAAAAATGTAAATGTTAACTACTTTTGTTTTATATAACAGGCTTTGTCTTATTTAAAAGATTATGGGTAATGTAACTTTTTTCTTTTAATCATGTGAAACTTTCTTGCTTCTCAGACAAAAACAAAGAAAAGATTTCAATTTCAGTAGTTGTGATACTGCAAAGTTGTACCTACTACAGGCTCCTCTCTCTGACCCTGTCTTTCTGCTGGAGGTTTTATTCTTTCAGACACCAGCCTCGGTTTACCACTCTCATTGCTTTTTTATATTCCTAGGTATAAAGAAAAAATAGGGGAAAAAACAACTAATTTTAGGTTTGATAAGAGTGTCCAGCAAGTTGGCAGAAAACCTTCTGTCTTTGAAAATAAGCCAATTATAGTAAATGAGTGAAATGTATTTGATTAAGTTTTATATAGCATACTATTGTCTCCATAGCATAACATAGCATAAGCAATATGCTGTTTCATATTTTAGCATAAATTTTCCTACTTACATATAAACTCATCACATTCACGTTTTCCACGATAGAAAAAAAATAGACTATTTATTGAGTTGTCATGATGATTTTAATTAGGTTCTTGATTTTGTACTTTAACTTATATTTGTTCAATTTATGAGAACATTAGAAACACATATTACTTGTTTTATGTACACATCTTTCTGTAAACATTGAATATTGACTATGAAACATGGAAATTATTTCCAGATGGTTATGGAGATAATCACACTGACTGGTATGAGGTGGGATCTTTAGGGTTTTTTTTTTTTATTTGCATTTCACTCCTGAATAAAGGTGTTTAACATTTCTTTAGGTTCTTCTGGGCCACTCAGTATTTTGCAGTTGACAATTTTTTTTTGTTCAGCTCTGTACTCTATTTTTAATAAGCTTATTTGTTTCACTAGAGTAGAATTTATTGAGTTTGTTGTATATATTGTATATTAGTCCTTTTTCAGATGTAGGATTGGTAAAGATCTTTTTCCAATCTTTCAGTCGCCTTTTTGTTGTATTGACACTTTTCTTTGCCTTCTGGAAGCTTGACAATTTTATGAGGTCCTATCTGTCAATTCTTGATCTTACAGCATCAGCTATTGGTATTTTGTTCAGGAAAATTTCCCCTGTGCCCAAATGCTTGAGGCTCTTCCCCACTTTCTTTTCTATTACTTTCACTGTATCTGGTTTCATGTGGAGGTCCCTGATCCAGTTGGACTTGAGCTTTGAACAGGGGATAAGAATGGATCAAATTGTATTCTTCTACTTGCTAACCGCCACTTGAACCAACACGTAGACCAGGACACCCACGGACACACAGAGGAGACCCTGTCTCAAAAACAAACAAACAAGCAAAAACAAATGAAATGTTTATGTGGTTTTATTTCTTTGAATTTATTTATGTAGTAGATTATGTTGGTGGATTTTCATATATCGATCCATACCTGTATCTGTAGGATGAAGCCTACTTGATCATGGTAAATGATCATGATAATATGTTCTTGGATTTGTTTGGCAAGAATTTTATTGAATATTTTTGCACCAATGATTGTAAGGGAAATGGGTCTGAAGTAGTCTTTCTTTGTTTGGTCTTTGTGTGGTTTAGGTACAAGCATTAGTGCAGCTTCATAGAACAAATTGACTAGTGTTCCAAACTATCCCTTCTATGTTGTGGAATAATTTGGAGAGTATTGGTATTAGGTCTTCTTTGAAAGTCTGATAGAATTCTCCACTAAGCTTGTTTGTTCCAGGGCTTTTTTAGTTAGTAGACTATAAATGATTGCTTCTCTTTCCTTAGGAGTTGTAGGACAGGTTAGATGGTTTATCTGATCCTCTTTGAACACTGGCACCTGGTGTGTGTCTAGAAAATTGTCCATATCTTCCAGATTTTCCAATTCTGTTGGGTATAAGATATTGTAGTAGCATCTGATGACTTTGAAATTTCTGTTTTTATGTTTCTGTGGTGATCCTTTGGGTTTGTTGAAAGAAGAATACTTTCTTACTTTTTCTAAGGTGTAGTTTCTATCCTTGTGTGTTGTCTTTTTAATCTATTATTCGTTGTAGGTCTGGATTTAGAAAGATATTGTGCAAATTTCACTTTTTCAAGGAATATCTTGATTTCTCTAAATAAAGTGATTGAGAGATTTGTTGGGTATAGTATTCCAGGCTGGTATTTGTGTTCTCTTAGGGCCTGTATGAGATCCGCCCAGGATCTTTTAGCTTTCATGGTCTCTGATGAGAAATCTGTCATAATTCTGATAGGTCTGCCTTTATATGTTACTTGAATTTTTTCTCTACTGCTTTTAATATTCTTTCTTAGTTTACAGGATTTGGCCCTTTGATTATTATGTGATGGGAGTAATTCCTTTTCTTATCCTGTCTATTTGGAGTTCTGTAGGGTTCTTTTATGTTCATGGGCATTTCTTTCTTTAGGTTAGGAAAGTTTTTTTTTCTATAATTTTGTTGAAGGTATTTACTAGATCTATATGTTTGGGGATCTCTCTCTTCTATACCTATTATCCTTAGTTTTGATTTTCTCATTGTGTCCTGTATTTCCTAGAGGTTCTGGGTTATGAGCTTTTAACATTTTGTATTTTTATTGTTGTTTCAATGTTTTCTATGGTATCTTCTGCATCTGAGATTCTCTCTTCTATCCCGTTTCCTCTGTTGGGGATGCTGGCATCTTTGACTCCTGATCTATTTTCTATGTGTTTAACTCCAGGGTTGTCTGCCTTTGGGGTTTCTTTATTGATTCTATTTCCATTTTAAGGTTATGGATGATTTTGTTCATTTTCTTTGTTTGATTGCATTTCCTGTAATTATTTAAGCAGTTTTGTGTTTCCTCTTAAAGGGTTTCTACCTGTTTACCTATGTTCTCTTGTATTTCTTTAAAGGAGTTGTTTATGTCTTTCTCAAAGTCCTCTATCTTTATTATAAAAGTGATTTTAGATCAGTATCTTGCTTTTTTGGTGTGATGATGTATCCAGGACTTGCTATGATGGGAGAATTGGGTACTGATGATGCGAAGTAACATTGGTTTCTTTTGCTTATGTTCTTATGCTTGTCCCTGACCACCTGACTATCTCTAGTGCTACTTGCTGATACTTAGTCTGACTGGATCCTGTCCTTGCTGTGATCCTGGCTTTGTCAGAATTCCTCAGAGTTCAGATGTCTCTGTGATCCTGAGATCCTGAGTATGTCGTAGCACCTGGGAACTGCCTTTGGGACCAAGATATCCTGGTCTGACCAAGCTCCTGCGATTCTGTTATTCTCTGATCCTGTGATCCTGCAATCCTGGGTATGTTAGAGCACCTGGGAATGGAGCTTCCTCTGTGTGGTGTGATACTGTCTGCCATGTTTGCAGTCAAGGTCTCCTCAGAGCACTGGCCCAGACCTGAAGGAACCTGGGCCACTGGTCAGGAGGAGTTCCTGGGTGCATAGGTCCCACTTGTCCCAGGTACTTCTAGTGTTGGGGCAGATGTTGTATCCTCCCCACTTCTGATTCTATAAGCCTGGGCTTGTTAGTGCCCCTGGGAGTGGAGCTTCCTCTGTGTGTTGTGGGACTGGCTTTGGAAATCAGTGCCCATGCTCAGGGCTCTGGTCCATTCTGGAAGGGGATCGTACACTTTCACTTTTGAATATATTTCCCTCATATAGGAGACACCATAAGTAAAAACACTGTGACTGAATTATACCTAGAAAAATAAGTAAGGTTTATATGTTCTTTCATAACTCATGTCTATAACCTTTGATAAGATCTTCCTTGTGATCTAAAGTTTAGACTTTCTTGTTCTCTGTCTACATGTTAATTGTACTAACATGTACATATGTTCACATATGTACAGGTATAATTGTCCAAGTTCTGCAAATGAGAGATCAAGTCTCTCTCTCTCTCTCTCTCTCTCTCTCTCTCTCTCTCTCTCACACACACACACACACACACAATCTCTCTCTCTCTCTCTCTCTCTCTCTCTCTCTCTCTCTCTCTCTCTTTCTAGGATTGTATTATTTCACTTAATATTATATATTCTAATATCTTCCTATCTTCTGAAAACTTTATGATTACATTTTCTTTAGAGCTGCATATATATCCAACATACATATCCACTTTTGTGTTAGAGTAGAGAAATGTGGGTGTATTATATTTGATTTTCTTCATTTTTTCTCGGTATTCTTTCACTATATTAATAATATTACTTTGTGCATGAACTCTGCTGTGTTAAATGTTATGTTGATTGATGAACTTCATGGATATCTCATATATGGTAGAAATGGTCACAGATACAACTGGTTGATAAAGCTCCTCTTCTCAGTGCTGGAATATGAACACAGAAGTAGTTCCCAGATTGTATGATAAGTACTCATGGTGGTTCAGTTATGCTTATAATCTGATGAAAATTTCCCATAATCTATGGAAAACAGAGAATAAAGAATTGGACAGTATTCTACAGATATTCCTCATGCACAATGGTTCTGTGCAACTTCCAAATCAGAACACAGAAGTATCCATAATAAAATTATCTAACTACTGTAAGTGTAGTATTGAGGCTGACTGCATGATATAAAGGAAGGTAAATCGCCTTGCTGGGGTATATTGCTGGGGTAAATGTCGACATTTAGAAAAAATGTCTAAAGTTATTATTTTTAAAGTATTTATCTCCAAAAAGGGATGTGGGGGGAAAGAGGCTCAAAATGTTAATAAAATTATTTTTATTCATTTTATTGAAAATAACTTATTTTAATGTATATATTGATAGTCAATAATTAAAGTTGATAAAGTTTTAGAGTCCCAATCACAGTGAAATGAACAAATGAAACATCTTAGGAAGGAGCCTTATTTATAACACTTTCTCAAGTGAACACTCTTGTGCACTTAGAGTTAAAATGACAAGCCTGCCTGCCCTGCCCTCTAGCCCACTGTCCTTTGCCCTCTCTTCCTTCATTTTCTTGCCTTTTTGTTTTTCCTGGGTATTTCCTTGATGAAATACATTCGCATCAGTATGACCCCAATTTGCTTGCATAATTCTACCAGAGCTAGAGTATGGCTGGGATCAATTTGTGGATCCAACCAACAGATTAAGGAACGGCAACACTAGGGTAAATACCATCACTATCCCTTAACTTCTTCCATATTTTATCATTTATTATATTGGGCACTTGAATGCTGTCAAAGTGACAATATACTAACCATTTCTTATCTGGTCTCCAGAAACTGAGTAAATTATATTTCATAGCTAAACGTCTTTGAGTTTCAAGGACAATTAAAATTGAGGATGTTATTATAGATTGATAAAGTGGTATGAATAGAATTATTTCTATCCTTGAAAACAGCTATGTCAGTCCTCAAAATGTGTTGCTCAGAGGTAAATGAGAGTTCCTGTTAAATAAAATAGAAGCTTTTCTAAACAAGGAGACTGGGTAAGTTATAGTGTGAAACACCTGGACAACTAGTATTCAGTAATGCATACTCAGAGTCATAGTGCTGCTGCAGCAGTCTGTGGAGGAAAATGTCTATCCTGGAATGAGCTCACTTATTTTCCCACGATGTCTCTACACTCTTTACCATTGCATAAAACAATAGAGCTTGACACAAATGAGAATATAGTATATCATTTAACATGTAATGTTTGACAACCAGGACATGGTAAAGTATTTTAATGTAGAACAGATTACCTGCAGCTCACTCAGCCAAAGTAAGCTGTACAATCTACAAAACTGCTCAAGTCTAAATCAATATCTATAAAAAAAAACCACAGCAACCATACACACACAGAAGCACACATGCACATACCCACCCCCCAAACACACATATTCTACCATACAGACATCCAAATACACTCACACATCTGACAATCACAAGGAGACAACACAGAACAAGTGCAATATTTTGAAAACATCAATGATTTAGCTTGTGCAGTCCATTGGTCTTGTCATTACACATAGCACAAAAGGAAATAATGAATAGTTCTTGAAAGGTGGATTAGAAATGAATAATCCAAATGTTTTCTTCATTTCTTAAGTTTTGGGAGGGGAGGAAAGAGTTCATTTAACTTACACATCCTCACTATAGCCCATATTGAATGCAACCAGGACATGAACTCATTGCAGAAACCTAGAAGCAGGAGCTGATGCAGAGCCTGGTGAAAGATGCTGTTTATGGTTTCCTCATCAGGGTATGCACAGCCGGCTTTCTTTTTCAAAAGAAAAAAACACATTTATTTATTTTATATCTCAATATCAGCCCTTCCTCTCTTCCATAGTACACCTTCATTCAAGTCCTCTGCCCAGTCGACCTCTGTGTGTTACCCCCAACTAGAAGTTTCCAAGAAACAATGCCCTGCCCTTCAAATCACTGAGGGACTGGGCACATATTCTTATACTGAGGCCAGAAAAGGTGGTCCATTTAGGAGCATGGCATCCAGAGGCAGACAGGCAACAGGCTCAGGGAAAGACCCTACTCAAGTTGTTGGAGGACCTCCATGAAGACCAAGCTGCTCATCTGTACATATATGTATGGGGCCTAGGGCCAGCTCATGTGCTCCCATTGGTGGGTGGTTCACTCCTTGCCAGACACCAAGGATCTAAGATACTTAACACTGTTGGTCTTCCATTGGAATCCCTGACCTTGTTGGATCCCTCAATCCTTCTCCTAGCTTTACAATGAGACTCTCCAAATTCTGTCTAATATTTGGGAGTGAGTCTGTTTCTGTTTCCATTGGGTAATAAGTGGAACCCCTCAGAGGACAGGTACAGTTACTTCCTCTCTGAAAGCAGAAGAGAGTATCATTAATACTTTCAGGGACTGGTTCTTGCCCATGAGCAGGGTCCCAATTTGTGCCAATCATTGGTTGGCAATTCCCTCAGTTGCTATTATTGTCCCTGTACATTTTGTAGGCAGGACATATCGTATATTTCCAGTTTCTGGCTATTATAATTAAAGTTGCTATGAACATAGTTGTGCAAGTGTCCTTGTGGGATGGTGGAAAATCTCTTGGGTGTGTGCTGTCTGTATGCTTTGTTTGCTCAATTTACTGAGATGTAGCTGTTTGGGTAAACTGCAGTGTCCATGAAACTGATATTCTATAAAGTTGCACTGTATAAAGTATTAAGACTATTTCCCAGGATCCCTATGCAGTATATTTACGGTTAAACATTTTATTTTGATGCCAAAAGATCTTCAGTTTTAAATCCTCAACTCAAAATTGTAAGGCTCAAATTTAACAGGAATAGAACTGTCAACTCCTACTCTTATGAATGCCACTAATTTGAAAAGAGTTACTGCATTCCTATGGGTGACAAAGTTTATTTAGCTTCCTGTTAATCTTAAAACTAATAACTAAAACCAAGGAAATTTTATTTAAAATCAGGCTTACTTAATAAATGATCCTCAAACTATTCAGTGATTTAATTGACATATGGGCATGATAAACACTGCAACTGGATCATGGTTAACACTAGACAGAACTGTGTCCATGCCTCTCCCTCCAGCAGGGCTCTGTTCAGGCTGTGGACACTCTGCCTTGTCAAATAAGGTCAGTTTTCCCAAGTACATTCTCTACAGGAACATCTCTCAAACCTTCTGCTTCTGGCAGCTGAAAGCCCATGCTATCTTGAGCAGCAACAGAAGACTTAATGCTTTCCTGTAGGACAGCCAAAGACTGGCCAAGGAAGCCATCTTGTTGACCATGGAAGCCAGGACAAATATCTATGTAGCCTGCAAGTCTTTGCAATTTTAGTGGAAACAGAGACAATTTGGTTTATACTTCTGCTACAATTTATTCTTTTCAGAATTTTGAGGATGTGGATTTACTAACTGTAGCTTTAACAGGGCACACACCTAAGCTTATTTACCAAGGCAATAGCTAGCCACCTTTCTAATTCCTTTAACTGGGGCCCCAGGCTACAGTTTTCTTTTTTTTTTTAATTTTTTTTATTCAATATAATTTATTTACATTTCAAATGATTTCCCCTTTTCTAGCCCCCCCACTCCCCGAAAGTCCCGTAAGCCCCCTTCTCTTCCCCTGTCCTCCCACCCACCCCTTCCCACTTCCCCGTTCTGGTTTTGCTGAATACTGTTTCACTGAGTCTTTCCAGAACCAGGGGGCCACTCCTCCTTTCTTCTTGTACCTCATTTGATGTGTGGATTATGTTTTGGGTATTCCAGTTTTCTAGGTTAATATCCACTTATTAGTGAGTGCATACCATGATTCACCTTTTGAGTCTGGGTTACCTCACTGAGTATGATATTCTCTAGCTCCATCCATTTGCCTAAGAATTTCATGAATTCGTTGTTTCTAATGGCTGAATAGTACTCCATTGTGTAGATATACCACATTTTTTGCATCCACTCTTCTGTTGAGGGATACCTGGGTTCTTTCCAACATCTGGCAATTATAAATAGGGCTGCTATGAACATAGTAGAACATGTATCCTTATTACATGGTGGGGAGTCTTCAGGGTATATGCACAGGAGTGGTATAGCAGGATCTTCTGGAAGTGAGGTGCCCAGTTTTCGGAGGAACCGCCAGACTGATTTCCAGAGTGGTTGTACCAATTTGCAACCCCACCAGCAGTGGAGGAGTGTTCCTCTTTCTCTATACCCTCTCCAACACCTGCTGTCTCCTGAATTTTTAATCTTAGCCATTCTGACTGGTGTGAGATGAAATCTTAGGGTTGTTTTGATTTGCATTTCCCTAATGACTAATGAAGTTGAGCATTTTTTAAGATGCTTCTCCGCCATCCGAAGTTCTTCAGGTGAGAATTCTTTGTTTAACTCTGTACCCCATTATTTAATAGGGTTGTTTGGTTTTCTGGAGTCTAACTTCTTGAGTTCTTTATATATATTGGATATTAGCCCTCTATCTGATGTAGGATTGGTGAAGATCTTTTCCCAATTTGTTGGTTGCCGATTTGTCCTCTTGATGGTATCCTTTGCCTTACAGAAACTTTGTAATTTTATGAGGTCCCATTTGTCAATTCTTGCTCTTAGAGCATACGCTATTGGTGTTCTGTTCAGAAACTTTCTCCCTGTACCGATGTCCTCAAGGGTCTTCCCCAGTTTCTTTTCTATTAGCCTCAGAGTGTCTGGCTTTATGTGGAGGTCCTTGATCCATTTGGATTTGAGCTTAGTACAAGGAGACAAGGATGGATCAATTCGCATTCTTCTGCATGCTGACCTCCAGTTGAACCAGCACCATTTGTTGAAAAGGCTATCTTTTTTCCATTGGATGTTTTCAGCCTCTTTGTCGAGGATCAAGTTTCTAAAACTTGTAGGCCTCTTGTTTAGTAAGAGAAACAGTGTACCTTGTTGACCTACTTCCCTCTTAAAGAGACAATCTCACAAAACAAGTTCTATGTAAACTTTTTACTCTTAATTTATTTAAAAATACTGCTTTGCAATCACTACTCTCAGTTAACCAACTTCTGGGATTCCTGGTAAATGAATTGAAACTGTTTCAAGCTAAAGTACATTGTGAGGGTCTATAAACCTGCTTAAGACGTGTAAGTACACTTTCTTAGAATTTCTAAGGAAGTATAAGCTTATATAATTAGTGTTCTAAACATTGATTTACGATTTGTAAACGAAAGTTATAAAAGTGTAAGAAAGCAACTAAAGGTAATAATGTTTCAGATTTCCTCTCCTATGCTATTGTTAGATTAAAACTTCTAAAGTTCACAATTTTAACATGAATGAATGGAGTTCTAATAGGCTATTAATGTAGACCTGGTTCTTCAGGCTTTTAAAATATTGATGCTAGTCGCTTGGATTAGTGGTAGATACTTTTAATCCTGGAACTGGAGGCAGAGTCAGGCAAATCACTTAGATGGAGGGCCAGCCTGATCTACAGAGTGAATTAATATGTAGGGCTACATAGCAATTAATATACAAGCATACATATATACACATTTATAAATACATATTATTACTGTCAAAATTTCTAAGTTTTAAATTTTTAAGGATGTCTTCTAAATATAAATTTGAACATTATTCTACTAAATACTTCATTTATACTTGAGGGAGTTGACATGTATCCACCACGTTAGATCAAATGGACTCCAGATAACTATTCTTGTCAATAGTTTAAATAATATGTTAATAAGTATAAATAATAAACTATGTTTCCCTGCCTGCATCCTGTTCCAGAGTGTAGAATTCCTACTTCCTTCTCTCTCTTTTCCACTCCCTCCCTGTTTTATAGCCTGGAAGTTGTATCTGAAAAAGCCTATAGTACAAATGTGTTACTGAAAGTCTGTTAATAAAAAGTGCTTCCCCTCTTTATGGGCATGACTAATCTCATTCAATTTGCTCCCTAAATGTGGAATATGTGGGGGGCAGGGCAGCGAGCAGGGCGGGGCGGCCGTGGAGGAGGAGAACTTGGCTGCCTTGGAGAGCAGCTGAAATGCCTGTTCTTCAGGCAGGGCAAGCTGGAGACTGAAGCCATTCCCCTGGCCCTGTCCTCAGATGCAGCAGAATGTCTTCCAGTATCCGGGATCAGGACTGGTTCCCCAAGGCGAGGCCAGCTTCACCCCGATGCTGAGCCCTGGGGGCTCCATGGTGCAGATGCCCATCACCCCTCAAGCAAAGCTCTCTGCTCCAACAAACCCTTCTGGGTACCAGTCACCAGACATGAAGGCCTGGTAGCAAGGAGCAATGGGAAACAACAATGTGTTCAGTCAAGCTGTCCCGAGCCAGCCTTCACCTGCACAACCAGGAAGTTCACCTTTGATTTCAGCATTCCAGATGAAGTCTCCTGACTCGGCCCTTTAACCTAAAGACCTAGAAAAGAACAGCAGTAAGGAAAGTTGGAGATACTTATGTCCTCCCCATCCCCACTGCACATTAATGTATGCATGTCACCTGCACGGTTTTATAATTGCACTGTTTGTTTTATGAATGTACAGATTACAATTATTGCTACATTTGAGGAGAATGAAAATGCTTGCTTCTATGTAATTCCTGTCAACCCACAGGAAACTGATTTTTCAGCTACTGAAAAGAATTTGTTTAAGAACCTCAAAAAAAAAGTGGAATACATGCTATGTAAATATGCTCCCAAAAGTCTCAGCCCTGAAATCAATCACTCTAATCATAAGCAAGATATAGTGCTTATGAAGTAGTTGCTTCCTGATTGGCAGCTGATATTCTGAATCCTACACTTAGTCAAGATAGTTACGTTTTCTTACATTAGAAAAACCATAAACCATGGCATCAAGGGAAGGAAATTGTTGCATTCATCATTTTGGAGCCAAGAATAATTTGATGATAATGGTATCCTGAAATCATTTTCCAATTCATAATAAATATCTTTCAAACACATCTTAATGTATTATTATTTCTGTTTCTCCTAATCAGCAAAAATTAGCAAATCTTTATGGAGTGAACAATTCACTAAAATCAGTCAGTGATATTAACACAGAGTAAAAAGAGCAACTGTAGTATAGCTGAATATCATATTCTCCTAAGGATGTTATCATGACTCCTCATTTTAGGCAACCCATATACCCATTTTTTTAATCTGTAAGGTCCAACGCAAGAAAGAACAGATATTCTGTTTAAATGAAAATATGATTTCTTATGCCTCACGTATCTTTCAGTTGATACAGAAAGAAAATAGTGTCAGGTTGGGAGCTTGGCTCAGTGATTAAGAGCATTGGCTGTTTGTCTAGATGACCTAGGTTTGGTCTCCAGCTCTCATAGGATGGCCCACAACTGCCTCTAACTTCCTGCATTTCCAAGGGTCTCAGAAATGACCTTCTGGCGTCTATAGCTGATAGACATACATAGTGCGCACACACATTCATACAAAACACTTATGCTCAAAAAACAAAAATGCTAAAAATATTTTTAAAATCCTGACTGCAAAATATGCTACTGTAATGGTGACACAAAAGATGTGGGAGTAAACAAACCATCTGAGTTCAGGCCATGTCATATGAGATGGGATGCTCTGTATAAGTTACAGCAAGGATAGAAAAGTACCCTGGCAACTCCAACTTTAGTTTCTAGTACCTCATAAGCTGGCTCACAACTATGAAAGTGGAAGGTAACATAAAGCAACATCTGAAATTGTCTTCTGACCTCCACATTCGCATGCTGTGTGCACATATTCACCCACTGTTCAGGTGACATTCCTTACTGTATATGAAGGTACATCTCTGTATTTTCAATTGTTAAATCTGTAGTGACAAAGAGCTAAGTGATGGCAGGAGTTTGATGCTGTCATTTCTGAACCATCACTGTGTTTTAGTTTTTAAATTTTGCTGATCTACAGCTGCTCAAAATATGAATGTCATTGCCTGGTGGCAATCCAATAGATATTCTGGCACTGCCTTACTGCTGATTGCTAATTACCAATATCCGACAGCCAATAGTCAAGTCAAAAATACTAGGGTTGACCAGGGCACAAGACAGACAGAGGGGACAAAAGCAGATGCAGGAGTATGAAAAGATACTGATGGAAGCAGAAGATAGGGAACAGAGCTGTAAACAGTGAGAACCAAATGGGTAGGTAGATTGTTGTACAACTTGAAGTAAGTTGAAACTCCATCAAAATGCCTACAGCTTTGACCTATCCAGAAATCTATGTTTTATTTATGCTGTAAGCTGCTCTGTGAAAAGCCCTATTTTCACCTATGCTCACAACAATACACACCTGCAAAACAGTATGTGATGCAGCTTCTTCGGTGTATGGATGATTAAACTGATGGAAAATCTCATGGTTTCCTACATAGAGGAATCCAAGGAAGCTTCCATCCCTCTTCCAAACACAATTGACCTTCCTGCCTGACAAGTGTAGCCCCGCCTTCTCACATCTCTCTCTTGCTCAAATACCCTTTGAGCCTTGGTAACAGGCTCTCTGGGCAGCAATAGAGCCCCTGAGAACAAAGTCTTTGATTTATTCATTGTGCTGTATGCATAGAGGCAGAGAAGGCCCACAGAGAACTAAGTACACATGTATGAATCCTCACATCTACAAGCAAAATGTCTCACTCATGAAGACCCTCATCTCTGTACATACTCATGTATCACACACAATTGTAGAAAACTCCCATGACAGAGAGGCACATGTAGACACACATACTGCAAAATGGTTGTTTACAATTGTATAGCCATTTTCTCTACTGTACTCTTGAGAAGTTGCCCTGAGCCGCCAAGAAACCAGACTTGTGTGTTAGTTCATGATAAATAACTGTGGCATCCACACATTTTCCTGGACTTCAAACAAAATGTGTGGGACCCTAACAGCTGTCCAATCATGTTCTCTCTTTCAGATATCTCTGGATAAAATCGGTAAGGGTCCTGGAATGCCAACTGCAGGACCAGTGTGTTGACCAGTCTTTCAGCCTGGTACATCTATCTAGAAAGCCATGTCCCAGATGGAGGTAGATGCATAGTGCTCTCACAATGCAGAGGGGAGAGGCACTCAACAGAAAGCAACAGGCATGCCACTTACTTCATTCAGCTTAGAATCTCTGTCTTCTCAGGTGGTTCCAGTCAGTCTGTGGAAAACTTCATCCCGTTGCTCCCTAGGAATCTCTCTTGACCAATTAAAGGTAAGTCGCCTAAGAGATCACAGCAATAGAGCTTGTGAGCAATGAGACTTTATTGTCACCTGTACCTTTGTGTAACTATTTAGTATCTTTTAGCTTATGGCAACTATATTGGTGATTTGTGGAGTTTGGTTCTCCAGAACTTGAGCATGCTATATCAGTAACTCTGGCCTAAATAGAACATCAACATCACTGTCCCTCAAAGCTCACTGAAGCTGAGGCAAGAAAATCATGTGGCCAGCCTGCCTTATATGGATATCCTACCTCAAAAATGCATGATTGTCATTCAGACAGGTCACTGTACCTGACACCTCATAGTCTACAAATGCCTCATACTATGCTAACAGGAAAATGTCAGCAGCAAGGAGGATAAACTGCTCTTTAAGTGTGTTATCTTTTTTCCATTGGATGTTTTCAGCCCCTTTGTTGAGGATCAAGTGGCCATAGGTGTGTAGGTTCTTTTCTGGATCTTCAATCCTGTTCCATTGATCTGCCTGCCTGTCACTATACCAATACCATGCAGTTTTTAACACTATTGCTCGGTAGTATTGCTTGATGTCAGGGATACTGATTCCCCCAGAATTTATTTTGCTGTTGAGAATAGTTTTAGCTATCCTGGCTTTTTTTGTTATTCCAGATGAATTTGAGAATTGCTCTTTCTAACTCTATGAAGAATTGAATTGAGATTTTGATGGGTATTGTGTTGAATTTGTATATTGCTTTTGGCAAAATGGCCATTTTAATTATATTAATCCTGCTGATCCATGAGCATGGGAGGTTTTTCCATTTTTAATTTTTTAAAGACATAAAAAGGGCAATTCTGTGTGTGTGTGTGTGTGTGTGTGTGTTTGTGCACACGCCCACGCACATATGTGTGAGCAACTGTGGATGTGTTTCAGCTCTGGAACTCAAGGCCCTCTTGCCTAGATTCTAACTAAGGGCAGTCTCTGGAATGTGACCTGTCACCAAGTTTCTAACAAAGAGCAGGGTCTCGAACTTCTGACTTTTTTGGGTCATTGGAGAGTTAGGATATATTTTTTATCCTTTCAGGATGAATGGGAAGAGGAAGGAAGAACAGGAAAGGCATGAAGACTGCCCAGTAAAAGAAGATTAAAGATAATTTTAAAAGAGAGAGAGATATTAAATTCACACTCAAAATTTGTTTATCGTTCAATCCTTTTGGAATATATTGGCTTAAGCCTTGGCTTGTAACAACCACACTAATTAGTGACATTGTGTTATATGGTTATATAGAATAGTTTTCTCAAAACAACATGGATTTCTTCTCTAAGTCCACATTGTGTAAGCATAAATTAGGCTGTATCCATCCTGTCTAAAACACAAACATACAGGATGCCTTGGGCAATTTTAATGCCAACATCACAACAACCTTCCTCAAGTTTTTCCTAGTGCTGCCCATTCATCTGCAAGTATCATGATTTCGCTTTTCTTAGTGGATGAATGCTGTTTGATTGTGTAAATGTGACATGTTCTTACTACCTGTTTGTCAGGTGACGCACATCTAGACAGTTTCCATTTTCTAGTTATTATAAATAAAACAGAAATAAACATATATAAGGAAATATCTGTAGTAACATACAGAGTCAATGGCATATATGCCCAATATTGATATAGCTGGATCTTTTGGAACATTTACTTTCTTCCTTTTGGGAAAACACCACAATGAATTTCACAAGGACTCCTCCAGTGTTCACTCTAACCAACAGCAAAAGTCTTTGGTTTTCCCATCATCCTTGCTATCATTTGTTGTCTTTTGTTTTACTAATCTTGGACATTATGACTACTGAAGGATAGAATCTCATAACAATTTTCATTTTTATTTTGCTCAGCCCTGACAGAGATTCCCAGATTAAAGCCCTCTCATCAAGTTTCAGAAATGTATAAGGAAGAAGAGACAAAAATATTTACTCATGCATTCTAATAACAAAATAAGTCACAATCCTTCTTTTCAATTTTTTATTTCTTCTTTCTTTGTAAATTTTATTTCTTATTTCTTTTTTATTATCTTTATTTCTTATGGATCATAAAAGGAGTGGAATTATATGAAATATTATCTGCATACATTAATATTATCATAAACATTTCTATTATATTATAAAATATAGTGATTCTTGACTAACTGACCTGAGGATGGAGAGTGAGTGGAAGCAAGAAACTGAGATTTGTCAAGCTAAAGAACACATGCTATACAACCACACTTTTTTGAACTTCTCTCTCCTAAGCATGCTTTCTGTATTCTATACTGTGTTTTGAATATGCTGGAAGAAAGACCAAAGGGAATAAAGGGATGCTATAGCCCTCTCAGGATCCAGCCAGAATAGGAATAGGAAAAGACAATACAATAGCATCACAGGTTCCATTTAGGATCACCCTAATCCGTATGGGTGAGGAAGAGGAACAGTCTCAAGATGTTCTCCAAACCACATTATTTTCTTCCTTCCCTCTCTCCATGATTCTGATATTTCCTTGTATCCACCTGGGGAGCCATTGGTAAAGTGGGAATTTCACAGAACAGCAGTAAGGTGCCTATAGCCTCAGGGACTTGCTTTCTGTCTTGTTGATGGAATGCCCTGTAGGGAGGAGATCCTATCTGCTGAGAGCATTCTCTTGGGTCTTTACCTTCTGAGAAGTTGAGCAGGGACCTGTTAATACTGCTCCTATAAGTGGATTTGACAAAGCACACAGATTATACCTTTCTGAGGTAATCCCATTCATCATAACATCTTTGTGAGAAGCCATGGGATCCTCCTCAGGAGGGTGTTGAACATCTTCCAATGGGGTTCCTAGAATTTCTGACAAGGTTCACAGCAGGACTGACTTCATGGATCAGCAGGCTGCCTGTGGGGAACTGACAAATAGGCTGAACTATGTGGCACAGCCTCCTCATTGTAGGCATTGGTTTTACCCTTCTCAATCAAGTGGATGGGCATTAGTTAAGTATAAGAAATAGTAAAAAAGGAGTGGTCTGGCACTTTATGAGAAGGGAAGATTTATGACATATAGTAATTGGATACTTCAGACTGAAACTTGTGGTGTTCCTCCTATCACAGCTTATTAAGTACTGACATCTCAGAAGTGATCTTCTATGGTGGACATTTTTAATTTGTTTTGTTTTGAGTAAGGGTCTTGGTATATAGACAAAGCTATCATGAAACTATAAATACTCAATCCAAAGTGGTAGAATTATTATAGGTGTGCACTAATGTCCTGAGGTGAGACCTGGCTCCATTTATGAACCTCAACTGGATTTTAAAGCTCCAAGCCTTGAACTAGTTTGGTGACTTAGAAGTTAAAACCATTTGCTGACAAATGTGATGCCCCCAGTAAGTCCTTGTACTAGGAAGGAGAGACAAATGCTACTAAGTAGAAGCATGTGTGCAAACACACACACACACAAACACACACACACACATACAACCACACACAGATGCACACACACACACAAACAGAAATGAACAATTTACATAATATTCAGAATATATCATTTTAACTGCATAATGATGACTATATACACATAATTTTTATTTTTGTTTGTTTCTTTGTATTTGTGTTGTTATTATATAAAGTTGCCAAATGCCTATGTGTAGTCACAGAAATTTACAAAATTGAGGCAGAAAATTATAAACTAGAGGTACCCCTAGTTAACAATGAAGATATTCTGCTTGAAAATCATAAGCTGCCATGAAGCTATTTGTTGTCATCTCTTAATCTAGGGTGTACTGGTGAGTACAGTGAGTGGTTGTGTTTTGATTCTTTCTTGCAGTTTTTAAATCTTAGTCTTAGTAGTTTTATAATAACACTAATTATTATAAATTATTAATAATATTATGAAATTATTATTATTATTATTATTAATCATTTTATTACTATTTAATCATTTTTTTATAGTCCAGACTTTATCCCTCTCCTGGTCCAGCCTCTGACTATTCTATATCCTATACCTCCTCCTTGCTCCCATCTCCAACAGGGAGATACCCCCAACTCTACCCCACCAGACCTCCCAATTCCCTGGTACCTCATGTCTCTTTAGGGTTAGGTGCATCTTGGCTGACTGAGTGTAGACCTGGTAGTCCTCTGCTGGGGGCCTCATATCAGCTGGTGTAGGCTGCCTGGTTTGTGGCTCAGTGTCTGAGAGAGGTCTGGGGTCCATGTCAGTTTAGACTACAGGTCTTCCAATAGGTTTGCCTTCCTCCTCAGTTTCTTCCAGCTTTTCTCTAGTTCAACCAATGGGGTCTTGAGTCTATTTCCATTGCTTCAGAATAAATATCTGCATCTGACTCTTTCAGCCTCTTGGTGGGTCTTTCAAAGGGCACTCATGATAGGCCCCATTTTTTGAGCACAACTCAGCATGAGTAATAGTGTTAGGCCTTGCAGACTCCCCTTGGGTGGATCTCAGTTTGGGCTTGTCACTAGACATCCTTTTCTCAGGCTTTTCTCCATTTTTGTCCCTGCAGTTCTTTCAGACAGCAATTCTTCTGGGTCAGAATTTTTTACTGTTGGATGGCAACCCCACCCCTCTACTTGATGCCCTCTTTTTCTACTGGAAGTGGGATCAACAAGTTCCCTCCCCTGACTCTAAGGCATTTCATCTAACGTCTGCCCTTTGACTCCTCAAAGTGGATATCGGCCAAAAAAAGTTTTACAGAATGTAATCCCAAGATAAGGGTTTGTCTATCTTGTTGGTTTTTTTTTTTCAAAGAAGTAGCCCCTGGTTTGTTTGATTCTTTGTATAGTTCTTTCTGTTTCTACTTGGTTGATTTCAGCCCTGTATTTGATTATTTCCTGCTGTCTAATCCTCTTGGGTGTTATTTGCTTCCACAAAAGAAATATTCATTTGGTTTCTTTATTTTATAGGTTGATACTTGTTGTGTTTACAAGCTATATATGTTTCCTTGTGGCATTTTTAGGGTTAGAGCCAGGGTAGTGGAGGAAAGGGCTTCAGAATTTCTTATTTATAATTTTCTCATGTAATACATGCGTGATGACAACATTTTGAAACCAACCTTGGCAACCACTTATTTTCATATGAACTTTTACAATGGTCGAGAAAAGAGGGAGTATTATTGCATTTTCTTGCAATCTGAATTTTCTATATATCTTTCTTCATGTTTTGTATATCTCTGTGGATAAGTAAATTTATAATAAATTAATTGAAATAAATCCAGATTGATATTGGGGCTTTATGCATACTTAAGCCTGAAAATAAAGGCTACTCTGAATTTTAAACATAATACATAAAGTATAAATAGATAGAATGTGTGTTTCCAGACTAATCTCTATTATAATGTCAACCCATCATTCAAATGTTACTTCCTCAAAAGATTTTGTATCAATTGGCTTGAATATTGGTTGATAAAAAGATGGTTAAAATTCACAAGGATTCAGCATTACTATTTTATGTATGTGATTTTCTACACTGTTTTAAAAATGTGACCTTTATATCCTCAAAGGATAAGAATACTGAGAAAGAAATTAGGGAAATGACACCCTTCACAATAGCCACAAACAGCATAAAGTATCTTGGGGGTGACTCTAACCAAACAAGTGAAAGACCTATATGACAAGAGCTTCAGATCTCTGAAGAAGGAAATCAAAGAAGATCTCAGAAAATGGAAAAAATCTTCCATGCTCATAGATTGGCAGGATTAACATAGTTAAAATGGCCATCTTGCCAAAGGCTGTCTACAGATTCAATGCAATCCCCATCAAAATCCCAACCCAATTCTTCATAGACCTAGAAAGAGCAATTCTCAAATTCATCTGGAATAACAAAAAACCCGGGATAGCTAAAACTATTCTCAACAGTAAAAGAACTTCAGTGGGATTCAGTATCCCAGACCTCAAACTTTACTACAGAGCAATAGTGATAAAAACTGCATGGTATTGGTACCATGTCAGGCGAGCAGATCAATGGAATAGGATTGAAGACCCAGAATTGAACACACACACATATGGTCTCTTGATCTTTGACAAAGGAGCCGAAAGCATCCAGTGGGAAAAAAATAGTCTTTTCAACAAATGGTTCTGGTTCAGTTGGAGGTCAGCATGCAGAAGAATGCGAATTGATCCATTCTTATCTCCTTGTACTAATGTTTTTTTAAATAAACATTTGTATGCTTGTAATTGGGGTATAGATGCTCAGAATGGAGACTTCCTCTTGGTGAGCTTTCCCTTTGATGAGTATGAAATGTCCTACTCCATCTCTTTTGATTACTTTAGGTTGAAAGTCTATTTTATACAATATTTTAAATGCTACTCCAGCTTGTTTCTTGTTCCTGTTGGCTTGTACAACCTTTTACCAGCTCTTTACTCTGAGATAGTATCTACCATTGATACTTGTCTCTTGTATTCAGCAGAATGATGGATCCTGTTAAAAATGTGTTTTGTTAACCTCTGTCTTTTCATTAGTGATATGAGTCTCTTGATGCTGAAATGAGTGACCAATGATTGTTAGTTACTGCTATTTTAATATTGGAGATGGTACTGGGTATGTGTATGAGTCTCTTCTTTTGGGTGTGCTGTTAATTCCTTTTGTGTTCTTGACTGTAGTTATCCTCCCTGTCTTGTTTTCCTTACAGTATTCTCTCTCTGTAGGGCTGGATTAGTATTAAGATGTTTAAATCTGGTTTTGTTATGGAATATATATGTTTCTCCATCTATGATGATTAGGAGTTTGGGGAACCTGGCATCTATAGTCTTTCAGGGTCTGCATGATATCGTTTCAGGATCTTCTCTTTTAGAGCCTTTTTGGGAAGTCAGATGTAATACTGACAGCTTGGCCTTTAGATTACTTTGCTTGCAGTTTTTAATGTTCTTTCTCTGTTCTACACAGTTAGTGTTTTTATTATTATTTGGCAGAAGAATTTTCTTTTCAGATCCAATCTATTTGGTGTTCTGTAAGCTTCTTGTAAGTGTGTAGACATCTATAAATAAAATAGGAAATCAGAAAAGGTAAAAAGAATTATCACAGTTGAAGCCCAAAGGAAGTTACCCCTAGAACCTATGACTCATTGCTACTAACATTTTTATATGAAAAAAATGCTGTATAGTACATAGTATACCTGCAAATGGCATAACCAAATTCTACCAAATAATTTAAATGTGTTTTGGAAAATCATGATAATTCCTCAAGTAGCATAGCTACTAAGAATATAATTAGCGCTGTTTATGAACAGTGCTACATTTTCTTTTTTTAATATTTTTATTTTCTATATTCTTTGCTTACATTTCAAATGATTTCCCCTTTCCCGGATCCCCCCTCCCCATATGTCCCATAAACCTTCTTCTCTCCATCCCTTCTCCAATCACCTCCCTCCTTTTTCTCTGTCCTTATATTCCCTTCCAATGCTAGATCGATCCTTTCCAGGATCAGGACCCTCTTCATACTTCTTCATGGGAGTCATTTGTTATGCGATTTGTGCCTTGGGTATTCAGGGCTTCTGGGCTAATCAATATCCACTTATCAGAGATTGCATTCCATGTGTATTCTTTTCTGATTGGGTTACCTCACTTAGGATGATATTTTCCAGATCAAACCATCTGACTAAAAATTTTGTGAATTCTTTGTTTCTAATTGCTGAGTAGTATTCCATTGTGTAAATATACTACATTTTCTTTATCCATTCCTCCTTTGAGGGGCATCTGGGTTCTTTCCAGCTTCTGGGTATTATAAATAAGGCTGCTATGAACATAATGGAGCATGTGTCTTTATTGCATGCCGGGGAATCCTTTGGGTATATATGCCCAGGAGAGGTATAGCAGGGTCCTCTGGAAGTCTCATGTCCAGTTTTCTGAGGAACATCCAGACTGATTTCCACAGTGGTTGTACCATCTTACAGCTCCACCAGCAGTGGAGGAGTGTTCCTCTTTCTCTACATCCTTGCTAACAACAGAATACAAGAGATAGAAGAAAGAATCTCAGATGCTGAAGATACCATAGAAACCATGGACTCAACAGTTAAAGAAAATGCAAAATGCAAAAAGCTTGTAACCCAAAATATCCAGGAAATCCAGGACACAATGAGAAGACCAAACATAAGGATTATAGGCATAGATGAGAGTGAAGATTTACAACATAAAGGGCCAGCAAATATCTTCAATAAAATTATGGAAGAAAACTTCCCTAACCTAAAGAGAGAGATGCCCATGAATATACAAGAAGCCTACAGAACTCCAAACAGACTGGACCAGAACAGAAATACTTCCCGTCACATAATAATCAAAACACCAAATGTACTATATTCTTTATTTACATTTCAAGTGATTTTCCCTTTCCTGGATCCCCCCTCCCTGCAAGTCCCATAAGCCCTCTTCCCTCGCCCTCTTCCCTCCCCCTGTTCCCCAATCAACCCCTTCACACTTCCCTGTCCTGAAAACAACTAATTCTTGGTTTTGTTGATTCTTTGTATTGCTCTCTTTGCTTCTAATTGATTAATTTCAACCCTGAGTTTGACTATTTCCTGGTGTACACTTCTTTTGAATGTATTTGCTTCTTTGTTCTAGAAGATTCAGGTGTGAACTTAACTTGCTAGTTCTCCCCAATTTCATTATGAAGGCACTTAGTGCTTTGAATTTTTCTGTTAGCACTGCTTTCATAGTTTTTGATAATTTTGGCTAGGTTGTATCTTCATTTTCATTGAATTCTAGAAAATCATTAATTTCTTTTCACATTTCATCACAGATCAAATGATCACTAAGTAGAAAGTTGTTCAATTTCTATGAGCATGTGGGCTCTTTGATTTCTCTGTTGTTGTTGAGGACCTACTATCCATGGTGATTTGATAAAATGCAAGGGGATATATCAATGTTGTATCTAGTGAGGCTCATTTTGTGTTTGTTTATATAGTCAGTTTTGAAAAGGGTTGTGTAAGATGCTGAGAAGAAGGTATACTCTTTTGTTTTAGGTGAGAAATTGTGAAGATAACACCATTTAGTTCAAAACTTTTGTTAATTTCATTTTGTCTTCATTTAGTTTCTATTTTGGTGATGTGCCCATTGGTGAAAGTGGTATGTTAAAGTATCCCACTATTATTGTGTGGGGTTCAATGTGTGTTTTGAGACCTAGTAAAGTTTTTTTTTAATAAACATTTGTATGCTTGTAATTGGGGTATAGATGCTCAGACTCGAGACTTCGTCTTGGTGAGTTTTCCCTTTGATGAGTATGAAATGTCCTACTCCATCTCTTTTGATTACTCTAGTTTGAAAGTCTACTTTATACAGTATTTTAATTGCTACTTCAGCTTGTTTCTTGTTCCCGTTGGCTTGTAACACCTATTATTCCTAATGAAGAGTCCTAGCAATGGGTGGCATGGAATCTCAACTGGTCATCTTTTGCAGCCAGGCAAAGCTTCTATTGGTGGGACCAGACTGCATTCAATTGAGCTGTTGGCTAAGAGGGTCCCATGGACATCCCCAAACAACCCAGGCTAATGCTAATACAAAAGGTTGCTCTCCACCAACTGACAGCAGGACTGCATTGCTGAGGACAACACCTGCACAACACATTGAACATGGAGAAATCAAGCTGGTATGTATCTGGGATTCTCCCTCCTATGTTCTAGTCTCTTTGGTATGGGAATGTGTTCTGCAGGCTACTGAAAGAGAAATAAAACCAATCCAGCCACAGAACCTCTGTCCTATAATCTGTCCTGCATATATATATATATATATATATATATATATATATATATATATATATATATAAAACTTGTGGGAGTAGCCAATCAAGGTCTGATTTGATCAGTGACCCACTTCTTGAGAAGGAACCCATACCCAACACAGCTCAAGTGACCAAGAATCAAAAACTAGATAGTGGAGAGATCTGGGGTAAACTCAAACATTACTGGAAAAAATCAATAAAATGACTTCTAATGATAGTCGGCTATACTTGTAGATAAATGTCTTGTCCAGTCATCATCAGAGAGGCTTCTTCTGACAGCATATGGGAACAGATGCAGAGACCCACAGCCAGACATTATGCAGAGAGAGTGTCTAAATTGGAGGTCTCCATCGAATCTCTCCTCTCAGGTGCAGAGAACATGGAGGACACGATGAGAAAAGGCCCTTGGAAACAATTGAGTAAGGCACATATGATCTCACAGAGACTGAAGCCGGAAGCATAGGGCCTACACATGCCTGCAAGAGGTCTTTTGCATATATACTATTGCTATTAGCTTAGTGTTTTTATGGGACTCCTAACTGTGAGAATGAATGGGTCTCTGACTCTGGTACCTGCTCTTAGGATTCTTTTCTTCCTGTTGGGTTGCTGTGTCCAAGGTTGATATGGTAGTTTTGCTTCATCTTATTATATTTCATTTTGTCAAATATTTTATTTGGTGGTTGTCTTTTGGAAGCCTATTTCTTTCCTAATTAGAGACAGAAATGGAGTATATGCAGTGGGGAGGAGCTGAGAGGAGTAGAGAGAGGGTAAACTATAATAAGGATCTGATTAAAGGTATGAGAAAAGAATCTGTTTTCAGTATAAGAAATAAAAATGAGCAAAACCAAAGACTTGCTTTGCTGGGTATCATAAACATGAATGTATAATTAAGGGTAAGGACAAAGTCTGATACCACACATGATACTGTATTTCAGAAGAAAATACTGTATTTCAGAAGAAAATTTGAATAGTGAAGAATTGTTAAGAGTATAGATGCTCACAGATGGCTTCTCTAAATATAATGAATATATGTATGGAAAGTGAGCAAACTACCTTATTGCATAGGAGGTATGACACCAGACTCATGGCCCTTGGCTTGATTTTATTGCTTTAGAGAGCATGTTAATTCTTTGGGATCACCTTTAACTTTTGACTCTATAAAGGTGTTTCAAAAAGAAATGAGAAAGTATTCTGTCCTTCCCTGGCAAATGGAGTTGAGTTTCAGGAGCACAAGAGGCTGAAACTCCAGGGCTTGTGAAATCAGAGGCTGAATGAGTTTAAACCACAGAAGCTCTGGAATCTTCCATACCCTAGCAGGGAAAGTGCCACCAAATAAACAAAATAGGTGCACATTAGGCTGGTGGGAACGTTTAAAATCTGTGTGGTACACAGATCTGATAGAATGCTCCCCTCTTTTTGTTTTAAACTTTCCAGTTGATTTACATAAATATGCTACATCTTTCTGTGAAGGAGATTGGTCAGAATGACCTGTGTCTGAATTTTAATTACACTGGGGCTTTCTAGGGGCATTTCACATTGAGTGTTCTTGTCCAGTCAGTAACTCTGCTTGACAACTCTATTTTACAGGGAACAATTTACTGGGTCTGACACTTCAGTAGCAGCATCTAACCTTATTGTCTAAGAGCTCCATTTTCTTTTTGCACTTAATTTTTCTCTGAAGTCAGAGAAGAAATGCATTAGTGGCAGTTCTGGTGAGGTAAAACTCTGGAACCTGGTTTCATTGTTTTCCATTCTGTGTATTTTTCTGGGCTGCACTGCTGCCACAGATGATCTGTGCCACCTTTCCAGTAGGTTGTGTGAAGATGGCGGGCAACTGGATGCATTACAGGTGTGTAGCAAACTCCTCCAAGAGTGATCCACAACTTGACAGGGTCTGATGGACGAGTTGGTCCTCAGAATCCCAATTTTTCCCCCTTCAACCTATGATGACTTGGTGGCTGACCAGAACAGAAATGAATTGGAGAGAAAGCCCTCAAGGCCGGGCTTTGGGGACTAGGGTGAAAGGAAGGCAACAGATTCTGACCCACAGAGTTTTGAGTTACTCTTTAGACATTTGTTGGAACTATGGTGTGTTCAATACTACTCTAAACTCTGGGAATGTAGAGACTAAACAAAATATCTGAAAACCAAACCAAAGCAATCAAACATCCAACCAAACCAAACAAAATTAACCAACCCAACCAAGCAACTGGCCAACCCCAATCAATCAACCAACAGCCAACCAACACACTAACAACAAACTAACAAACTCAAATGAATTAACCAATCAAACCAGCCAACCAACCAACAGAACTAAGTAAACCAACCTACCAGCCAACAAACCAACCAAACCAACCAACTGAACCAACCTACTAACTAAACTAACCATCCAAACCAGCCAACCAATGAAGCTACCAAACCAGTCAACCAAACAACCAAATGAACTAACCAACCAAACCAGCCAACTGACCAAAGGAATCAACCCAATCAACTTACCAACCATCCAAAACAACCAAACAAACAAACCAGTCAACTAACCAAATAAACCATCCAAATCAGCTAACTAACCAAAGTAACCAAATCAACCAACCTATCAAACAAGCAACCTAACCAACCAACCCACTCACCCACATACCTACCCACCAACCAACCAACCAACCAACCAACCAACCAACCCAACCCAACCAACCAACCAATCCAGTCAACCAACGGCACCAATCAAAGACACCCCCCTACCACCACTAGCATCCTCTGCACACCCACCCCTACCCACACACACATAAAAATTTAAACCATCAAACTCCCTGCCCTCATCAACAAAGATAATGTCTAGTAGCAAATACTTGGGAAGTAAATGGATGTGTGGATTCAGGCAGTGACAGCAGGGGTGACAGCTGGGGGCAGACACAGCTTCCCATTTTGTAATACTATAATACTGTTAAGCACTGCCTTAACCCAAATTGATTTCACTGACTATTAAGATTCCACGCTTTTTGTCTGACAAATGTCACACTCGTGTACACGTGTTTGTACTTTATTTAGAATGCCAGTTTAAAGAGTTGTAAGAAAGATAAAAGACTAGTGTGCCTTTGTGGGTAAGCTCTGGGAAGGATTACCTCTGAACAGAGTGGTAATTGATTCCCATGAAGAAGTGAGGAGAGGGTCCTGATCCTGGAAAGGATTGATCTAGCATTGGAGGGGAGTATCAGGACAGAGAAAAAGGAGAGAGATGATTGGAGAATGGGTGGATAGAAGAAGGTTTATGGGACATATGGGGAGGGGGGAACTGTGAAAGGGGAAATCATTTGGAATGTAAACAAAGAACATAGAAAATATAATAATAATAATAATAATAATAATAATAATAATAATAATAATAAAAACCTCTCCAAGAAAGCTGCCAGATGGCACTGGTAAGGTGCAGATGGGCAGAACCATTTGCCCCACCCTCATAGGCAGGACTATCCAGGTTACCCCTCACCCCTTGGGCTTGCTCGTGAGGAAGTAGGGGAGTTTCAGTCTCTTTCCAGACAGCATGATTACACACCCAAATTTTCTGACACCTCAAACACACCGAGGTCAGATTGTCTCCACACAACCAGAATGTCAAAGGCAGGAGCCTGGTGGTTGGGAGAACTGGCCACTCTGTAAGGTGGGGAGTGGCTGTGGGCTGCCCCTGTGCCAGGTCTGCTCAGCCGGGGTCTAGGGAGAAACACTGGCAAGGAAGAAGCAGTTCTCAGGACCGTGACATGCAGAAGTCACCAGAAGGTGGGACAGTGCTTCACACTCTTCTAATGCCCAATCCTCCTCCTGGGGACAGTCAGTGGGGACTAGTCTGAGCCACCTTCTCATGTCCTTTCACATTTCCCTCTTCTGTAGCCTCTTCTCCTGTCCTGCTCGCACTGCAGCTGCCTTGGGCCATCCCTGTTTCGCCCCTGTGATGTGTGGGCAGCTGTCCCCAGAGACAGCATAGAGTCTGAGTGGCGGGTGTCCGTAAACAGAAGCAGTGCTGTGGACGTTTTGAGCTGTATGGTCACCAACTCCATCTGTGGCAGGAAGGCGAGCTCCACCAGTTGCGAGACAGGCACTGCTCCTCTTTGGTGCCCGGTTGGTGGCATTGGGAGGAGACTGCTTGGAAGGACTGAGCCTATGAAGAGGAGGAAGAGGGGCAGGGAGTTGGGGATGGGGACTTGGTGACAGTGCCAGGGGGCCTGTGAGCTACGGAAGTGGAGCAACTTCTCCTGGGCATGTGCTGAGGAGTGGCGGGCAGAGCATGAGCTGCTAACCAGGAGCCAGGAGCCCTGAGCTGTGAGCTGGGAGACTCAGCTGGAGCCCTGCACGCTACCACCCTCCGGGTTCCCAGCCCCGGGTGCTGAGCTGGCCTCTATAAATAGCAGGTTCCAGCTTCTGCTTGGGCACACAGGCTTTCACTGGGGAATGCAGGAAAGTCACCCTGAAAAGTGTCTGCTGCTGCTATCGCCCCCTACTCAGCCTCTGCAAGAGGTAACAGCCTGTCTGGGATTCTGAGGCTCCAGGGAGGGAATTTTGCAGGGTGCAGAGGGTGAGGATGGGTGAATATGGAAGCTGTGGTTTTGCGCATTAGACAGCTCAGGATGGTGGTGGTGGGGAGTACATCCTGCCTGAGAGGCAGCTGGTGTGTTTCTTATCAAGTTTCCCAACTTGCAGCAGTGATCATAACCTTACAGGGGGCGGCTGCTGGAGATACCCCTGTCACCCTCATTACTGCCTAGTGGAGCTTGCTCTGTCTGGCACGCACTTGTGAACACACACTCACACACACACACATACACACACACACACACACACACACACACACACACACACACACACACACACACACACGAGTTCTAACCCCCAGGTGACACTGAGTTCTGGCCCAGCTGACTGACAGGTTTTGGTCCCTTTGAGGGGTCCTTAAAAGATGCTGCAGTGACTGGGAGTGCTAAGGGGCTGCTTCTCAACCCTAGTCCCAGTCACTGGCCCCTGCCTGCTTCAAAGAGGAAGTGGTCTTGGTCCTTCAGACTTGGAAGGGATGCTGGGATCGCAGCTGACTAAAGAGCACACTTTCCATGGCTTTCTCCAGCCCCCCTACCCCCTTCAGCCTGAGTAAATCCCAGAGCCTGCTGCTAGGATGGAAGTTAAGGTTGCAACCAGCTGCTTCTAGGAGATGTGAGAACCAGAAAAACCAGAAAGCCTGTGTTTGCCCCTCTCCACCTTTGATTTTGTTTCCCTCTGGGGAGGTGATTTCTGCCCTGAGGACACCCAGTGGTTTCTGTTTGAAGACAGAAACTTTATAGGTGTGGATGTGCATATTGATGAGATAGTTGCAGCCACTCAAAACTTACTGGAAAAACCCAGAGGAGAGAGAGGTGTCAGTTGCTGTTAGCAGACTGAGGTTTCCTGAGGGCAAGGATGCTCGGTTGATTATGTGGCTCAGGCAGCACCTACTTAGCAGGGAAACCCTGGGGGACATTCTGTCACAATGGCTTTTATGATGTAGAATGTCTTCTTTGTTTATCTTGCTTTTCTTTCTCCTGCTTCCTGCTTCCTTACTTTCTAAAATGACATTTGAGGTCATTATGTGGGCATTGCATTTTGCTTACATTTCCCCTTAGTATGAAAGAAGTTATTTATAAATGTGTAGCTCTATAAAATACATGAAAGAGCAGATGACAGGGATGAATTCATGTCTCCTACGATGGTCACTAGGTGGCCCCTTTTATAGGTGTACATCTTCATTTAGAGGACCTTGCTTGCACAGGAATTTTCTTAATGAGATCTGGAATCAGAATGATATCAATCTGACTTGGTTCAGAGACTCAGCCACAGAGTGGCTGCCTGATGCTGTGTTAGAGGTAGAGTTAGGAGAGGCTTAGACAATTAGACACTGTCAGCTGACTCAGTGTGGGAGGAAACACATTAGCTCATGTTCTTTGGGATATATTCCAGGGAAACATTGACATGACATCACAGTAATTGATCAGTGCCTCTGGACTCAGCACACGGGCCTTAAACTCAAGCCTGTAGGAGTTGAGTAAGTTAAAATGCTTCTTCAAGGGAAAAAGGAGAGAAAGGAAGAAGGAAAGAAGGAAAGGAAACAAGGGAGCATTTTATGAGAGTTGCCCCGACCCGCGGGGGTTTTCGACAGGGGAGCCTAGAAGAGAAAGGCAGAGAAACAGAGACAGGAGACGCGAAGAACGAGGTCAAGACAAATTAACTGCTCAAGACCTAGTAAGCTGTATTTTCTCAGGGAACTTATGCAGGCAGGGGAAGAAGTGAGCGAGTGGGATTCTTCGCGTGGAAGGAAGGAATGAAGGGAGGGAGGACGGAAGGAAGGAAGGGAGGATGAGTTACAGTGTTAATGCTTCCATTATCCCTGAACACGCTCTGTGATAAGATGATAAGAGAGCAAACTGGACCAGCCCTGTTGTGCTCATGGTTTATCAGTGTGTATGCAGGTGAGAGTTACTGAAAAGTATTTCTTCTTTGTTGACCTGGTTGTAAACTTGCCTCTCTATAGGTGAATGATTAAATTATGAGTCATAAAAGATGTGTCATCTCCCTTTCTGGATGATCTGGCTTTTCAATCATGTTTGCTGTGTGTGGCTATTATAGGAATGGAGATCAAGGGGAAATAATCATTAACCAAGGCTGCTAATTACAAGATGCATTAATAAAGTATTTTATTATGTAAAAGTTCAAAGCTCACAAGACTAGTTCAGTGGACTCCTGTCTACCTGACAGGCTGGTGCTGGAGTTGTCCACTCAGGACCAGTGAGTTCTTGTCTACAGTGTAGACAGATGCTCTGATTATCCAGTCAGGATCAGTGGGTTCTTATCTACCCCATAGCCAGATGCTATGGTTGTCCAGTAAGGGCCATTTTAACTTTATCTGTAGTCTCCTGCACTTTCTAGTCTCCTTGGAGTGTGGGACCAAATGATAAATATTATATCCAAGGAAGTGTAGCTACAAATGATGTCTTACCTGGGCTGTGCTCACCGTTCTTCCCCCTTTAGTTGGTTATTCTTGTCTCCTTCTTATCTCATGAGAGTGGGAGTGAGGAGCAATGGTGAACAGTGGGTTGGAATTTAATGGGGCCATTCTGCCCTACTTGACTCCTTTATCATTTCCCACTCATTATTTCCTGATTAAAAGTTTTGTGAGGCCCCATTAACACAAATAATGGACAAGTGGGGTCTAAAGAGGTTGGACGTGCTGCCCAAATCAGCATTGTTAGCATTTTATAGCTCTTTCTAGAATTTTCTATGATTCTCTTATAATGATTATAGTACATTTGTGGGTGTTTCTTTTGTTTTTTCTTTTTAAATTTAAAATTCTCTCCTTCAAGCTAGCTTAGATACTGATTGACACTTGTTGTGTGCAAGGTACTCTGCTAGGCTATGTTCTGTTTATAGCAGTGAATAACAAAGATGGCTGCTTTCCCCAGGCTATCAAACACATCAAGCTGAAAAATTGTTCCTGTGGAAGCTTATTAATGTTATTAATATTAATGTTATTAATATTAATGAGGAGTGGCTCATTAGGTCAAGGTGCCTTATGTACAACAGTGAGGACTGACAGAGTTTATATGCCTGGAGCCCATGTGCAAGCTAGACACATAGAGTAATTGTCTACAACCCCAACACCACTGGGGAGATGGGAGGCAGAGACTGAATCCCCAGACCCCATGGTCCAGCTAGCCTGGCATGCACAGCAGAAAAATTACCATATGACCCTGCCTCCAAAATGGTGGAACATGAAGGCAGATACTCTCGGTTGTCCTGTGATTTTCAGATGTACATTGTGGCATGCACCAGCATCCACACATATGAATACACATCACACACACACACACACACACACACACACACACACACACAGACACGCGTACACACACTCACAGACACACACACACATTCATGCAAAACACTTATGCTTATATAACCAAGAAAGACATAATTATTTTTAATATCTTGACTGAAAATATGCCACAGCAATAGTGACACAAAAGATGTGGAAGTAACCAAACAATCTGAGTTCAGGCCATGTCATATGAGATGGAACCCCCTGTACATGTTACAACAGGGATAGAAAAGTAACCTGGCAATCAGAAGGCAAGGGATTCTATAGAGTCACACAGCCCAAAAATCTCACACCAAAGTTTATTTGGGAAGAAAAAACCCAGAGGGATGTGTGGAGAGAATATCTTCTATCTGTATGGATGAGGCACCTGTCAATTAAAATCTGATGGCCTATAGCATAGGCACAATGTAGGAGGCGGGCATACAGGAGGCAAAAAGAATTCTGGGAGAGTGCCGGGTGGAAGATGCGCCTGGGAAACTGTGAAAAAACAGGCCCATGTTAGCTGAGCAAAGGTAAACAGACACACAGCTGAATATCAATTAGAATAAATGGATTAATTTTTGTTATGATCAAGTCAGAAATGAGCCTAACTATATGATGAGTGTATTTATAAATATATTTTGAGTTTGAGTCTTCTTCCGGGGAGAATGGGGCTGGGAGAAAGAACCGAACTTAACTTCCTCTGGTGCGTCTGCCTCTGCTCAAATGCAAAGCAGCAAAGAATTTAATACACGACAGGGATATAAACCTGTTCGTGGGGTTGGGCACAGAGCTTTCCAGGGTAGGGATGGCTGCGATTTTGACTTCTGTGCTTGGGCTACTCTGTAAGGATGGAGTGTGGATGGGGAGACTGAGGCTGGCCTGTAGGGCAGTTAGAGTGTTCTCTCTGTGGAACCTGGCAGTTGGAGGTGCTCAGGGGGGAGGGGCTTAGCCACTCCTGAGCCTCAAGGGATTTACATACATCAGACCCTGCTTAAGTGGCCAAGAAAAGGAAACTAGATATTCAGAATACTTAAGTTAATATACACAGATGAATACAAGGGACCTGTCCTCAGGACAAAAATCTATAGGAAGATTGGCAAGGTTTCCTATCTCCTATTTTCTCTTTCAGGTCCTCACATGCAGCCCCAAGATTTCTCTAGAAAACTCATTCAGTGCCCACAACTTGAATACTATTATGTTTTCTCTGCTGCAAATCAGGGAGAGCTAATAGCCGAGGAGAAAGTCTGTATGCACTTTGTTAAAATGTTCCATGTTCTCTATCTCTTGGTGTCTTGGGGATTTCAGTCACAATAATCTTCCAATAAACTCTAAAGTTTTGCATCCCCATGGTTTCTCTGTCCAAGTCCCCAGCTCAACTCCCTTGAGGGACCTGCCTCAAGTCTGAGCAAACCTAGGGTATCTCATGAGCAGGTACAAAGTTATAGAGTACCATGTTTATATACTTCTTATAGAGTACCATGTTTATATACTTCTACTTTTCTTGCTTTACAGAAGACTTTCTGTGTGTGAATATTTCAACAACATGTAGGTATATGCATTCCTGATGAGTGCTGAGAATACCAGAGGAAATTATAACTAGAGTACAAAGACTTGTGAGCCAACATATGGGTGCTGAGATCAATTATGATCCACAGATTTAGTGATGTTCTTTTTAGCACTGAGCCTTGTTTGGAGCTCCATTTACCATCTTAAGTAAGTGGTACTCTGGAGAGCATTGGAGATCAGAATGCTTTTTTTTACTCCTCATCTTTTCATCTAGGAACATTTAAAAGTGATGATCTGGACCCTTAGCCCAGTCTTTTACTGATATTACCACCTCACTTAAAACTCTGCACTGGTCTGCAACAATTTGGGCTCAGGGTTGAGCTGTATCCGTGTGTACAGGACAAACTGTGATATGAAAAGACATATTGTCTCTCTTTACTTAAACCAACAACAAGAAGGATAGGAGAGCATACCAGGGAAGGATATAATAGAAGTGAAAAACAGAGCTTGTCTAGGACACATGTGGAATGGAATGTGAGCATTGCAGGAAGGACACAGATGCACTTCCTGTACTCATCTCCCCAGAGACACCCAAGAAGCCAGTGGTAAGAAAGCCTTGCACTGTAGGGATGGGATGGCCATCAGTGTGGCTTCCATGTATTATCCATTTGCTGAGTGTTGACTTGTGGAAATAATCGAGAACTCATTATTATCAGATAGCAATGGATAGTGAGCCCTGGCTGCTCTTGGGGATCCAGTAGCAACCATTATGAACACATGATATTCATTCCTGTCATGCTAAATTCACACACTTCTAGGCAACCTTGAAAAAACCAGCTCAGTTCATAAATAACAATTCACTATTGCTTTCAGCTTTACACCATCCTAGGCCAGGTGCTAGGACCAAAGGGTCAACAGGTTAATTTAGGAGACTGGATGTCTGGGCAACTGAACTCTTACATTGCATGTAATCTGGGACTCTGAATAGACTTCAAAGCCCAAGCTGAAGACCATAAATCTTAAGGAAAAGGGAGGATCCACTGGAGAGAATACAGCAAGGTTCTATTAGCTACTATTGATTATGATCAAAGAAATCCAGTCTCAGGTGTGAGAAATCCACTATGTACTTTTATTTGGGGAAGCCTAAAGCTACATAAACAATATAAGCTATTACTAATTCTCTTGGTTACAGACCAGAAGTAGATGGTAAGACCCTACTGTTTAAGAAATCACTGTTCAGTCTTGGCAGATAGAGAAATGATCTGAGACTGGCAAACTTCTTCCCTGCTGCCTAGCATTCTCTGTGCAGTATGGTGCTATGCATAGTGTTGGGAGAAAAGTCATTTCTGACAAGCAGTGGATTCTTTTTGCTATAATGCTGACCTGATAGGAAGGATATGCCTATAGATGCAATCATGGAACTATTGGTATAATAATAACCAACAATTTCTGGTTGAATTTTTGGCCATTTCACGGGATGAAATCCATGCCTGAAGCTCTAAATCTCATCCTTTTCTTATTTTGAGCTTTAATACATTTTATTTTATTTTTTATTGAATATATTCATTTATATTTCAAATATTATATACCTTCCTGGTTTCCCCCTCCTGGAAAACCCCCAACCCATCCTCCCAACCCCTGCCTCCAAGAATATGCTCCTCCACCAAACCACTCCCACCACCCCCACACTTGATTTCCCCACACTGGGGCCTCTATTGATCTTTCAGAGGACCAAGGACCTCTCCTGCCACTGATGACCAACAAGGCATTCTTCTGCCACATTTTTGGCTGGAGCCACGTGTACTCCTGGGTTTATGGCTTAGTCTCTTGGAGCCCTGGGGTGTGTGGTTGACCAAATCGTCATTCTGCCCATGGGGCTGCAACCCTACCCCACTTCCTCCAGTTCACCCTCCAACTCCTCCATTGTGAACTTCATGCTCAGTCCAATGGATGGCTGCTAGTTTTCTCATCTGTATCTGTCAGGGCCCCTCTATAGACAAGCATAACAGGCTCTAAATTTCATCCTAATCCCATACATTGACCAAGAGGAAACAAACAAATGCTATTTTGGACATGTGAGTCTCCTTCCTGAATGTGGTTATGTCCATAGATTAGTGCTACTTTTCCCATTGGTCAGAGAAACTCCTTTTTCATCTGTTAATGTATAGACTAATTTACTCCTTATATTGTAGAGACTAAATGTTGAGTGTTTGATCCCATATAAGTAATTTATAGAACACAGATAAACACCAGACCTCACCACTCAGAGGGCATGGCGTAACATAACCCAGAAACAGTATAATAGATGGAGGGTGGGGAGTATTGCTGTGTTAACCTCTGTTCTGGAAGGACAAGCAATTGCATTTATAAAAGCCCAGCAGCTGTGTTTACTTCCACTCCAGCATTAAAACGTAAAGGCTTTTCAGTATTCTATCATGCATATGAAAGAAGCTCCTGTTCTAGCCTTAGCAGATGAGCTATTAATAGCAACTGTTTGGGGGTATGAGGTGTGATTTTGCCCAGAATTTATAGGATGTCACAAGAAGATGTGCAATGCACCCTGATTAAACAAGGCAGGTTTTTTAAATGATACAGGCCCCTTGGCTTCTAGGAAGACAGCCCTTGCAACCATGCCAGACAAGAAGAGTTTGATCTTGGGATCCCACATGATAGTAGGAAATACCTGATGCCTGAAAGTGCTCCTTAACTCCAGAGAACATCTAGCATAGGTGTTTCTCAGGATAGAAACACACAGGAAACACATATAGAGAAACAAACACTCGTACAGAGAGGAGGAGAGAGAGGGAAGGGGAGAGAGAAAGAGAGGGAGAGGGAGAGAGAGAGAGAGAGAGAGAGAGAGAGAGAGAGAGAGAGAGAGAGAGAGAGAGAGAGAGAGAGAGAGAGAGATGTGCATTTCTTTTTTTATATTTTTATTTTTTTTATTCTTTGTTTACATTGCAAATGATTTCCCCTTTCCAAGATCCCCCCTCCCCATATGTCCCATAAACCTTCTTCTCTCCACCCATTCTCCAATCACCTCCCACCTTTTTCTCTGTCCTGATACTCCCCTCCAATGCTAGATCAATCCTTTGCATAGGGCCCTCTCCATACTTTTTCATGGGAGTCATTTGTTATGCTATTTGTGCCTTGGGTATTCAGAGCTTCTGGGCTAATTAATATCCACTTATCAGAGATTGCATTCCATGTGTATTCTTTCGTGACTGGGTTACCTCACTTAGGATGATATTTTCAAGATCAAACCATAGTAGGAGAGACTTTCCTCTTTTTTTAATTGGGGAAGCATGCAAGAGGGCAGCGAGGACTAAATGTCATCAAGATACATTGTAGATCACTCTCACATGGAAATCTGTTAGTGCATAGCCTTATTTATTCTCTGAGTGTTGCAAACAAGTGCTGAGTCAATGTGAAAGGATAAATGTCAAAGTTTCCAGCCATAGTACCCAAAAAGTCTTTAATCACAGCACCTGGGAGGCAGGAACAGATTTTTTTTCTAAGTTCTCTGTCAGCCTGGACAACATAAGTACTGTCGGGACTTCAGGACAGACATTGTTTCACACAGAAATCCAGTCACAAGGAAAAAGATGGGAGAAGGAAAAGGTGGAAAGGAGAGAAAAGAGAAATAAATAACCAGGACAAGGTTGTCCACCATCACCTGCCAATCCTATTTCCTGACAGTCAGGCCTCCCATTTAACGTGCTTTTGGGAAACAGGAATAGGCAGAAGACTCGAGAGTTTGAATCAAAGTTAACTTTTACTATAGAATTAAAATAACTTTTTAAAGAAACTAGGAATCTCTTTGAGCATTCAATTATGTAAATAAAAGAAGGGATTCTGTGAAATTTTAGGGAAACATCAATGTGTTCTGATTAGCTTCACTTGTGCACAGGGCCAAAGTCAGAGGCATTGAAGAGAATAGTTGTCCACCCTCAGGTCATAGTGAGCTTCTTTCTGCCAGTCTGTCAGCAACAGTGAGTTTGTCGTGTCATCCCTTGTTCACGACAGTAACTTTGTGTGAGGTAGACACAAACTCTATCCTCAGTGGACAAGTCATTAACAATTCATGGAAATCACATGCTGTAGGAAACACGTTCAGGCAAGGTCTTTACTGTCTCTAGGCCAGATAGATTTTCCTGGTATATTATGATGTGTTTTGTGACTAGATTGGTCAGTCAGGAATATGACCATCAGGACAACTTGGTTGCAGGACTGGACAAACTGGAGCAAGTGACATGGCGTATGAGGAGTGGAGAAAGTCTTCCTTTTCCTATATATTTTATATAAATGTAACAACTTCCACAGGGCTGTAGTAATCTCCTCTTGTCTTCCAGGGTTTGAGAGGTGGTCACTGTGTTACCAAAGTTCTTTTCACACCTATGATGAACTGCAAATTCAACATGCAGTGAAAATCAAAGTACAGCTGTCACTACCTTAATGGTATAAGCCTCAATTGGCATCGACAAAAGTGCTTCTGGGAGCCTAGCAGAAACACTAGCATCTTTTCCTGGAAATACATCTTTTCCAGTTTCCCATGATGGGGTACCAGACTCTAATGAAGAGTGTCATGTGGAGAAACATCATATTATGCAGTTTGTATTAGAAACTGAATATTGGTGTAGACTCATCTCAGATTAAAGTCAACCCAAAAGAAAGTAAGTTTCTCTTGAGTCAGAAAATTCTCTTAATTATTCAAAAATCAATTTGTTATTCAGGGTAACATTTTGAGTAGATGAAAAATATAGACCAATATCTGGGACCATTGAGATATGTCTCTTTGGCAGTAGGTTATTGTTGGAATTGCAATCTGTCCCATATTGACCCTGCATCAGGTAAGGCAGACTAGATTTGGGTGCACTGGAGCCTTACACGCATACTGGTGCATGGTCAAAAATTTTGTCTTAAGCTCTTAATAAATATGCTATATAAAATAATTAATTTCTAATTGCTATGAACTCGTCATATACCATTCTATCTTTAAATAAAACTTATATAGACTATATTTATATATAAAACTATATATATAAAACTATATATAACTATATATATAACTATATATATATATAACTGTATAATTATATAACTATATAACTATAACTATATTATATATATACACACATACACACACACACACACACACACACACACACACACACACACACACACATATATATATATTTCCTTCTGGGCACTGTATATGATAATAGTATGCCTTCCATTCACTCCAGTGCACATAATGACATAGATACAATATGCATGACATAGAAACAACATGCATAACACCCATTGAACAGATATTTACACTACACTACATACATATATATAATACATTCACATATATAAAACACACAGAGTCATATATAGGTGCATGTGCAGACACACACAAACATACTTAAACTTTCACACACACATACTCCCACAACAGAAGGTAAGTGAGATTTGATACATCTCAAATATGTGACAGTTACCTTGATGTTCCAGATGGTGACATGACTGCAGTCCTGCAATTGGAGAAAAGGAAATGTTGATAAGTCATGGAAAACTCCCATTTTGAAATAACTTATACATTTTATATTATACTAAAGGATAGTCTCATGTGATCTAGGCTACACCATATATCCTAGAGAGCACAGAAGGATCTTGGAATTATCCTCCTGACACCTGCTCTCCAGTGCTGTGTTAAAGGCAAGCAGAACCTTGGCAGATTCCAGAAGTGCTGGGAACTAGATCCAGGGCCTAAAGCTTGAAAGACAAGCACTCTCCCTACTGAGCCCTGTCCCCAACCTCTAATATAAAAAGCTCACTGTAGGGCAATAGTTCTCAGCATAGAGAGTGTGATTGCAGTGTTGGTGGCAGCTATGGGAAAGGGTCTAGGGACCAGTCAGTACTCCTACATAGTTCTCAGAGTCAGTGTGTCACGACCACGTACCTTGGCACATTTTATCCAGAGTCACTTGCAAAATATTGCTTTATTACAAGGACCAGTAAGTGCAGTGTCATATTGGAGTCATGATATAAATCATGTAGTAAAAGTTACCTAATAATTTTTGAGGGATGCTCAAATATGGCATACAGAAACGCAAGGATTAATCAGTCTAACACAGTTTGTCTATGTAGGGTCAGATAGCTTCTTACTCATGATTCACCTGCTATAGCTGCCCTGCTGCTGGCATTACAGGTATGCTTTACATTGGCCAGAACTAGAAAGGGTCTTTACAACAGAGAACCTTTGGATTGGAGTTCTAGGCATTTTTATAATCGTGCAATCTCTTTCAACATCCCAGTACCTAAACATTATTGTCTCCCAAGATAGGGCTATGTAGTTTAGATCAGACCTGCAAGAAAAGGCTTTCTCACATTCAACTGAAAATCATTCTCTGCTTTTGATCCATGAGAGTACACAAAGGGAATCTGGGGGAATCTTACAGTGTGTAACAGTATCCACTGATCGTGCAGGGAAGCAGGCACTTCACAATAACCTGACTCCAGATCTAGGGCATCTGCCAAACTCTTCTCACCACAACAGGTACTGAAACCACAGATAAAGGCATAAACTAAAAATAGTATCTGTTTTCACATGTCTACACAATGATGCTACAGATGGAAGATAATATATGTGTCTTATAAAAGAAATCTTAAATTTTATTAGGTCTCAGTATTTTTGATAAGGAGCATAATGCAAAATGTATACACATATACATTCATATGTATATAGAAACACACATACACACACACACACACACACACACACACACACACACACAGAGAGAGAGAGAGAGAGAGAGAGAGAGAGAGAGAGAGAGAGAGAGAGAGACTGATATAGGATCTTAGATTACTTTGGATCTCTATGACTGAATTTCTGGTTCTTATCTATTTCATGGGACACATTTTGGTCCTTTCCCTATGTTGCTGCATCTCCTCTGAATCTATAATCAATGGAAGAGTCCTGGCTGATATGCAGTAAAGAGTTAAAATCTTACTATCTGGGTCTGATCTGACACGCAGAGATCTGATCATACTAAGTGTGAGATCACAGACCACAACATAGGAGAAGAAACCACCTCCCTAGATGGTGAGAACCATATACTTCTAGACAAAATTCCAGAACAAGATTACATAATTTACCTTTTGTGCAAGTTTGTCCTTTGCATATAGATCTCTGACTGAAAGTTTGTAACTGACATTGATAAAGAACAAAGTATCAGGGAATAAGCATTAAATAAGCTAATGAGTTTCATACTTTTTTCTTTTCCTCATGTTACTGGGGATGGAATTCAGAGCCTCAAGCATACTGCTCTCACACTCTGACTCTGAGGTACACACACGTCCTCTTTCCTTAATCTTATCCTGAGAGTATTAGTATCCGCAGATATCAGGATTATGGGACAGAAAGGAATAGCATCTCAGAGACAGTGAATGATCAGATTTCAAATATGAGAAAACGTACATTCACTAATCCCAGAATCATAGATATTTGGTTACTATGGATTTCTAAGAAGGGGGTGATGAAGCTGAACTGCCAGGAGGGTAAGGAAAAAATGATAAAAACCAATCAGCACTGTGTCCTGACTGAAAACACGGCCTTGTTTACTTGCACAAAGATACATACACAAAAGAGAGCTGTGTCCTGTCTGTGGGCGTGGAACCCTCTCCGTAGATAATTGGATATTTATTTTCATCCAGTAGGTACCTGTGTGAAAATTCCAATTCTGAAATGAGAAAAGGCAGACTCACAGTTGCACACATTTGCCTCCAAGTCCAAGTTTCCTGTCTCTCATCTCCACCTTTCTCTCCACCTTCCTCCTTTCATTCAATTTTCCATTTCTCATTCCTCTTCTCTTCTTTCTCATATGTCTCTCCCTATCTCTCCCTTTTCTCTTTCCCTTCTTACCTCTCTCTTTTCCTCTCAACTCTCGTCTCATCTTCTCTGCAAAACGTTGCCATTCTCTTTTAGAAACTGTGAACTTATCTTCCTTTTGCAATTCATCATTGTCATCTTTGTCCTCATTCTAGACCTTGTCATCCCTGTCCAATCTTAATTGCCCTCTAGTTTCTTATTTTTGTCCTTTCTTTTCTTTGATTTCTTTCCCCTTCTCTTCCATCTACATTCTCTCTCTCTCTCTCTCTCTCTCTCTCTCTCTCTCTCTCTCCCTTCCTCCTTCCTTCCTTGTTTTCTTTCTATCGATATTCATTTTCCTTCTATTTTTCATACTCCTCCTCCTTCTCCTAATCTTCTCAATGTCCTCCACTCTGTCCTCAGTGTCCTCCTTCTCTTTCCCCTGTGTGTATATAAATTCTCTGTCTCACTGTCTCTGGATCCCTTTCTTGCACAATGAATTCTTGCCCATTGATTGTGAGGAACAAGGGACAATAATATAAAACTGGGGTTAGCTTGTTTCTTTAGGACATCAAGTGACAAAACATATTATAAAAGAAATCATATTCATTGCTTACCCAACACTACCTTGCCTGAAGAATTCAGAAGAATACAGCGTTGGGAAGGAAGAGACATGGAACTCCCATATAATGTTCCCTGTTGAATTTCTTCAATCTCTGCCTCTTAAAGTTACTTCTTAAAAGGTTGTCTTAAAAACCAGCAGTGGTGTCAACCTGTCTTTTAAGAGTGCTTGGTGATCATTAGAATATGCACATAAAAGGAAGACTTTCATAGCAATCAGTCAAGACATTCTGTACAAAGACAGTTTTTAAATAGTTTTGAGACATTGGTGATTTTGTACTTGTAAATTCCAGACTTGAATCTCACATACTTACTGTTTATACTTGGGGGCACACACCACAGCAATGGATTCAGGGAGCACCATTTGATATCCAAAATGTGTGTGCAGTTCTGCACTTGACCAGAAGGCTGTCTGGGTTGGATGGGTCTGAGAAGACAAAAGAAGCAAAGAATTCTAAGTTAGCCCAGCCAGCTATGCTTGATTCACCAAGGAAGGGAGGCACAAGGAGCATTAACAATCTGTTCTCTCCTGTGATTTCCAAAATCCTTTAATGTAGACTGCCATCTGTCATGTGCAGCAGTAATGTGGAACCATCTTCTTTGTCCTCCTAATTCATAATGTTCAAAATGTACTGCATTTTTCTCATTTAGTGCCTTAGTTAGTGTTTTCATTCTTGTGAATCAACATTATGGTCAATCCAACACTTATAAAGGACAACATTTAATTGGGGCTGGCTTACAGGTACTGAGGTTCAGTCTGTTATCGTCAAAGCAGAAAGTATGACTGTATTCAGGCAAACATGGTGCCTGGTGAGCATAGAGTTCTACATCTTGTTTGAAAGGCAAAAAGGAGAAAAATGACTCCTCCTCTCTCAAGGAGGACCTCAAAGTTCATGCGCAAAGAGACACTTCCTCCAACAATGCCAATGCTAGTCCATCAAGGCCATACCCCACAATACCGTGCCTGGGACAGGAGTATTCCAACCACTACACTAACTTTTAGCTTGTCCCTCAGTTAGGACAAGGCCCTTTTGGTTATCCATGCTTAGTTAAACCTGATGTCTAGACAGTAACTATTCCAAGTTTTGTCTTCACTTCTAACCCGTCTCTGCTTCCTTCCTGACAACAGCAGACTGATTGCTTCATCGATATTTCTGATGACTTCTTCAACAATCTCTTTGAGAATGCAGCTGTTTTTATTGTATCCTGCCCCTGAGACCCATGGGATTTCTCCCTATGTGACAAGGAGCTACTTCTGTCCTTCTGATGTGGTGAGTATTACTGTCATATGATCATACTATGTCTTTTTCCATTACTTTTCTTCTTCCTTCACTGGGTCTCCATATGTAAAAACCCACCAAACAATTGCTTGCATGAATGGTGATAAATCTTGCAGATGTTAAGCCCTGCAAGCCAGTTGTAAAAGTTACATTTCTACCCATTGCAATTGAATCACTGTTAGAATGCAAGCGGTACACATGTAAAATGGAGGAAGACATGGTGAGAGCAAGAGAGGTTTCATTCTTCGAGGGAGAAAGTGAGAAATTTCGAGCAGGCTTCTAGCACATTCTCGTTTCTTTCTCTAAGTTGTGTATGAACACAGAGGCTTCCCACATGAGCCATTAAACAACTGTGTTTATGTATGTATACTCACACCTAAGCTATCATTTAAAACATCAAGCTTTTGGAAATCTAAAGTGAAATTAATGAAAAAGTAAAAAATTAAAAAAAAACAATAAACAAGAAGAAACCATGTCCAAACTATTTCACAGCTCCTACATGCCAGTAATCTGCTAACCCATTCCCAAAGAGCAGCCTCCTCTTCAAATTCCCCTAGATTCTAGGGCCTAGATGCCAGCTTCAGTATGACAGTTATAACAGAATCCACAATGGCCAATTTCTCATCAAGTGACTTTTGTTTTGAGGCACAATATTACTGTTCACTCAACGTGGCACCAAATTCACCAACTTGCACTCTATCCTCCTGAATGCTGGGGGGGTCCAGGAGAGTGACAGTATAACCAGATTTTATGACATTACTGGACATTGCTGTATCTGCCTACCATGGTTTAAAATACATTAAGTCAATATCCCCAGAACTCCAGCAGGGTCCATCCTGAATTCCTGCTTCCTGTGTCCCCATCCTATGGCTTCTGTGAACCTCATATCCAGTGCCCTTTCAGCCTTGTTGTTCCTTCATCCCCACTGTGGTCCCTGATTTCCTCATTAGACATTCACCTAAGCTGCTGGAATTGTTTCTCTTGCAGCCAGTTCTCCATATTTACCGAGTTCATGAGCCGCCTGCATGTTTAAGTGCCTCAGGTCCCTCTCTAGCCTTCTCACTTCATTCTCCCAATGTTGATGTAGTTGTAATATCTCACATGTGCCTTCAATTACAAACTTTATAACTACATCTCACTTTCAAGTTCTGTCCTCTTATACAAATCCTACTCATGTTTATGAGATGAACACTGCCCTCACCATGATTCTAACTGGAATCCTGCCCTGTCTCAGACTCCTCAAACTTTATCCCTATTACCTGGATATCTGAATTCCCCTGATCACTCCTCCACACACACACAAGACTATCACCCCCTTATCATCATTCCATGGTATCAGCTCCCAAACCTCACCTGACTTTCCCTAACCAAGCAGCTTTGCATCTCCTTCATTTTAACTTCTAAAGTATGGCTTTGAGCACACCATAATTTTGCTCAGAATAGTCCACAATGTTTTCCCTCTACTCAAAATCACCTCTACTTTTCCAGTCCATCCAAGACAAGGGATGCCATGGTTCTGATGGCTGATATCAACACATATCAGGCATTCTTTTCTAATACAAACCATAAATGCCAGCGAACAGAAATGCTCACTGATACAGGAGGTCAGTGTATCAATCTCCAATACTATCCTTCACCCCTATAAACTGTTTTGGACTCCTCTTCCTAAGTTATCATAAGTTGCCTTACGTGTGACAGTTCTTCCTCTGCAACCCACACTGGCCTATATTTTTCTCCGGCAGTATATTGTGCTTTTTGCCTCATGTGCCTTACTCATTTTCTCTGTAATCTCCCTTTTGAGTCCCAAGACACAAAAGGCCAAATTTCAATTGGACATATTATATTATTGAAGTAGGCAGAGCAGTAAGAATAGATGCAATTGGACTGAAGAACACGAAGTCACAGGAGACTGCCTCACACATCAGCACTTCCCAAGGTCTGACTCCAAGATCTTACAAAACCTAAGAGCAAACCACCTCGTTGTGGCTTATATTTAGCAAGTTACAAGAATTTCAATTGTTTTGTGAGCAGCAGTCTGAAAATGAGAGACTCATCCAAAGGACTCTCTAGGCAAATTAGTGTGTTCCCTTGAAAATCAAGAGATGTATGCTCTGCATGTGCAAATACTTGAAAACCTAGCTTGTAGGATCTCTTTGGTTGGGCACAAATGAAGTACTTCTTCATAAATACAAAACATAATCATTAGAAAGGACACTCTTGGCATACTTAAGTTTCATTTTTACATCTTTTAGGTATGTTGTCTGTACAGACTGTTTTAATACATCCTGGCAAGCAACCGTTTTCCATGCAGATTCATATCAAGTTGGAACATTGAAGAATTACTCCGAGTAAGACATAAAATACAAGGAGCTGTAAAAGTACTAGGAAATGCTCCTTTAACTCAAACTGCTCACTATTGACTGTATATGGTCAGTGAAGAAGATCTGGAATGGATTGACTCTGTGCAGAGAACTATTTAGGCTGGCTGTTTCTAAGAGAGAGACAAGAGGTACCCTCAGTTACCGAGTTCCATTTGCTTACATGAATCCAGCCTAATGTAAGAAGACCCAGTTCTTCTTATATGAGGAACTGATACTCCTCATTTTGTGCATAGCAAAAATCTTGGGCTCCTTTCTAGAGAGGAATGGTAATGTAGGTATTACAACTCTTGGAGGACTCAGACCCATCTTCTCACACACACATGACCCAGACCACACCAGTGCATACATCTCATTGTTCCTACTCTCTTTGTTGTTTTGGGTGCTATTGTGCTTTGTTGAGATACAGTAAAAAGGAAAATATGTTGAGTGGAACTGGAGATATTCATCCTGACACCTCCTGGTCCTAGGCTCTTTCCTGTAGCAGTCAGCAGGTCTGCTCAGGCATTCTGAGGTGTCTTGATAATTTATACTCCAAAGCTTACCAGAATAGGTACGAAGTCAAGGACACAAAAGCAGTTTCCTTTTCTCTTTGCAACTAGGCACCATGTCTCTATTCCTGCTTTATGCCTCCCTGGCTGCCTTATGCTTTCGGGCTGCCTTCTTTATCCTTTAGGTAATATGGCACTCAGACTGTCGAGCTGATTTGAGTTTGTAGGAAGCCTTCAGCCTCATTGTGTGAGTGACTAGAATCACTGGCTCTAGCCTTCAACTACAATGAAAATTTCTAATTATAGTGTTCATTTCCATGGACTCTGAAAAGCAACCACATACAGTCATCAAATTCAAGATGGCCAGTCCTTGTCACACATAGTTCCCTCTGGAGGGTGATGTGTGTGGATATATACACTAGATATGTTCCCTGGCAGTTATGTAAAATCAAGGGGAAAGAAATGGCCCCAGATCAGAAGTGTTCATATCTTTTCCAAGGCTCCACATAATACCCCACATTTCCCGATTCTTTTCTTAGTGTTCTGCCTTCCTGAGGGGAGGAATTTCTCACATAAATCCTGAGGGAGGACCAGCAGGTTCAGGTCTCTTCTGAACTGTAATGAAAAATTTAGAAAAGTCTGAGGTGACAAGGCCTGGTATCTCTGAGCAGTACTCAGTCTGGCAGCCTGGGAGAGAAATTCAAAGTCATTGGGATTCTTTCCTTCCTTCTGCTCCTCATCATGGGCAGGAAATATTACTCTGAGTTCTGGGTATTGGTGTCTGGGAGATGGGGCCTTGTACTTTACTGTCAGCTTAAGCGGATAGAGCAATATATTTGGTTGTGAATCTGGGCTGACTCTAAAATATCTATGTGTGTGGAGGGATTCATTGGACAAAGTCTTCTGAGGTATGGACCATATATCTCCAGGGATCTAAACTGTAAGAGAATAGGAAAACTTCTGCTGTGTTTCCCCAGGCAGAGATATGTCTTCTCTATTCTTAGTTCATATCTCCAGATTTTTTGGCCTCTGGATTCTAAGATCTGGACATGTATTTTCCTGTGTCCTGCTGGGATTTTCCTTAGGCACAGTCTCACACAAGTGACTTACAAGTCTGTGACTTCCAGACATAGAGTCAAACTGCAAGTATTTCATAGAGTCCTCTTTTAAGAAGCCAGCTGTGGGCATGCTCAATCATATGGAGCATTTACACTAGAGCTGTGAGCCTATGAAAAACCCCATCAGGTATTAAGAGGCTGCACACAGCAGAAAGACAGTCTATTCTCAAGATCAGACCATCAGGGTATATCCACAATAGTACAGTATTGTAGGGAAACAGAGACCCTTGTGGCCTCAGAACTGCAAGGCAAGCTCAGAATTTTTCTTTCTTACCATCAGCTCACAGACACAGCCAGAAGTATTGCTATGTCTGCACAAGCTGACAAGACAGATTGTCAGGACGGAAAAAGGCAACACTCATCACAGGAGGTTCTGTTACCAGAGGATACTAAGTTGATCCCTGATAGCAAAATATTGAACACATGGCTGGAGATTGAGTATTCTCTGTGGGGTCCAGTGCTCCAGACTTGAGACACCTGTCCAGCATCTCTGCCTTACCTTACTTATGAGCTTCAGTTGAACTCCTGTGTGACTGATCCAGAAGAAATTGGAACCACTTCTACACAAGGCTTGTCCAAGTCAGAAACCTGTGGTAACTCACCTGGCCTTTCCAAGGTGCGTGCTTCTGCAGCCTCTTTGGAAGCTGGTGATGTGGCTGGGGCTGCTTCTTCACAGGATTCCTTTCCTGAAGACACCACTGGTGGGCTGAGGGTCCTTGTTGTTACTAAAGAAGGCTGAACTTTCTTTGATGCTAATGCTGCTTCAGAGCCCACCTCCCCAAAGTTGTTTCCTTCAGAACAATACATTTTTCCAAATGGCTAGGAAGCCCATTTGAAAAATCCTGATGTTACTAGAATGTTTATGTCCTCCCAGAAGGATGCTTTTTGGGCAAGTTCCTCTTTATTCTTCTTCTGTAGGAAGGGAAAATCATTTAGGCCGCTGCTTCAAACCTTGGAAGCAAATTCTTGTCAGCCAAGATATTAACCAAATGTAGTTCTGTTAAAGTCTGACATCACAGTGGAGGGCCTGTATCCCTGGTGTGTTGAAAATCCATTCTTCTACTTTACTCATTTCCTGTTTTCAGTAAGCTAGGTCTAAGTCTTCTCAGTATGCCACTCCATTGTGTGTGTGTGTGTGTGTGTGTGTGTGTGTGTGTATTTGTGTGTTTGCTTCATATGCACATTGCATGTGGAGCACTTTTATTAAATAACACACTCCACTGACACAGCACAAGAGAGTCCTGGAAACAGACTGAGTAGGTGACACAGAGTTCTCCTGTCTCCATGCTTCTCATACTGACTTTCTTTGCCAAGTAGCTTAGATGTTCTTCCAAGTATTCCTTTAGTAATTCCTTTTTCAGCTCCTCATCTCTCCTAAAAACTTGTTTTGTCCTCTGCAATACCAAACCAAAATGGATAATTAGAACAGTTCTGATGTCAGCAAAAAGACAAAGGAAATAAGTTGGCAGGGGCAGCAGTATCTCAGGCATGACCTGAACCCCATTCCCTCCCACCCCATCCTCTGTACTGAAATCCTGAAGGAATATTTCCTTCATTCAATCTAGTGTCTTCATCTGTGGCTTTTCTGTGAGTAGCCTTGTACTACTCTGTAGATTTTTGGTCCCCCACATTGAGAATGAAAATGTACCTTGAAGATATTTGATCTTCTAAAATTCTCTAAAATCTCTTGGTACTTTATTTCTGCGGGGATTTTTTCCACATAGAGTCTTAACAGAATAGTGCAGAGAGAAAGCTGTGCAGAGAAAATTAAAATTATATGTCTAAATGAGGACCTAAGGAAATCTGGCCTCTGTATACTTGGTTTCACATGTTTCTCATATTTAAAAAGGCACACGCTGACATCCCACATCCATTTCCATGCCTTGGCCTGGAAAGAGAATATCCACAGTCTTCCATTAAAATGGCACATTCAGCAAACATTCAACTGTCAATGGGCATTGCTAAAGTGGTCTAGTGCCACTCTCACCTCAGCACTCAAGAGGAACCAGATGGACCCACAGAAATTTGAGGAAACTGGTTGTCCTCATAAATTTGAAACTAGAAAATAAAGACAGTGTTCACAGTCTTCCATTCCCAATCACAATATTAATCTTTGTCCACATAGAAGTTTTGTATATTGCTTACCAGGAGTGCACAACCTCATCAGATGTTATTAGGTAATGACACTAGATACCGAGGGTGATTAGTTCCTGGAAGTGCTGTGCTGTTGGCACCTAGTCAGATGCTACACCGAAAGATGCTGGTGAACTGCTTCAACCCTCAGGTCTCTCAAGATTCAAAACAGATTCACAACACTGCCAGAAACTCTGCTTAAGAAGAGGATATGCCCATAAACTCAGACTAGGAAACCTGATGTCTGGGAAATTATATGACTCCTTAGTAAGAGTGATTTATTTTTGGAAAAGAAAAGAAATAATGGGAGATTTACTATGATCTCAAGGGAATGCCTTTATTTTGCTGGAAAGCACCAGTGGAAACCCAAAAGTAACTTTGTTCTAGGAGTTATAAAACAAGGATAATGCAAACTGTGGAACCTGAGCTCATCTGTAAACCTGAGCTTTATCTTTGTAGACAGGAAGTGTTATATCTGCTCATCACAGTCTTCAGAAGGTCAATGAAATCATATCCATAAAACACCTCCCCAGTGTCTGAGCTCCTCAGAGTCACGTGTATCTCCTTATATTCTGTTTCACCATTCAGGGCCTCTTATGGTTGGTGAGACTTTTCTACCATCCCCTTACTATAGGTAAAGCACACTTGTCATTGAGGCTGTAATAGTTATTTCCTGGTGACAGCTCTGCTTTCTACTTTTTATTCTGCCTACCCAATATGATGACCATTTTGAAAAAAGCCTAACTGTGCTTAACCACACTGACCCCAAGTAGTCCACAATCCTCTGGTGACTGTGGAGCTTTAGGAAGCCCTACTTCTCTCCCATGGAATTCACTGAGCTTGGCCACCCATCAGAGACATGCCAGTGACTTCTTGAGAGGAGATTTGGAAATCAAAATACCTACCAGGTCAGATACATCCTGTTTTCTGGTCCCCTTTTTCTTCCACTATGATCTGGATCATGTGTGCACAGGTTCAAGAACTAAGTCTACTACCAATAATATTCCTTATTCATGATACCACCACCTTTGGTCCTCATGTCTTTGAATTGCAAGAAAAAGCCTCTGTGTGAGCTTCCAGAAATCTGATAAAGAGATGGCAGCCTCAAGTTCCATAGCTGTCAGCCAAGGAGAGAACCCTTAATAGAACAGCAGGTTGAACAAGGGAAGAGTTCCAGGAAAGTAGTAGAAACCACGGGTTCTCATGTGAGGAATTTGTGATAGAGCACAAAGGTGGCTTCTCCTTGTCCACATTTATCCAGGTCAGCTGCCATTTAGAAGACGGTTTTCCTCAGGCTCATGTAAGAAGCCAACAAAGAATTGTTGTTGATGACAGTGCTCTGCTTTAGTGCACTTAAGATTTGGAATCTCTCTTGTGGAGGTAGACTGACATCATGGTGTCTGAGGATGTTCTAAGACAGAAAAAGAAAGACAGGGAAGATCAAAATCATTGGTCGGGCCTGCTGCCATTCCAGATCTCTAGCGCACGTGCACATGCATGCACGTAAACAGACACACACACACACACAAACACATACACACAGACACACACAGTTCTATGCAACTGTATTGCGGCATGTTTGTGTTGGATTCACAGATCTCTTTTGCTAAAGAAATTAAAGTGAATAGAACCTCACATGTGGTGACTGAGTTTTATGAATTTGGTAAATAATCCCACCATTTGGTAAATAATCCCACCATGGGATTTCCTTATAATGGTAAGCAAGTGGTAGACTTGGGATTGGGATGTCTCTCCCCATTAAAAATGTAATGCACAAGAGTTTTTAGGGAATGTTCAACTTTAGGAGCTGTCTTACAAATAGCCTATTTATTGAAATGAGAAACAAAAAACTTCGCATAGCTATGAGTGGATTTGTACACATAGGAGGGTAATGCATTTTCATGACCATGAGGAAGGAAAACTCAGTTTCTGCTCTCTAAGAAGTTCAGAGGAATTGATACGGAAAATGTGGTACATTTACACAATGGAGTACTGCTCAGCTATTAAAAACAATGAATTCATGAAATTCTTAGGCAAATGGTTGGAACTAGAAAATATCACCCTGAGTGAGGTAACCCAATCAGAAAAGAAAACACATAGTAATCACTTGCTCATAAGTGGATATTAGCCCCAAAGCTCCCAATACCCAATATACAACTCACAGACCACATGAAGCTCAAGAAGTAATACAAAGTGTGGGTACATTGATCCTTCTTGAAAGGTGGATCAACACACGATGGCTTACAACCAACCAATAGACCGAGCATAGGTTCCTCAAAGGAGCAGCTAGAGAAATGACCCAAAGAGCTGAAGAGATTTTCAGCTCCACAGGAGGAACAAGTACCAACAAGTATCCCCAGAGCTCCCAAAGACTAAAACACCAAACAAAGAGAACCCATGGCTCCAGCTACTTATGTAGCAGAGGATGGCCATTTCAGACATCAATGAGAGGAGAGGCCATTGCTCCTATGAAGACTCGATGCCCCAGTGTAGGGAAATGCCAGGTCAGGAAAGTGTGGGGGGGGATTGTTGGTAAACGGGGAGGGGAGATGGGATAGGGTGTTTTTGGAGGGGAAACAAGGAAAGGGAATACCATTTGAAATATAAATAAAGGAAATAGCTAAAAAAAATAAACAAAAAACAAAAAAGTTCAGAACCTAATCCTGAAATTCCTCAGTAGGCAATAAAACCTTTGAGTAATCTGAGCACCTTGGACCTCAGCATTGTACATGACTTTCTTGGGTCAGTGTTTGAGCACAGAGTGCAATGCAGGCTAAAGACTAACTGATAAGGGCATTGACCTGTGTTATCTAATCCCAGTGGCAATATAAAGAAAAAATGATATCTGACCACTTGGGTGAAAACATTTGAGGATCATTAGTGTAAACACAAAAATAACATTTACATTTTAAATTTGTCTCTCATAATTCCATGTAAATTACCTTCATTTGTAACTGCATTGAGACATACCATATTTGTTGTTCCAGTAGAGAAAGATCCTTTCTTCCCTAGACTCCCTTGGTCTGAGTGCCTAGGTATCACTAGGTTCCCACCTGTCACAAGATAAACAAGAAGCTAGGAAATTTATATTATTTAGGAAATAGTGTGTAAATTTATTTATTCATGATATTGTATCTCACTAATGTTTATAATTGATAATTTTCATTTAAAATATTTTTTAAAAAATGAATATTGAAGTATGAGTACCAGAAATTCTAATTTTGTACTTTTGATACTCTAAGGTGTACCAAGCAATAATTAAAGTGTAACTGAAATATTTTAAATAAATTCTGTTAGTAGATTGGCACATTTTATTACATGTATATTGGAACATTTCATGTCCTTCAGATAATTGTCAGCTCGACCCATTCTATTTCTTGTCTCGTTGAAGCATTGCAGCAATTAACATATATGTTCAAGTATTAGTGTGGAATTACTTTGCCTTTTGGTCAGGAATTGCAGCTAATGGGAATTTCTTCCTGGGATGATTAAATTCCCTGAGTACTCTCTTTGCAAACAAAGTTGAAGAAAGGTATATAATAATAAATAGACTGTTAAATGTTTTGATGGTTTATACACTTTCAAGTTGACTGAAATCATCTAGGAAATCATAGAAGCTTATTTCTGGTTGTGTTAGAGATTTTCCAGGTGGGATTTTCAAATGGCAGGCGTTCCACTCTGAATGTGGGAAGTGTGTGTCCTTTGACCTGGAAGCTGAGGTTGAATAAACAGTAGCAAAGGAGATGGCCACCAGAGGAGTGCACCCCTTCTTCTTTGTTGCCTTTCTGCAAGGCTAAAATGCTGTGCTCCAGCATACTCTACTCCCAGCCATGATGAACAGAATCTTCTGCAACAATGAGCACTGTTTTTGCTGGCTGACTCACAAGCTCATGCTTAGTTGCCCAGGACCTCCTTCCAAGGAATGGTGGGCAATGGCCACAGTTGCATGGGTCCTCCCCTATCAATTAACAACCCCTCACAGACATGCCTAAAGACCATTTTCATCTTGGTGATCCATAGTTGCTACACTCTTCTCAGGTGAGGCCAAGATATCACTCAAGGTTAACTGAGATATTCTAATAAGATTATTTAACATGTGCATATTTTATTTCAGTTTTCTTCATATGATGGTCAGCTATGCTCAAACTTCTACCTGACTCCTTGAAACATGACATCAATAAACACATATGTGTGAGTATATTTGTGTATTACTGGCTTAAAGTCCTTTCAGTATCATCTATACTGAAAAGTTGTATACCTGGAACAGATTTCATCTTTATTGCTAGTTTCTTCAATAACCACCATATGTGTTTCCAGTCTATATCTCCACTGATCATCAGCAGTCTACTGATATTTTTCACAGATCTAGGGGAAAAATGTAAAATTCCAATTGAAGCTCAAAATACCCTGAATGTTAAAGTAAATTCAGGGAAAAACATAGTAAGTAGAAATGTGCAGCACTGAAAAATAAAAGGGAAGAATTATGAAGTTAGTGGAATCTCAGACTCTTTTACACTCTTTAGTTCAGAGGAACTGCACACTCAGAAAATGTCCTTTTATTTTTATATGACTCATCAGAAAATTTTATATGATTGCACAAAATCACATTAAGTTATATTTTCCACTCACTTTGTGGCAAATGACACGATTTCTCCTATATACCCATGATTATATACCTATTCAATGATCCCAGGTCCTTGTCCCCTGCTTTCTGCTGGATTTCCCATTGGGAGGGAGTGTGTAACTGAGTCTTCTGGGTTCACTTTCTACATAGTTCTCTTTTACACAGCCTCCTGAATTGTTCAGTTTATATATTGACAACTCTTCTTGTCTCTTTCATACAGTTGATTTTTTTTTTACCTTTTTTCCTTAATTGGTTTTAGTTATTTTATTTACATCACAATTGTTATCCTCTTTCCTAGTTTTCCCCTCCAAAACTCCCTATCCTATCTTCTCTCCTCTTGCTCCCCAAACCCTCAACACCCGCTTCCCTGTCCTGCCATTCCCCTACACTGGAGCATCCAGACTTCACAGGACCAAGAGCCTCTCCTTTCACTGGTGTCCAACAAGGCCATCCTCTGCTACATATGGTACTGGAGCCAGGGGTCCCGCCATGTGTATTCGATTGATGGTGGTTTGGTCCCTGAGAGTTCTGGGGTTACTGGGTGGTTCATATTTTTCCTCCTCTGAGGCTGCAAACACCTATAGCTTCTTGGGTTCTTTCTCTAGATCCTCCATTAGGGTCCCTGTGCTCAGTCCATTGGTTGGCGGTTAGCATCCACTTCTGTATTTGTCAGGCACTAGCAGAGCCTCTCAGGGAGCAGCTGTATCAGACTCCTGTCAGCAAGCATTTGTTGGCATCCACAATAGTGTCTGGGTTTAGTAACTGTATGTGGGATGGGCTCCAGGTATGGCAGTCTCTGAATGGCTTTTCCCTTAGTCTCTGCTCCACAATTTGTCTCTGAATCTCCTCCCATGGGCATTTTGATCCTCCTTCTAAGAGGATCACAGTATCCACACTTTGGTGTTCCTTCCTCTTGAGCTTCACACTGTCTGTGAATTGTATCTTAGGTATTCTAAGATTCTGGGCTAATATCCACTGATCAAGGAGTGCATTCCATGTGTGTTCTCTTGTGATTGCGTTACCTCACTCAGGAAGACATTTTCTAGTTTCATCCATTTGCTAACAATTTCATGAATCCATTGCTTTTAATAGCTGAGTAGTACTCCATTGTGTAATTGTACAATGTTTTCTGTTTCCATTCCTCTGTTGAGGGACATCTGGGTTCTTTGTTGCTTCTAGCTATTATGTATTGGCTGCTATGAACATAGTGAAGCATGTGTCCTTATTACATGTTGGAGCATCTTCTAGGTATATGCCCAGTATCTGGGTCCTCAGATAGTGCTATGTTCAATTTTCTGAGGAACTGCCAAACTAAATTCTAGAGTGGTTTTACCAGATTGCAATCCCACCAACAATGGAGGAGTGTTCCTCTTTCTCCACATCCTCACCAGAGTCTGCTGTCACCTGAGTTTTCGATCTTACCCATTCAAACTGGTGTGAGGTTGAATCCCAGGGTTGTTTAGATTTTCATTTCGCTGATGATTAAGGATGTTGAACACTCTCTAGGTGCTTCTCTGCCATTCAGTATTCTTCAGTTGAGAATATTTTGTTTAGCTCTGTACCCAATTTTTATAGAGGAGACATGGAAAGGGGAAAACAGTAGAAATGTAAATAAAGAAAATATCAATAAAAAGAGGAACAAAATATTATTAAATCAAGCCTGGTGAAACATGTTCTGCATATAATAAAACTGTATGTTTGCTTTTTATATAAAATCTTAAGTTTACTGATGCCCCCCAATACAAAATACAGCAGGTTTGAAATCTAGTTTATAGGTCCATTTATTCCTCAATGTTTATAAGCTTATACATCAATTCCATAGTTCCTTTTCAAGTTGTAAGTGTCTCATTAAAATAGACCAAGATTTACAAGGCTCTGTTACTGAGATGACAAAATATTTTCTTTCACTGTAAGTCCATAATATTCTTCATAGGAGGTATATAGTGAGGGTAACACCCAGGAGAGTGAATGCCTTAGCTTAGTGGTTTCCACAATAACATAAACTCCTTCCTTACTCTACTCTCTCAAAGTAAAGAACTGTTAAACACTTTCCAATTAATATGATTCTCTTATACTACCCTCAAGACACTATTAGAAATTATGAATTCAAAAAGCGAAAACTGGAAAAATGAGTTTACAGATTTCAACTAATTTTATCAAAGATAGTTAAATCAAGAGGGGAAATAAATCTATAAAAATTATAGCAAAGACACATGAATAGATTTTTTTTAATGTTTCTTGAGTTTTTTAGTAGTTTTAGTAATAAAAATGTAAATGTTCACTACTTTTGTTTTATATAACAGACTTTTTACTTACTTAAATGAGTACGTATAATGTAACTTTTTTCCTTGAATCATATGAAACTTTATTGGTTTGCATACAAAAACAAAAAAGTTTACGATTTCAATTTCATAATATTAATTGCAAACTATAATGTCCACACATATAAATTAATGTAAAGTATAGCCAATTAAATGACCATCATATTTATCTAGTGCAAAGTTTAAGATGAACCTAAATGAAATACAATTTAATATTGTTTTCTCTTCATTGCCCTAGAAACAAAATTGATTTAGAAGTGATATGGTGACCACCAGTGACTGTGACGTTGTTTTAGCAATTAGCCTATTTAGGCAATATGTTGTTGCACTTCATAAAAATGCTCTCTGGATTAAACAGACATGTGTATCAAGATTAGAGACAAAGAAATATAATGTCTATTTGCAATAGACTAATAAATAGAAAACCTGTTTATTTTTTTCTATTGTTGTCTATGCTATATTATTTATAGAAAATAATGAAATAAACTTAGTCCTCCACAAACCATGAAGTGCACAATATATGATACAGGTAAACGGATGGAGCCTGGATAATCAAGTAGAAGGAACTAGCAACTTCCAGGAAAGTAGGTTAGAGAATAAGCTTGAAATAACAAACTGGGCTTCCTGTCCTGGCTGTGGTAGGAGAGCAGCAGCCATGGCCCTGCGCTACCCCATGGCCATGGCCTCAACAAAGCCACAAGGTGAAGAAGAACATCAGGGAACCAAGGCACAGCCGGCCTCGGGGCGCCTCACCAAGCTCACCAACTTCGTGAGGGATGCGATCCGGGAGGTGCAGGGCTTCGCTCTCCAAGAGCAGAGCGCCTTGGAGTCGCTCAGTGTCCACAGACATGCACGCACTCTAGTTCATCAAGAAGAGGGTGGGCGCGCACATCCGGGCCACGAGAAAGCGGGAGGAGCTGGCAATGTCCTGGCAGCCATGAGGAAGGCAGTCGCCAAGGAAGATTGATGAACCATCCCCCATAAAAGATAGTTCCAAAAAAAGAAAAAAAGAACAAAATGGCAGTCTGCAGAGTTTCAGCAGGTGCACATTTTATTTCCTTTCCTATCACTGCAGTTTACCTGTCTAGACAACTGTCATGGAGGTTTTTATCCTTCAAAAGAAGCAAATTCACTTGCCTGCATGGGCAGGATAATTTGTTTATAAACATTAATATTTGACTTGCCATATGTTCATTGCTTTTTTGGGCAGGAAACCCTGTAGCACAGGGTGACATATTAAGTTATATAAGATGATACAGGATTTCTGCTCTACTTTTCACTGGATCTGGATACTGAGATTGCAAAGTTTCAGCACCAACAAGTTTTATGCAGTGCTGAGGACAGATATCAAAACTTTGTGTCTGTTAACCCAGTAATTTACCAAATGAGTTGTACTACCAATTCTGTGTATTTCATTTAATCAGAGCAAAATGCTTCTCATTATTTAAAAATGCATGTCACAACAGAACTGAAAAAAATTAGAACACCATAGATGCAAAGTTGTGCTGACTTGTCTAGTTCAGGCCTGTGTTCAAAACTAAGAAAAGAGAGAGAAGAGAGATGAACACCAAGAGTGATAGAGTGAGTAGAATTTTATCTCAGAAATTAAAATAATCTGCACATGAATTGGGTCTGGGATTATGCTGGTTAATATTTTGTCTAACAGAGTCAAACAGGGTGACATTACATATATTATATTCATCTCGCATAATGAAATCATGACCCCCAAACACATGTTCTTTACACTTGCAGTTCCTAAAATTTCAGGGACAATAATATCCAGTCTCAAGGCTGAGGTGAGAAATTGTGCTCATAATGATTGCTTCATGCTGGGGATTTGTGAGAACACATTCTCAGATACAGTAATAGGGCCTCACAAATGAAAAGAATAAGATTCTTTAACAATGAAAATAAATGTATTAGTAAGAAGCCTTTGAGATTCATATTGAACAACCCTACACTGACCTGAGCCTTCTGTTCTTTATTTGGGCTATTTTTCCAGAGCTCTGTAAAACGTAAAAAGGCCAGAGGCTGAGGCACTGATCCAGGAAGCTTTGCCCTGTAGCAAAGAGGAACTACACCTGTGACAGGGCAGATACTAAGGTAATCAGTAAGGTTGTGTATAAGGAAGGTTGAATGTCTGTGAATTTGTAGCCCAGCAAACCTGTCCCTGTATACCACAAATACAACATTTTGTTCAGGTAGAATGTAATAGGCATTGGATTTCTGAAACCATACAGAAAACAGAATTGTAAACTACCACAGTAACTCTGCATATATGGTAATGAACAGCAGTAGCACAAAGTTGTCCATAATTCTTTCTTTGTTATTAAAGAGCCTGTTATAGTAGTGAGGTAATCTGATTTCTGATGTTACGTTTACTTAGCATTACTTGAGTTAACAAGTTTTGGATATACATGAGTTTAATAGTGTGGATGCTCATATGCACTGCACATGTGTTGGCACTCACTACACATGTGTACACTTGCTAATGTGTAGGGAAGCTGAGGTTGACAAGACTCTCTTCCTTGACTCTCTGTCTTATAAATTAAGCTTGCTGCATTGTCCAGATCAGCTAGCTGCTTGCTCCTAAGTTTCTGTCTGTGCCTCTGAGAGAGAATTACAGGCCAGCTTATATGCCTAAAACTCTGTTCATCTGCAGTACATTATTTACAAGAAAGAGTAATTATGCTGTCTTCTTAGTCACTTTCCATCACAGTGCACCCTTCTCATTCGTCTCCACACAGTTTTGTAGTAGTGATTCCCATCAATAAGTACTTGGTACGTTTTACAATAATATTCAGGAACAATATTCATTATTTTGAATTCAGTCATTTTCTTAAAGTTCAGTATTGAATCTCAAGATTACAAAGTTCTAAAAGGAAAACAATAGACAACCTTCAAATAATGTATTCAGCTATTTCTTCTCATGTGTGCTTGTAAGTTTTTTTCTTAGATCCACATAACTTTTCCTCGGATTCTTCGAGTATTCTCTTTGAAAATATTTCAATTAAAGTAAATGAGTGAAATGTATTTGTTTAAGATTTATATTGCATACTATTTTCTCTATAGCATACCATTTGGCATGAGGAGATTAATGAGCTTACAGGTTTACTTTTTTACTGTAACTTATATCTGTTCTATTTATGACAACATTAGAAAAATATATTACTTGCATCATACAACTTTCTGTAAACATCGATCATTTTCTATATGACATGGAAATGATGTCAAGATTGTTATGGAGATAAATACAGTTTCCTTCACATGTTGTTTATTTAAATATAATGGTTATTATGCAATGTAATACGTGTTCCCCCATAAATGAAATTAATTATCTTTCCCTTTTTGCTCTTAGAGTTTGAAGATATGATTTTCAAAGTCATCTTGAATTCCAGATCTTCTTGGCATAGCTGCCTAAGTGTTGGAATTAAAGGTATGTCCTATCATGCCCATGCGGTGATCCTGTTAAAAATGCAGTGGATTAACTTACTGGGACACTTAGAACATTTAAACAATAAGTGTTGATTTTTGTCCACAGTTTAGACACCCAGGAGCAGATCAGGTGTTCTGAGGCATAGAGATATTGAGGAGAAGATGGAAGTGATGGCAGTTTGTTTGCATGACTGCCTTCATATTGAGGCTTGATTGTAGCTGTAGAGTCTAAGCTTACTACAGGGCTTCTTGGGAGGCCTTGATTCTTAGAGGCTTTCAACAGAGTTCTTCCCTACCATCCCAGGCAGACATATTCCCATATTCTTTTCAACTACATGTTTCCTTTCCTACCATGAGGGTAAACTGAGGTACAGTGTCTTTCATAACCTAAAATCATCACTTTTGCCATATGCTGTCAGATACACAAGGCTGCAGTACAGTGCTGGAAGGGACTACATAATCAGTACTCAACATTCTGTCATCTGCTTCCACACTGGACAGTCTGGTCCATTATGGCAAGAGTCCATATCACTTGCCATACTGTGCCAGTGCCTAGGAGTCTGTCACTAACTGTGGCTTAGACCACAGCAGGAGAGTTTCATTTTGCTTAGAGTTTGAACTGACACAGCCCATCTTGGTTTAGGAGGTATGGGTCAGCTAGCCACGTTACATCTACTCATGAATCAGAGAGGGATGAAGGGCAGTGCTCAGCTTATTTTTTCCTTTTTAATCTGTCAAGGATCACAGCCCCTGAGAGCATGGACCCACATTCAGGGTGTGTTTTCTCTCCCCAGATAAGCTTTCCTGAAAACATACTGAAAGATATACCTAAAGATATGTTTCTATGGTAATTTTAAATTCACTCAAGTTGATAGTTGATATTTACCATTGTAGAAGATATCAAAGAGTTACTAGTCAGTGACAATTCTGAAATTATATTTAGCCACAATTAACTACTTCGAAGAGGCTGAAAATCCACCCTTACATCTTATTACTAAGGCCTTAGGCATACCTGTATAGAACTCTACTCTAGATGTTTCCAATATCATAAGAAAAGAAGCTACATATATTTAGCAATCATATAGCCTGCTATATTAATAAGTATGTTTGCTGTCCAAGTTATAGGAAAATGATGTCATCTCATAATTGTGCTTCCCATTATGACAGAGGCTGGATTAACTGATTAGTCATATAATCAATGTTTGCTATTTTTGAGAAGGTATTACTCTTATCCATATAAATTTGAGCTACTTAAATAAAAATAATTTTCATTTTATAAAACTTTGAAGTTTGTTAGAAATCAATTCATAATCAAATATGAAAAAGAAGATAATGAAAAGAAATCCTGTATGCCGGAACATTATTTTAGCCCTGCCTCTTGTAAGGCAGGAGCAAGGAGATCAACCCAGGTCTGAGACTGTCTTGACCCAATAGTGAGACCATGTCGCAAAGCTAATGATTTTCCAAGGAAAGTGGTTAAAAAATGATTGCATATTGAAGCTCCATGTCCATAGAAAGATCTTGATGTCTTAGATGATGGCCATTCCATTGCAGATAGACACCATGAGATTATGGAAGGGAAAACAATATGATCCTTAACGCCTTTCCCATAAGCTACCAGTCAGCACACACTCCCTTTCCTCAACTTCAACCATTGTTGCATCTTCATTTTAAATGCATGTACAATCATAATTGGTTGATTCTCTCTCACATTTCCTTTTTAATTAGGTGTTTTCTTTATTTACATTTCAAATTTATCTCCTTTCCACATTTCACCTCCCAAAACGCCCTATTCTCTAACCCCTCACCCTGCTCACTAACCCACCCACTCACATTACTCTTACTACATCACCTACACTGGGGCAATGATCCATTACAGGTCCAAGGGCCTCTCCTCTCATTGATATCCAACCTCTCCTTGTGTACTCTTTGGTTGGTGGTTAAATAGCTGAAAGCTCTGAGGGTACTTGTCAGTTAATATCATTGTTCCTCCTATGGGGATGCAAACCCCTACAGCTCCTTGGGAACTTTCTCTAGCTCCTCCATTGGGCACCCTTTGCTCAGTTCAATGGTTGGTTGAGAGAATCCCCCACTGTATTTGTAAGATACTGGCAAGGCTTCTCACGAGACTGCTATATCAGGCTCCTGTCAGCTAGCACTGTTGTCATGCACAATAGTGTCTGTGTTTGGTAACTGTATATGGAATGGATTCCTATTTGGGGGCAATCTCTGTAAGGTCATTCCTTCCCTCTCTGCTCAACACTTTGTTTCTAGTCTTTGATTGTTGCTTCCTGGTATTGTTGTTGTTAAAAGTGGAGTTATGTTTATGTGGCTACCGTCTTATTGGTCTGTTAATGGAAGATTACATTATTGCTTTTTCTAGTGTAGTTTCCATCATTCTGTTGGAGTTTTCTATGTATTATTCTTTGAAGGGCTGGATTTGTGGAAAAATATTGTATAAATTTGGTTTTGTCATGGAATATCTTGATTTCTTCATTATGGTAATTGAGAATTTTGCTGGATATAGTAGTCTAGGCTTTATTTGTGTTCTCTTAGGGTCTGAATGAGATCTGTCCTGGACCTTCTAGCTTTCATTGTGTCTGGTAAGAAGTCTGGTGTAATTCTGATAGGTCTGTATTTATTGTTTTTTTAGAATATACTTAATATTTTAATTGAGGATACATGAGTAAATTACATAAGATTTGGTCTATTAACACCACAAACAAGAAAAGTAAAACAAAATAGAATGTAAACAAATGCAAAACAGAACAAGTTAAACATGTAAGAAATAAAAATAATGGTACTTATTACAACTACATTACAAGGAATATTAAATGTGGTCACATTATTCTTTACAAACATAAAGCTTTCCTGATCTATGAAAAAGAAAGTTCTCATAATACATTGTCTATTAGAAACATAGGCTAAAGGAGTCTGGAAGGATGTACCAAGTTGACAGTGAAAGACACAAAAATGAACTAGGGCAGCTACATCGGTTTCAGACAACGTGGATGTCATTAATATAATAAATTGTCATTACTTAAATAGGATTTGTAACATACATGCTTTTCTTACATTTTGAAGGTTTACAGTTCCATGATGGAGTCACTGGAAATGTTGAGTTCACGATCTCACTGATGCATGGCAGCTTCTTGCTGTCTTTCTACAACCATGAAACGAGCTCCTTGTCCCTCTCTGGACTGTTATTGGAGGGAAAGTGACCCAGAAGTGACATCACTGCTGGAATCCCAGCTCTCTCCTGGCAGGCTGTGCTCAGAGGGCAATGAAACCACCCAGCTCCAGGGTGCAGATGGTGAGTGGAAGGATCCTTTCCCAGATGCTCTACTCATCTTATGTCCTGTGACTCTCCCACAGGTCTTATTTTAGATTCACTGTCTTTATCCATTTGATACCCTATGTTCTAACAAGGAGTCTTGGAAAGGCTCCTATTCTCCCACCATTATAGTACTTTGAACTTTGAACCAGAAGTATCTGTGACCCCAATATGAAATACCATTCTCAATATCCATTCACAAAATATTAGACAGTAGTGTGGGCCAACTGCATTTCTAATCAGACAAGTATGAAGTTTTCATTGCCTGTTGACATTTCTGGGATCTGAAGTGTTTGTCACTACTTATAGTATTACCCTTGCACTCAAAATCAGCCTGCAACTACAGGCATTCCAGAAGCAGTCTGTTCTGAACAGCCGCTCTAAAAATCAATCTGTCTATAAAAATCCAGCCTTGCTAAGGGTAATGGCAGCATTGGCATTTCTTTCCCAAGCTGAATGAGAAAACGGAGGCCTTCTGTGTCCAATTCTTTAAAGAAAGTAAATATACACATATTAGAAGCTCCAAATCCATCATTATTTATATTTTACATTTTACATTTTTTACCATTTGAAAAGGTACAGTGAATGCATTAATTGAATATATATTATGTTCAGGAACTTTCCCCCTGTGCCCATGTCCTCAAAGATCTTCCCCGGTTTCTCATGCATCTGATGGGAAAAAATGCAAAGATAGACAATCAGACATTATGCATGCAGAGAGACTGAGATACAGAATGTCCCACAGACAGACAGACACACACAGAGAAAAGAGATAGAGGCAGAAAGAGAGAGAGACAGAGACAGAAAGATTCAGAGACAGAGAGACAGAAAGAGAGAAAGAGCAGCACCCAACTCCATATGAGATTTCTCCATTAAATACCCCTCCTCAGAGCTCAAGGAATCCTGAAGTAGAAAAATAAGAATAAATAATATGCTTACCATAGGATAGACTAGACACAAGGAGAACAAAGCCTTCTAAGTCAACTGATCAAAACTTATTTGTACACACAGAAGGTGAGGCAGCAGACATTGGGTGTATTGGTGTGTGCAAAGTCTTCCCAAAACCTATCTTTCAGTTTAGTATTTTATAGGACTCCTGAATGTGTAAAAATATGTCTCAGTTTCTTGAGCTCTTTTCTTCTGTTGATTTGCCAAATCTTACTTTGTTGAGCTTTTCTGTGTGGTAACCTAAGTTTCATTCTTAAATTCAATATACAGCTCTAAAAGAAACCACCTTCCTGAAATTATCTGCTGACCTCCAACCATTTATCCCTTTATGATCAATATCGAACACACAAACAAACAAATGTGAAGTATCTTAGGTGAGGGTTAGATAGATGCTTTAGTGATTAAGAGCATGCACTACTCTTTCAGAAGACCCGACTGTAGATTTAGTACTTCATAAGCTGGCTCACAACCGTGAAAGTAGAAGGTAACATAAAGCAACATCTGAAATTGTCTTGTGACCTCCACATTTGCATGCTGTGTGCACATATCCACCCATTGTTCAGGTGACATTACTTACTGTATATGAAGGTGCATCTCTGTATTTTCAATTGTTAAATCTGTACTGATAAAGAGCTAAGTGATGGCAGGAGTTTGATACTGTCATTTCTGAACCATCACTGTGCTTTAGATTTTAAATTTTGCTGATTTAAATTTTGCTGACTTTGCTCAAAACATGAATGTCATTGCCTGATGGCAATCCAAGAGATATTCTGGCACTGTGTTACTGCTAATTGCTAATTATAAATATCTGACAGCCAATAGAAAGGTCAAAACTACTGGGATTGACCAGGGCAGGAGACAGACAGAGCAGACAAAAGCAGATGCAGGAGTATGAAAAGATACTGATGGAAACAGAAGATAGGGAACAGAGCTGTAAACAGTGAGAACCAAATGGGTAGGTAGATTGTTGTACAACTTGAAGTAAGTTGAAATGAGCTCTCCCATCAAAATGCCTACAGCTTTGACCTATACAGAAATCTATGTTTTATTTATGCTGTAAGCTGCTCTGTGAAAAGCCCTGTTTTCACCTATGCTCACAACAATACACACCTGCAAATCAGTATGTGATGCAGCTTCTTGGGTATATGGATGATTAAACTGATGGACAATTTCATGGTTTCCTACATAGAGGAATCCAGAGAAGCTTCCATCCCTCTTCCAAACACAATTGACCTTCCTGCCTAACAAGTGTAGCCCAGCCTTCTCACATCTTTCTCTTGCTCACATACCCTTTGAGCCTTGGTAACAGGCTCTCAGGGCAGCAATAGAGCCCCTGAGAACAAAGTCTTTGATTTATTGCTTGTGCTGTATGCATAGAGGCAGAGAAGGCCCACACAGAACTAAGGACACATGTATGAATGCTCACATCTACAAGCATAATCTCTCACTCATGGAGACCCTCATCTCTGTACATACTCATGTATCACACACACTTGGAGAAACCTCCCATGACAGAGAGGCACATGTAGACACACATACTGAAAAATGGTTGTTTCTAATTGTATAGCCATTTAATCTACTGTACACCTGAGAAACTGCCCTGAGCCACCAAGAAACGGGACTTGTGTGTTAGTTCATGATAACTGTGGCATCCACTGCTTCCTCCTTTTCCTGGACTTCCATCAACCACTGTCCAATCATGTTCTCTTTCAGATATCTCAGGATAAAATAGCTAATGGTCCTGGAATGCAAACTGTATGACCAGTGTGGTGGCCAATCTTTCAGCCTTTTACATCTATCAAGATAGCAGTGTCACAGATGGAGGTAGATGCATAGTGCTCTCACAAGGCAGAGAGGGGAGAGGCATTTAACAGAAAGCAACAGGCATGCCACTTACTTCATTCAGCTTAGAATCTCTGTCTCCTCAGTTGGCTCCAGTCAGTCTGTGGAGAACTTCATCCCTCTGCTCCCTCGGAATCTCTCTTGACCAATTAAAGGTAAGTTGTCTAAGAGACATGGCAACACAGCTTGTGAGCAATGAGTATTTCTTTATGGTCACCTGTCCCTTTGCCTAACTGTGAAGTGTCTTTTAGCCTCTGGTTCCTATATTGATGATTTGTGAGGTTTGGTTCTCCAGAACTTGAGCATGCTATATTAGTAACTCAGGCCTAAATAGAATATCAACATCACTGTCACTCAAACCTCACTGAAGCTGAGGCAAGAAAATCATGTGGCCAGCTGGCCTTATATGGATATCCTACCTCAAAAAAATGCATGATTGTCATTCAGAAATGTCACTGTCCCTGACACCTCATAGACTACAAATGCCTCTTACTATGCTAACAGGGAAATGTCAGCAGCAAGGAGGATAAACTGCTCTTTAAGTGTGTTAATGAAATCACCTGAGAGGGTCTTTGCTTTTGGATGGAGAATCACCAAAATATCAACACATTGCTCCTCTCCTCTCTAGAATTGTCTTTACTTTCGATCAGGTCTAACTATGTAAACCAAACTACCTAGATGTCTTGGTATATTTCTGTCTCTATCCCAAGAAGCAGGACTTGAGATGTCTTCTCGGTGACTTACTTGATTAAACAATAGGAAAATTGGCAAGATTTCCTATCTTCCAATATCTCCAACAGGTCTTCAACTTGTAGCCACAAGGTCTCCCCAGAAAACACATTCAGAGTCTACAACATAAATACTATTATTCTTTCTCTGGTTCAAATTAAGGAGAGCTAATGGCTGAGTAGGAAGTCCTTACCCAACGGGTTAGAATGCTCTATGTTCTCCTTCTCTTGCTGTCTTGGGTTTTTCAGGGACTTTAAGCTTCCCCTAGAACTCCACACTCTCTACTTCCCCATGGGTTCTCTGCCTGATCCCCCACCTGACATCCAGGTACATGCATCAAGACTGAGGAAATCCCGGCAGGCTCTTGAGCAGGTAAATGCTTATAGAGTTCTACGTTTAGATTTCTATTTATTTTGTTTCTCAGAAGACTTTGCGCATGTGAATTTTTGGTCTATATGTAGGTATATGAATTCATTACTAGAGCCAAGGTTACCCAAGAAAATTAGAAATTGAGTAGAGAACTTATGAGCAAACATATGGGAGATGAGATCAAATTGGATCCATATTGAATCAGTTTTTTTTTTTGGAATGAGCCATGTCTGGAGCCTCATGCACTGTCCATAAATTAGTTTGTCCTCTGCAGAGCATTGGAGATCAGAATGCTTTGTGTCCTCCTCATGTTTTGATCTCGGAACATTTACAAGTGATGACCTGGCTCCTCAGCCTAGTCCTGTACTTATAGTACCACCTCACTTACAACTCTGCACTGGCTAGCAGCAAGTCAGTCTGGGGATTGGGTTGTGTCTATGTGTACAGCGCCAGCTGTGATATGAAAAGACCTAATCTGTGTCTTCACTTAGACCAACAAGCAAGGAGAGGTGAGAATAATAGGGAAGGCTCTAATAGGAGAAGTGAAGAAAAAGTGTGTGTCTGGGACAGATGTGGAATGGAATGTAAGCATTGCAAAAAGGACGCTTAGAGATTTACTTTCTGTCCTCATCTAGGCACAGACATGCAAAGGGACCAGTGGTAAGAAAACCTCGAGCTGTAGTGATGGAACAGTTATCAGTGTGGCCTTTTTTTTTTTTTAATTCGATATAATTTATTTACATTTCAAATGATTTCCCCTTTTCTAGCCCCCCCCCACTCCCCAAACGTCCCGTAAGCCCCCTTCTCTTCCCCTGTCCTCCCTCCCATCCCTTCCCAGTTCCCCGTTCTGGTTTTGCCAAATACTGTTTCACTGAGTCTTTCCAGAACCAGGGACCACTCCTGCTTTCTTCTTGTATCTCATTTGATGTGTGGATTATGTTTTGGGTATTCCAGTTTTCTAGGTTAATAACCACTTATTAGTGAGTGCATACCATGATTCACCTTTTGAGTCTGGGTTACCTCACTTAGTATGATGTTCTCTAGCTCCATCCATTTGCCTAAGAATTTCATGAATTCATTGTTTCTAATGGCTGAATAGTACTCCATTGTGTAGATATACCACATTTTTTGTATCCACTCTTCTGTTGAGGGATACCTGGGTTCTTTCCAGCATCTGGCAATTATAAATAGGGCTGCTATGAACATAGTAGAGCATGTATCCTTATTACATGGTGGGGAATCCTCTGGGTATATGCCCAGGAGTGGTATAGCAGGATCTTCTGGAAGTGAGGTGCCCAGTTTTCGGAGGAACCGCCAGACTGCTTTCCAGAGTGGTTGTACCAATTTGCAACCCCACCAGCAGTGGAGGAGTGTTCCTCTTTCTCCGCACCCTCTCCAACACCTGCTGTCTCCTGAATTTTTAATCTTAGCCATTCTGACTGGTGTAAGATGAAATCTTAGGGTTGTTTTGATTTGCATTTCCCTAATGACTAATGAAGTTGCGCATTTTTTAAGATGCTTCTCCGCCATCCGAAGTTCTTCAGGTGAGAATTCTTTGTTTAACTCTGTACCCCATTTTTTAATAGGGTTGTTCGGTTTTCTGGAGTCTAACTTCTTGAGTTCTTTATATATATTGGATATTAGCCCTCTATCTGATGTAGGATTGGTGAAGATCTTTTCCCAATTTGTTGGTTGCCGATCTGTCCTCTTGATGGTGTCCTTTGCCTTACAGAAACTCTGTAACCTTATGAGCTCCCATTTGTCAATTCTTGCTCTTAGAGCATACGCTATTGGTGTTCTGTTCAGAAACTTTCTCCCTGTACCAATGTCCTCAAGGGTCTTCCCCAGTTTCTTTTCTATTAGCTTCAGAGTGTCTGGCTTTATGTGGAGGTCCTTGATCCATTTGGATTTGAGCTTAGTACAAGGAGACAAGGATGGATCAATTCGCATTCTTCTGCATGCTGACCTCCAGTTGAACTAGCACCATTTGTTGAAAAGGATATCTTTTTTCCATTGGATGTTTTCAGCCTCTTTGTCGAGGATCAAGTGGCCATAGGTGTGTGGGTTCATTTCTGGATCTTCAATCCTGTTCCATTGATCCTCCTGCCTGTCACTGTACCAATACCATGCAGTTTTTAACACTATTGCTCGGTAGTATTGCTTGAGGTCAGGGATACTGATTCCCCCAGATTTTCTTTTGTTGCTGAGAATAGTTTTAGCTATCCTGGGTTTTTTGTTGTTCCAGATGAATTTGATAATTGCTCTTTCTAACTCTGTGAAGAATTGAGTTGGGATTATTTTGATGGGTATTGCATTGAATCTGTATAGTGCTTTAGGCAAAATGGCCATTTTAACTATATTGATTCTACCGATCCATGAGCATGGGAGGTTTTCCCATTTTTTGAGGTCTTCTTCCATTTCCTTCTTCAGAGTCTTGAAGTTCTTGTCATACAGATCTTTCGCATGTTTGGTAAGAGTCACCCCAAGATACTTTATACTGTTTGTGGCTATTGTGAAGGGGGTCATTTCCCTAATTTCTTTCTCAGCCTGCTTATCCTTTGAGTATAGGAAGGCCACTGATTTGCTTGAATTGACTTTATAACCTGCCACTTTGCTGAAGTTGTTTATCAGCTGTAGGAGCTCTCTAGTGGAGTTCTTTGGGTCACTTAGGTAGACGATCATGTCGTCTGCAAATAATGATAGTTTGACTTCCTCCTTTCCAATTTGTATCCCTTTGACCTCTTTATGTTGTCGAATTGCCCGAGCTAGTACCTCAAGTACAATATTGAAAAGATAAGGAGAAAGGGGGCAGCCTTGTCTGGTCCCTGATTTCAGTGGGATTGCTTCAAGTTTCTCTCCGTTTAGTTTGATGCTGGCTACCGGTTTGCTGTATATTGCTTTTACTATGTTTAGGTATGGGCCTTGAATTCCTGTTCTCTCCAAGACTTTAAGCATGAAAGGATGCTGAATTTTGTCAAATGCTTTTTCAGCATCCAATGAAATGACCATGTGGTTTTGTTCTTTGAGTTTGTTTATGTAGTGGATTGTATTGATGGATTTCCGTATATTGAACCAACCCTGCATTCCCGGGATAAAGCCTACTTGATCATGGTGGATGATCGTTTTGATGTGTTCTTGGATTCGGTTGGCAAGAATTTTATTGAGTATTTTTGCATCGATGTTCATAAGGGAAATTGGTCTGAAGTTCTCTTTCTTTGTTGGATCTTTGTGTGGCTTTGGTATCAGCGTAATTGTGGCTTCGTAGAAGGAATTGGGTAGTGTTCCTTCTGTTTCTATTTTGTGGAATAGTTTGAAGAGTATTGGTGTTAACTCTTCTTTGAAGGTCTGGTAGAATTCTGCACTGAAACCATCTGGTCCTGTGCTTTTTTTGGTTGGAAGACTTTCTATGACTCCTTCTATTTCTTTAGGCTTTATGGGACTGTTTAGATGGTCTAGTTGGTCCTGATTTAATTTTGGTATTTGGTATCTGTCAAGGAAATTGTCCATTTCCTCCAGATTCTCCAGTTGTGTTGAGTACAGGCTCTTGTAGTAGGATCTGATGATTTTTTGGATTTCCTCAGTTTCCGTTGTTATGTCTCCCTTTTCATTTCTAAGTTTGTTAATTTGGATACTTTCTCTGTGCCCTTTGGTCAGTCTGGCTAAGGGTTTATCTATCTTGTTGATTTTCTCAAAGAACCAGCTCCTGGTTTTGTTGATTTTTTTGTATGGTTCTCTTTGTTTCTACTTGATTGATTTCGGCCCTGAGTTTGATGATTTCCTGCCTTCTACTCCTCCTGGGTGAAATAGCTTCTTTTTGTTCTAGGGCTTTCAGGTGTGTCATTAAGTTGGTAATGTATGCTCTCTCCATTTTCTTTTTGGAGGCACTCAGGGCTATGAGTTTTCCTCTTAGCACTGCTTTCATTGTGTCCCATAGATTTGGGTATGTTGTGTTTTCATTTTCATTGTGTTCTAAAAAGTCTTTAATTTCTTTATTTCTTCCTTGACCAAGGTGTCATTGAGTAGAGTATTGTTCAATTTCTACGTGTATGTGGGTTTTCTGTTGTTTCTGTTGCTATTGAAGACCACTTTTATTCCATAGTGATCAGATAGGAGGCATGGGATTAGTTCTATCTTCTTATATTTGTTGAGGTCTGTCTTGTGACCAATTATATGGTCGATTTTGGAGAAGGTACCATGAGGTGCTGAAAAAAAGGTATATTCTTTTGTTTTAGGATAGAATGTTCTATATATATCAGTTAAATCTAATTGGTCCAAAGCTTCAATTAGTTTCATTGTGTCCTTGTTTAGTTTCTGTTTTCCTGATCGGTCCATTGAGGAAAGTGCAGTGTTGAAGTCACCCACAATTATTGTGTTAGGTGCAATGTGTGCTTTGAGTTTTAATAAAGTTTCTTTTATGAAAGAGGGTGCCCTTGCATTTGGAGCATAGATGTTCAGGATTGAGAGTTCTTCTTGTTGTATTTTTCCTTTGACCTGCAAGAAGTGTCCCTCAGAGTCTCTTTTGATGACTTTGGGTTGAAAGTCAATTTTATCTGATATTAAAATGGCTACTCCAGCTTGTTTCCTGAGACCATTTGCTTGTAAAATTGTCTTCCAGCCTTTTACTCTAAGGTAGTGTTTGTCTTTGACCCTGAGGTGTGTTTCCTGTAAGCAGCAAAATGTAGGGTCCTGTTTACGTATCCAGTCAGTTAGTCTGTGTCTTTTTATTGGGGCATTGAGTCCATTGATGTTAAGAGATATTAAGGAATAGTGATTGTTACTTCCTATCATTTTTGACGTTATTTTTTAAATTTGATTGCTTAACTTCTTTTGGGTTTGATGAAAGGTTACTATCTTGCTTTTTTCAGGGTGAAGTTTCCCTCCTTGTATTGGTGTTGTCCTCCTATTATCCTTTTTAGGGCTGGGTTTGTGGATAGATATTGGGTGAACTTGGTTTTGTCGTGAAATATCTTAGTTTCTCCATCTATGGTGATTGAGAGTTTTGCTGGATATAGTAGTTTTGGTTGGCATTTGTGTTCTCTTAGAGTCTGCATGAGATCTGCCCAGGACCTTCTAGCCTTCATAGTCTCAGGTGAAAAGTCTGCTGTGATTCTGATAGGTCTTCCTTTATATGTTACTTGGCCTTTTTCTCTTACTGCCTTTAATATTCTTTCTTTGTTTAGAACATTTGGTGTTTTGATTATTATGTGACGGGAAGTATTTCTGTTCTGGTCCAGTCTGTTTGGAGTTCTGTAGGCTTCTTGTATATTCATGGGCATCTCTCTCTTTAGGTTAGGGAAGTTTTCTTCCATAATTTTATTGATGATATTTGCTGGCCCTTTAAGTTGTAAATCTTCACTCTCATCTATGCCTATAATCCTTAGGTTTGGTCTTCTCATTGTGTCCTGGATTTCCTGGATATTTTGGGTTACAAGATTTTTGCATTTTGCATTTTCTTTAACTGTTGAGTGCATGGTTTCTATGGAATCTTCAGCATCTGAGATTCTTTCTTCTATTTCTTGTATTCTGTTGTTGATATTTGCATCTCTGTCCCCTGATTTCTTCCCAAGGCTTTCTATCTCCAAAGTTGTCTCCTTTTGAGTTTTCTTAGTTGTTTCTACTTCTGATTTTAGATCCTGGATGGTTTTGCTTAGCTCCTTCACTTGCTTGTTTGTGCTTTCCTGTAATTCTTTAAGAGATTTTTGTGTTTTTTCTTTCATGACCTCAGCCTGTTGACCAAAGTTCTCCTGTATTTCTTTAAGAGAGTTTTGTGTTTCGTCTTTCATGACCTCAGCCTGTTGACCAAAGTTCTCCTGTATTTCTTTAAGTGTTTTTTGCATTTCCTCCTTGTTGGCTTTTGTATTCTCCTGGATTTCTTTCAATGATTTTTGTGTTTCCCTTGCAAGGGCTTCTAACTTTTGATCCATTTTCTCCTGAATGTCCTTCATGTGTTCCTGTACCAGCATCATGACCAGTGATTTTAAATCCAAATCTTGTTTTACTGGTGTGATGGGGTATCCAGGACTTGCTGGTAGAGGAGAATTGGGTTCAGATGTTGCCATATTGCCTTGATTTCTGTTAGTGACGTTCCTGCGTTTGCCTTTTGCCATCTAGCTCTCACTGGTGTTACTTGGTCTTGTCAGTGCTGGACTCACCAGTGCAAGCTGCCCCTTCCCCGTTGGCCTCTGGTGCACAGCTTACACTCTGCACTGCCTGTAGACAGGGTGCTGTTGTCCAGGCTGTTCAGATCCCGAAGCAGGCACCTGAAGGCTCCCGCTGGGGCCCGCAGGATTTATTGGAGCACACCGACTTCTCCCAGCTGGCCGCCCGGAAGCCCCCACTAGCCTCTTGAGGGACCTGGAGATGTGGTGCGGCCACCCAGGCTGATCTGAAGCGGAGAGAGTTGACCTGAGGGCTTCTGCCTGAGGCCTTGCCCCAGATTGTGCCTGTGGGCCAGATGGAACCCGTGTGCACCCCCAGGGAGCTCCGAAGGTGTATGCTGCTGTGACCTCCCCTGTGTTCCGCTCACTCCGCTGGGCAGCCGATTTCCCCAACCGGGCTGGCGCACACTAGGTTAGCCTTGTCGCCCGGGCCCTGAGTTCAGGCAAAAGCCTGGGAGGCCAAGGTCTGAGCAAAGTTCCCCTAGGGCTATGACTGTTATTTGGGTCCGCCAGGTGACCCGGATGGCGGGCGTGCGCGTCAGAGAAACAACTTTTGCAGGGTGATGTGTTAAGGTATAGACTAATTTACTCTCATTGGTTTTTTATTATTATTACTTGTATTTGTACTACTCTAATTATCCTTATCATTACTATCATTACTACTATTATTATTATTAATATTATTATTTAGACATATACCTATTTCCTTAATTACCTCGAGTTGCTGAGAGCAAATATTAAGTGTTTGACCCCAAATGAGACATTTAAATCACACAAATACACACCAGACCTAACTACTCAGAGGCCATGGTATAACATGACCTAGAAACAGTATAAAAGGTGGAAAATAGGAGGAGCACTTTGAAAACGTCTGTTCTGGACAGGATAAGCCATTGCACTCATAAAAACCCAGCAACTGTGTTTACTTGCACTATACCTTTAAAAAGTGAAGCCCTTACAGCATGCTATCATACATATTAAAGAAGCTCCTAGTCCAGCTTTATAAGAACAGCTAATAATATCAAGTGTTTTGGGTATGAGGAGTCATTTTTCTTTAGGGGTATAGAGAGAAGAATTTTTCCAGCATCCATGGGACACCACAGGGAAGACATGCAACACACCTGATTGAACACAGCAGGTTTTATGTTTTTTGTTTTTGTTTTTGTTTTTAAATGTTACATGTCCCTTGGCTTCCAGGGACAAGGACCTTAGCACCATGCCTGACAAGCAGAGTTTGATCATGGAATCTAACATAGTAGTAGAAAATACCTGATGCCTTCAAGTGCTCCTGAACTCGAGAGAACCTCTAGCATATGTCCTCTAGAAGCAAAACAATAAAAACATATACAGAAACACACACACACACACACACACACACACACACACACACACACACACACACACACAGAGAGAGAGAGAGAGAGAGAGAGAGAGACAGAGACAGAGACAGAGACAGAGAGACAGAGAGACAGAGAAAGAGACAGAGAGAGAAAATAAATGTACATTTAAAGGAGACATGATAGTTGAAGAGATTTTTCTTTTTAAATTGGATTCTGTGCAATATGAGGGAAACATCAATGTGTTGTGATTAGCTTCACTTCTGAACAGGGCCAAAGTCAGAAGCATTGAGTAGAATAGTTGACCACCCACAGGTCATAGTGAGCTTCTTTCTGCCAGTATGCCACCAGCAGTGAGTTTGTCCTGCCATCTCTTGTTGAGGACAGTATCTTTGTGTGAGGTGGATGCAAGTACTAGTCTCATTGATTAGGTCATTAAGAATTCAGGGAAATCACATGCTGTAGGAACCATGTTCAGGCGAGCACATTACTCTGTGTAGGCCAGACAGATTTCCCTGGTGTATTGTCTTGTGTTTTGTGGCAAGATTGTTGAGTCAGTAGTATATCCATCAGGACAACTTGGTTGTAGGACTGGACAAACTGGAGCAGGTGACATGGTGTATGAGGAGTGGAGAAAGTCTTCCTCATCTTATTTATGTTCTATAAATGTGACAACTTCCACAGGGCTGTAGTCATCTTCTCTTGTCTTCCAGGGTTTGAGAGGTGGTCACTTTGTTACCAAAGTTCTTTTCACATCTGTGATGAACTGAAGATTCAATATGCAGTGAACATCACAGTACAAAGTCAGCACTTTAATGGTGTAAGCCTGACACAGCATCCTCAAAGGTTCTTCAGGGAGCCTAGCAGAAACACACATCCCTAGGATATTTTCTGGAAAATACATCTTTTTCAGTTTTCCATGATGTTGCAGTACCAGACTATAATAATCTCATGTAGGGAGACATCATATCATGCCGTTTGTACTAGATACTGAATACCGGTGGTTGATTCATGTCAGATTAAAGTCAATCCAAAAGCAACAAAGTTCCTATTGAGTCAGAAAATTCTTTTTAGTCTTCATTAATCCATTTCTCTCAGAGCAACATTCTGAGTAGATGAAAAATGTAGGCTGATGTCTGGGACCTTTGAGGTGATTCCCTTCTGCAGTTGGTTAGTGAGTGTCGGAATTACAAACTCTCCCACATCCACCCTGTGACAGATGATGCAGATCAGTTTCGGGTGTACTGAATCCTTATATACAATGTATGCTCATGGTTCATGGCCAAAAATATTGTCTTAACCTCTTCATAAATATGTTTTATAACAAAATCAATTTCTAATTGTTATGAACTCCTAATACACTATCCTAACTTTAAATAAACCTCATATAGAAAAGATAGGTTTTCTTTTGGCCACCAAGTATAACCATCCAGACTGATACACATACATGATGTAGATTAAACATTCAAGAGATAGAAGCAACATGTATAACACATTGAAGATAACAGATATGTATACCACCCTACATACATACATACAACACATTCATATGTATAAAACACTCAGAGAGAGAGAGACATACATGTGCACAAGTACTCATGCATACACACACTTACACACACACACACACACACAACTGAAGGTGTTTGGGATTTGACTCATCTCAAATCTGTGACAGTCACCATGATGCTCCGGGTGGTGACATGACTGCAGTCCTGCAATTGGAGAAAAGGAAATGTGGATAAGTCATGGTAAGCTCCAATTTTGAAACAACTTATACTTTTTATATTATAGCAAAGGAAAGTCTCATGTGATCTAATCTACACCATATATCCTAGAGAGCACAGAAGAATCTTGGTGTTAAACTCCTGACACCTGCTCTCCAGTGCTGTATTATAGGAAAGCAGCACTTAGCAGATTCCAGAAGTGGAAATGCTGGGAACTGAATAGAGGGCCTAAAGTTTAAAACACAAGCAATCTCACTGCATAACCCTGTCCCAATCCTCTAATGTAAAAAGCTAACTGTAGAGCAATAACTCTCATCTTAGAGGTGAGATTATCTTGTTGGTGGCAGCTATGGGAAAGGGGCTGGGACCCAGTACTCCTCCCTAGTTCTCCTCATGATCAGAGTCAGTGTGTCACCATATATCTTGGCACATATTTTCCAGAGTCACTTACAAAATATTGCCTTATTAAAAGGATCAGTAAGTCTAGTGTATTATTGGAGTCATTGTATAAAACAGATGATAAAAGTTATCTAATAGTCTTTGAGGGATGCTTAAATATGGCATACAAAAACATGAGGAGTAATCAGTCTGACTCAGTTTGGCTACATAGTGTCAGATAGCTTTAAACTCATGATTCACCTGCTATAGCTGTCCTGCTGCTGGCTTTGTCAGTATGCTTTACATTGGCCAGAAATAGAAAGTGTTGTTACAACTTGGAACCTTGGGATTAGATTTCTAGGCATTTTTTTATAATCATGCAATCTCTTTCAACTTTGCAATACTTAACATTGTTATATTACAAGACAGAGCTATGTAGTTTAGAACACATCTGTTCGGATCTTCTTCCTCCCATCTGAGTGAAAAATGTTCTCTGCTTTTGATCCATGAGAGTACTCAACTGGGAAGAAGGGAGATGATAAAATGTGCAACAGAATCCACTGATCTTATACGGAAGCAGGCACTGCACAATAATCACCTGACTCCAGATCTAGGGCATCTGACAAACTCTTCTCAGCACTACAGGTACTGAACCAACAGATAACAGGCTTAAACTGAAAATGGTATCTGCTTTCACAAGTCTACACAATGATGGTACAGAAAGAAACATAGAAATGTACATGTTTTACAAAAAAAAATCTTGATTATAACAAAAATTAAGACCTAATAAAATTTAAGATTTTTTTATAATCTTTTTTTTATAATCTTTTTTTATAATTTTTGTTATAATCAAGAGTATAATGCTATATATATATATATATATATATATATATATATATATATATATATATATATATGTATATGTATATGTATATGTATTATGACACATATAAAGCACACATACACAGAGAGACAGAGACAGAAAGACAGACTGACTCTTGGAATTAGCAGTCTGATATAGGATCTTAGATTACTTTGCATCTCTGTGACTGAATTTCTGGTTCTTATATATTTTATGGGACAGGTTCTGGTCCTTTCACTATGTTGCTACATTTCCTTTGAATCTAAACTCAATGGAAGAGCCCTGGCTGATATGCAATAAAGTGAAAGAATCTTGCTATCTGGGGCTGATCTGACACACAGAGATCTGATCATACTAAGTGTGTGACCAGAGAAAATAATATGGGAGAAGAAACTACCTCCCTAGAGAGTTAGAACCATACTCTTCCAGACAAAATTCCTGGTCAAAATTTGCATAATTAACATATCTTGCATATTTTCCATTTGCATTCAGATCGCTGACTGGGAGTTAGTTAATGACATTGATAAAGCATTAAATAAGCTAATGGATTTAATACTTTGTTCTTTTCCTCATGTTACTGGGGATGGAATTCAGAGCCTCAAGCATGCTGCTCTCACACTCTGACCCTGAAGTACACTCAAGTTTTGCTTCCTTAATCTTATCCTGATGTTATTAGTAAGCCCAGATATCAGGTTTGAGGGACAGAAAGGACTAGCATCTCAGAGACAGTCAATGACTAGATTTCAAATATGAGAAAACTTATATCCACTGATACCTGCATCCTAGATATTTGGTTATTGTGAATTGTTAAGAAGAGGGTGGTGAAGATGAACTGCCAGGAGGAGGGTAAGGAAAAAATGATGAACCCAATCAGCACTGTGTCCTGCCTGAAAACATGGCCTTGATTACTTGTACAAAGATACATACACAGAAGAGAGCTGTGTCCTGTCTGTGGGCGTGGAACCCTCTCCGTGGACAATCGGATATTTCTTGTAGTCCAATAGGTGTCAGTGTGAAAATTCCAATTCTGAAATGAGAAAAGGCAGACACAGTTGCACACATTTGCCTCCAAGTCCTAGTTTCCTCTGTCTTTCTTTTCTACCTTTCTCTCTACCATTTTCTTTTGTTTTCTTTTACTTATTTCTCTTTTTTTCTTAGATGTCTTTTTTCATTGATGTCTCTCCCTCTTTCTCTTTTACCGTCTCATCTCTCTCAAAACCTCCTATCTCTCTTCTCGTCTTCTTTGCACAGTGTTTCCCTTCTATTTTAGCAACTGCGGACTATGTCTGCCTATTGTAATTGATCATGGTCCACGCTGTCCTCCTCCCAGACCTTGACATCCATGTCCTAGTTTTAATTATCCACTAGTTTCTTAGTGTTTCTCCTTTCTTTTTTCTTTGATGTCTTTCCCCCTGATCATCCATCTACACTTTCTTATTCATTCATTCATTCATTCATTCATTTATTCACTTTCCTTCCTTTTTTCATATATAAGCATCTCTGTCTCTCTGTCTCTGGATCCCTTTCTTGCACGATAATCTAAGAAGATCCTGCTATACCACTCCTGGGCATATACCCAGAGGATTCCTCACCATGTAATAAGGATACATGCTCTACTATGTTCATAGCAGCCCTATTTATAATTGCCAGATGCTGGAAAGAACCCAGGTATCCCTCAACAGAAGAGTGGATGCAAAAAATGTGGTATATCTACACAATGGAGTACTATTCAGACATTAGAAACAATGAATTCATGAAATTCTTAGGCAAATGGATGGAGCTAGAGAACATTATACTAAGTGAGGTAACCCAGACTCAAAAGGTGAATCATGATATGCACTCACTAATAAGTGGATATTAACCTAGAAAACTGGAATACCCAAAACATAATCCACACATCAAATGAGATACAAGAAGAAAGGAGGAGTGGCCCCTGGTTCTGGAAAGACTCAGTGAAGCAGTATTCGACAAAACCATAACGGGGAAGTGGGAAGTGGTGGGTGGGAGGACAGGGGAAGAGAAGGGGGCTTACGGGACTTTCGGGGAGTGGGGGGCTAGAAAAGGGGAAAACATTTGAAATGTAAATAAATTATATAATAAAAAAAATTTAAAAAAAAAAGAGTGTCTGGTGATCATTAGAATATGCACCTTAAAGGAAGGCTTTCATAGCAATCAATTAAGACATTCTGTGCATAGACAGTTTTAAATAGTTTGGAGCCATTGACAATTTTGTAATTCTAAATTCCAGACTTGAATCTCACATACTTACTGTTTATACTTGGGAGCACACACCACAGCTATGGATTCAGGGAGCATCGTTTGGTATGCAAAATGTGTGTGTAGATCTACACTTGACAAAAAGGCTGTCTGGGTTGGATGGGTCTGAGAAGACAAAAGAAGTCAAGAATTGTAAGTTAGCCCAGTCAACTATGCTTGATCCACCAAGGAAGGGAGGCCATGGATCATTAACAATCTGTTCTCTCCTGTGATTTCCAAAGTCTCTCCATGCAGACCCACATCTGTCATGTGGAAAAGGAAAATTGAACCATCTGCCTTGTCCTGCATAATCATAAAATTCAAAATAAACTGAGGAAAGGGAAAATCATTTGAAATGTAAATAAGTAATATATCTAATGAAAAATACAGTAAAGGCGCTATGGGCATGGCCAAGTGCCTGCTTAGCATGCATAATGAAACATTATAACTTAAAAAAAAAGTTTTCTCATTTACTGTCACTTTGTTTTCAATTTTGTGAATGGGCACCATGACCAATGCAAGACTTATATAGAACACTATTTAATCAGGGCTCCCTTACAGGTCCAGAACTTCAGTCCATTATCATCATAGCAGATAGCATGGCATCATCCTGGCAAACATGGTGCCAGATGAGCAGAGAGTTCTACATCTTGTTTGAAAAGCAAACAGGAACATAAAATCTCACAGGAAGGAAGAAGGGTTTCAGAGTTCATGCCCAAAGTGACACACTTCCTCCAAGAATGAGACTCCTACTCCAACAAGGCCATACCCTCTAATAGTGTCACTTCCTTTTGATCATCCATGCCTACTTAAACCTGATGTCTAGACAGTAACTATTTCAAGTTTTGTCCTTCACGTCTAACCCATCTCTGCTTCCTTCCTGCCAACAGCACACTGATTAATTCATCATTTTTTTCTGATGACTTCTTCAACAATCTCTCTGGGAATGCAGCTGTTGACATTGAATCCTTCCTCTGAGACCCATGGGATTTCTCCCTATGTGAAGAGGAGCTACTACCGTCCTTCTGATGTGGTACTGTACTACTCACATGATCATACTATGACTCTTTCCTTTACTTCCCTCCCATTCTCACTGGGTCACCAGATGTAACTACCCATCAGAAAAATACATGCATGAGTCCCCACTTACAGATAGTAATCTTACAGAGAGTAATGGTTGCAACCCAGTTAAAAAAAGTTACATTTCTGCCCAATGAATGTGAAGTACTGCTAGAATTGAGAAGGTTCATATATAAAATGGAGGAAGACATGGTGAGATCAAGAGAGGTTTCAATTTCAGAGGAAGGAAATGAGAAATTTGGAGCAGGCTTTTTGCAGATTTTCATTTCTAAGTTGTGTATGCATATAGATGCATCCACCTTGAGATATTTAACAACTCTTTTTACGTATGTACACTCACAACTATGCTATAACTTATTTTTCCCTTTTTTTATTCGATATATTTTTATTTACATTTCAAATGATTTCCCCTTTTCTGGACCCCCACTCCCCAGAAGTCCCATAAGCCCCCTTCCCTCCCCCTGTTCTCCCACCCTCCCCTTCCCACTTCCCTGCTCTGGTTTTGCCCTATACTGCTACACTGAGTCTTTCCAGAACCAGGAGCCACTCCTCCGTTCTTTTTGTACATCATTTTATGTGTAGATTATGGTTTTGGTATTCCAGTTTTCTAGGTTAATATCCACTTCTTAGTGAGTGAATACCATGATTGATCTTTTGAGACTGGCTTACCTCACTTAGTGTATGATGTTCTCCAGCTCCATCCATTTGCCTAAGAATTTCATGAATTCATTGTTTCTAATGGCTGAATAGTACTGCATTGTGTATATACCACATTTTTGCATCCACTTTTCTGCTGAGGAATACCTGGGTTCTTTCCAGTTTCTGGCTATTATAAATAGGGCTGCTATGAACATAGTGGAGCATGTATCCTTATTACATGCTGGGGAATCCTCTGGGTATATACCCAGGAGTGGTATAGCAGAATCTTCCGGAAGTGATGTGCCCAGTTTTCTGAGGAACTGTCCAACTGATTTCCAGAGTGGTTGTACCAATTTGCAACCCAACTCTTTTTACATATGTATACTCACAGCTATGCTATAATTTAAAACATCAAGCCTTTGACAACTAAAGTGAAATCAAAGAAAAATTGAAGAAAACAACAAACAAGAAGATACCATGTCCAAACCATCTCTCAGGTCCTACATGTCAGTAATCTGCTAACCCATTTCCTAAGAGCAGCCTTCTCACTTCAAATTCCCCTAGATTCTAGGTCCTAGATGCCTGCTTCAGTATGACCGTTATGACAGACTCCACATTGACCAATTCCTAATCAAGTGACTTCTTGTTTTGAGGCACAATATTACAGTTCAATCAAGTTGGCACCAAATTCCCTACCTACAAGTCTTATCGTCCTGAATGCTGGGAGTCCAGGAGTGTACAGTATACCCAGATTTTATGACATTATTGAACATTGCGATCTCTGCCCACCATGACTTAGAAGGCATTAAGTCAATATCCTCAGAACTCCAGCAGGTCAAATCCTGAAGTCATTCTTCCTGCATCCCTGTTATGCGGCTTCTGAGAACATCCTGTCCAGTTCTCCTTCACCCTTGTTTCTTCTTCATCCCTATATACCCTGCTTTCCTCATTAGACATTCATCTAATCTGCCAGGGAATTTCTTCTCTTGCAGCCAGTTCTCCCTATTTACCAGGATCATGACCCACCTGCATGTGGCTCAGGTCCCTCTCTAGGCTTCTCACAACATCCTCCCAATTTTGATGCAGCTGGAATATCTAACATGTGCCTTCAATTCCAAACAGTATAACTGAACCCTGCTGTCAAGATCTGTCCTCTTCTGCAACCCTATTCATGTTTATGAGAGGAGCACTTCTAACTCCATGAGCCCAATTGAAATTCTGCCCAGTCTGACTCCTCAGCCTCTACCCCTATTGCCTGGGTATCTGAATTACCCTGATCCCTCCTATACACACAAACAAGACTATCACCTTCTTATCCTCATTCCATGGTATAAGCTCCCAAACCACACCTGACATTCCCTTCCCAAGGAGCCCTTCAACTCCTTAATTTTAACTTCTGGAGTATGGTGTTGGTTACATCATTCTTTTGCTCAGAATAGTCCAGAGTTTTCTCTATACTCCAAATCACTCTCTATTTTTACCTCCATCCTAGACAAGGTATGCCAGGGTTCTCTTTGGTTATATATGTGAAGATCAGGCATCCATTTCCAAAAGAAACCACAAATCCTAGCCAACAGAAATGCTCACTGATATAGGATCTCAGTGTATCTCTCTCCAATGCTATCCCCTCTCCCAAAAATTTTTTGGGCTCCTCCTCCCAAGTCATCATGTCACTTTATATGTGACAGCTCTTCCTCTGCAACCCTCACTGTCCTATATTTCTCACCTGAAGTATATTGTGCACTTTGTCTCATGTGACTTGGTGCTCATTTTATGTGTGATTTCCCTTTTGAGTCCCAAGCCACAAAAGGCCAATATCAGTTGGCCATAATATATTGTTGAATTTGGCACAGCAGAAAGAATTTATACAATTGGAATGAAGAGCATCAGCACTTCCCAAGGTCTGAATAGAAGTTTTTGATCTCACAAAAAACACAAGTAATGCTCCTTCTTGGGGCTTATATTCATTGTTAAAATAAATTCAATAGTTTTGTGTACTTCAGTCTTTGAAAATAACAGAATCATCCAAGGGACTCTCTAGGCAAGTAAATGTGTTTTCTTGAAAGTCAAAAGATGTATGCTATACATGTTCAAACACTACAAAATCTTGCATGTAAGATCATTTTGGTGTACACAAAGGAAGTAATTCTTCATAAATAAAAAACACAATCATTAGAACAGACACTCTTGGCTTACTTAAGTTTCACTTCTACACCTTTTAGGTATATGGTCTATATACATTTTCTCATATATCCTGGCAAGCTACCATTCTCCACGCAGATTAACATGAAGTTGAAAGTTTGAACAATTACTCCTAGTAAACATAAAATACAAAGAGCTGTAAAAGTGCCAGGAAATGCTCCTTTGATTTGACCTGCACACTACTGATTATATATGCTCAGAGCTGATGATCTGGAATGAATTGACTCTGTGCACAGCAAGTTTTAGGTAGGCTGTTTCGAAGAAACAGAAAAGGAACCCTCATTCCCAGAGGTCCTTTTGCTTACATGTATCCATCCTAATGTAATAAGTCCCAGTCCTTCTTGAATAAAGAAGAGATCCTCCTCATGCTTTGCACAGCAATAATCTGGGCCTCCTTCCTGGACTGGAATGAGGATATGGCTGATGTGATATTCCTCTCCAACCTGCCAGGAGAAAACAACTTGTCACAACTCTTGGAGGTCTCAGATCCATTCTCTCATACACACAATAGGCCCCAGACCAGACAGTGCATGAATCTCATTTTTCTTTCTCCCTTTGTGGTTTCAAATCCTTGGCTGCTCTTGTGCTTTGCTAAGATACAGCTAAAAAGGAACAGATGTTGAGTAGAAATGTAGATGTCCAGCTTGACACATCCTGGGCTTAGGGTCTTTCCAGTAGCAGCCAGTAGGATTGCTCAGGAGTCTAGAGATGCCTAGGCAACTAGTGCTCAAAAGCTTACCAGAGTAGATACTTAGACCAGGACCTAAAAGCCATTGATTTCTGGTTACAACAAGGCAACTTGTCTGTTTCTGTGACTTATGCCTGGCTACCTGCATTTCTGCTTTCTTTTTGCATTCTTTTACCTTTAGATAATATAGAACTCTGACGCTGAGAATCATTTGAACTTGTAAGAAGATTCCAGCCTCAGTTTGCCAGTGCCTGGTATTTCTGGCACTAGCCCCCAACTAGAATGAACATTTCTATCTATAGCGTTGAACCACATTGTTCATTTCAAAAGACTCTCTAAAGCAACCAAATATAAAGTCATCCAATACAAGATGGCCAACCTTGTCAACCATAGTTCCTTCTGGAAGGTGATGTGTATGGATAGAGAGAGACCCTAGATATGTTCCCTGAGAGTCATGTAAAGTCAAGGGGAAAGCAACAGCCTCAAATCAGAAGTGTTTATATCTTTACCAGGGCTCCACATAGAACACCACATGTCTCTATTTTTTTCTTGGTGTTCATTCCTGCTGCAGTGAGGAATTTATCGCACAAATCATCAGGGAGGACCACCTGGCGCAGGCCTTTCTCAACTGTAATGGAAAAGAGAGAAAAGTATGAGGAGACAGGGTCTGGTATCCCTGAGGAGAACTCAAGTCTATCACCCTAGGAAAGTAATACAAAGTCATTGAGATTCTTTTCTTCATCCCCCTCCTCATGATAGGCAGGGAGTTTTATTCCAAGCTCTGGTTACTGGTGTCTGGGAGAAGGGGCCATGGGCTTTACTGTCTACTTAAGTGGATGGAGCAATATTTTTGGATGTGACTCTTAGCTGATATAAAATTTCTCTGTGAAAGTCCTCATTGGATAAAGTCATCTTCTAACTGAGTAGAACACCATAAGCATTCAGGGAGCTATACTGTCAGAGAAAAGCAAAACTTCTGCTGTGTGTCTCCTGGCAGAGACAGGTCTCCTTGGATCTTCATTCATATCTCCAGATTTTTTGGCATTTATACTCTGAAGTCTAGACTTGTATTTTCCTGTGTCCATCTGGATGTTGCCTTAGATCTTGACTCACACAAATGACTTACAATCTGTGACATCCTGGCATGCATTGAGTCAAACTACACTTATTCCATAGAATCCACCTTGAAGAAGCCAGCTGTAGTTGTGCTCAATCATATGGAGCATTTATGCTAGATCTGTGAGGCTGTGAATAAGTCCTTCAGGTAATAAGAGGATGCAGAGAGCACAAATACATACATAGTTTCTTATCTCAGGGTCAGACTACCACAATCTGTCCACAATCTTGCAATGTTTTAAGGATGAAGGAGACCCATGTGGTTGCTGAACTGCAGGGAAAGCTCAGAAATTTTTTAACAACATCTGACAGATACATATGGAAATATTGCTCTGTCTCCACATGCTGACAAGACAGTCTCGTTGTCAAGACAGATAAAAGCAGCACTCATCTCATGAGGTTCTGTTACCACAGCATAGCCAGCAGATCCATGGAAGCAGAAGACTGAGCACATGGCAGGAGATTCAGGATTCCGTGTGGGGCCCAGTGTTCCAGACTTGAGGCACCTGTCCAGCACCTCTGCCTTACCTTACTGGTGAGCTTCAGTCTCACTCCTGTTTTCCTGACCCAGATGCAATTTGAACAACTTCTACACAAGGCTTGTCCAAGTAAGAAAACGATGATGACTCACCTGGCCATTCTAAGGTGCCAGATTCTGCAGCCTCCTTGGCAGCTGGTGATGTTGTTTGAGCTGCTTCATCACAGGCTTCCTTTCCTGAAGGCACCACTGTTGGGCTAAAAGTTCCAGTTATTACTGAATAAGGCTGAGCTTCCTTTGATGAAACTGGTGCTCCAGTGCCCACCTCCCACCTTGTTTATTTTTCTTGAGAACCATACCGTTTTAGAAAAGGAAAGGAAGCCCATTTTGAAATTCGTGTTCTGGTCTTCCTTTTTTCTTCCAAGAATGATGCCTTCTTGGACAGTTCTTCTTCTTCCTTCTTCTTCTGTAGGAAAGGAAAAGAATTTAGGCCACTACTTCAAATTTTGGAAGAAACGTCTTTTCAGCCCAGATATGAACAAAGTGTAGTTCCGTTAAAGTCTGACATTTCAGCCTAGGGCCTGTATCCCTGGTGTTTTGGAAAATCCATTCTTCTACCTTACTCTTTTCCTGTTTTTAATAAAGTTAGGTCTCAGTCTTCTTAGTATGCCATGACATTGTGTGTGTGTGTGTGTGTGTGTGTGTGTGTGTGTGCCTGTTCATGTGTGTTGATTGGATTACAGTGGGAGCCCTTTCATTGACTCACACTTCAAAGACACTGCACAAGACAGTCCTGGGATCAGACTGTGTAGATGTCACACAGTCCTCCTATATCCATGCTTCCCCTCACACTGACCTTTTCTGTCAAGTAAACAAGATGTTCTTCAGTGTATTCATTTATCAAGTCTCTCTTCAGCTCCTCAGCCCTTACAAAAGTCTGTTTTATTGTCTGCAATACAAAACCAAAATGAACTGTGCTAATGTTAGAAAAGAGAGAAAGAATAGAAGATGGCAGGGGCAGCAGTATCTCGTGCATGTCCTGAACGCAATTCCCAGCCATCCCTCTGTACAGAATTCCTGAAACAGCATTGCCCCCCCCCCCTTGCTTCTTTCTAGAGTCATCATCTGTGTCTTTTTGGTGAGCAACTGTGTTCTGCTTTGGAGATTTTTGGTCAGCCACATTGAGAATGAAAACCTACCTTGAGGATATTTGATTTTTTATAAATCTCCAGAATCTGTTTGTACTTTTTATCTGCAGGGAGCTTTTCCACATAGAGTCTAAAGGAATAGAGCAGAGAGACTAAGCTGTGCAGAGAAACTAAAATGTCTAAATGAGTCCCTAAGGAATCTTGGACTCTGTTGTCACTGCTTCAGAAGTTACTGGTATTTAATAAGGCACACCCTGAGATCCCACATCAATTTCCATTACTTAGACTGGAGAAAAACTATCAAAATTCTTCCATGATACTGGCACATTCAGCAAACATTAGTTGTCAATAAGCATAGTTAAAGTGACACAGTGCCAGTTGGTCATTTCAACACCCAGAAGGCACCAGATAGACCCACAATCCTTGAGGAAACAGGATGGACTCCTGGACTTCATACTAGGAAATAAACACAGTGGTCTGAGTCTTTCATTCCCACTATTAATCTTTGCTCACATAGCACTTTTGTTTATTGCTTCCTGGGAGTGTACCACCTTACCTCAGACATCACTAGGTAATGAGAGGAGATACTGAGGGTGCTCAGTTCTAGGGGGTGATGTTCCCTGGGTACCTAGTCTCATGATGCACTGAAAGATGCTAGTAAACTGCTTCAACCCTTATGTCTGTCCAAGATTCAAGATTCACTGCCTTGTCAAAAACTCTTCTTGAGAAGAGGATATGACCAGAAAATCAGTCTGGGAAGCTGATGTATGGGAGAACTTGTGACTTTTTGGTAAGAGAGATTTGTTATTGGAGAAGGGAAGAAATGAGAGTAGATTTTTTTATGATCTCAAGAGAATGCCTTCATTTTACGGGAAACCACCAGTAGAAACCCAAGAGAAACCCTGTTGTAGTATTTGTACAACAAAGGGAATGCAAACTGTGGTACCTCAACTCATCTGTAAATCTAAGCTCTCTAGCTGTGGAACAGTAATTGATGTACCTACTAAACATTCAGTCTTCTGAAGATCAATGAAATCATGTCCAGAAAACCCCTCCCTATACTAAATATATATATATATACTATATCTCCTTATATTCTGTTTCACAAAATTTAAGGCCAACTAGGATTGGTGAGACTTTTCCATCTTCCCCTTACTAAAGTCAAAGCACCCTTGTCACTGAGGCTGTAAGAACTATTTCATGGTGACCGCTTTATAATCTATTTTTCACTCTTCTTATGCAATACAATGAATAGTTTGGAGAAATCCCTACGGATGGTTAACCACACTGAAGCTAGGTAGTCAACAATCCTCTGGTGACTGTGAAGTTACAGGAATGTCTACCTCTCTCCCATAGAACTCAATAAGCATGGCCACCCATCAGAGACAAATCTGTGACTGTTTACATCAGGGGAGATTTGAAAATCAAAAATAGCTATCAGTTCAGATACACTCTGATTTTCAGCCCTCTTTTCTTCCACTATGAGCTGGACCTTGTGTGCATTATATTTCCTTATTTATAACACCACCACCTTTGTTCCTCATATCTTTGAATCACAAGAAAAAGTCTGTGTGGGCAGTTCCAGAAATCTGATGAAAAGATAACATCCTCAAGTTCTATAGCTGTCAACAAAGAAGAAAACCCTGAATAAAACAGCAGACTGAGCAAAAAAACGAGTTCCAGAAAAGGAGTAGAAACTGCAGGTTCTCACGTGAGGTACTTGTGGTAGAGCACAAAGGCTGCTTCCTTTTGTCCACATTGATCAAAGTCAGCTGCCATTTTATAGAAGTTTTTGTTCAGGCTTATGTAAAATGCCAATGAAACATTGTTGTTTATTTCAATGTTCTGCCCAAGAGCACTTAACAGTTGGAACCGCTCTTGAGGAAGAAGAGTGGCATTATCATGCCTGGCGATGTTCTAAGACAAAAAAGAAAAGACAGGAAACATCAAAACACTTTGTCTGGCATGCTGGCATTTCAGCTCTCTAGCACATTCATGCCTTTGCCTACAGACACACACACACACACACACACACACACACATATACACACACACAATTGTGTATGTATATCTGTGTCAGATTCACAAACCTCTCTCCCTGAAGAAATTAGAGTGAATAGAACACCCCTTGTGTCAATTCAGCTTCATACATTTAGTGAATAATCCCACCTTGGGATTTCCTATTATGCTAGTAAAATGGTAAATTTGGGATTAGGGATGCCTGTTCCCACTGAAAAACATATTGCAAAGGAGCTCTGAGGGAATGTTCAACTTAAGAAGCCGGCTTGCAAATAGGTTATTTATTGAAATCAGGACCAGAAGACTTCACATAGCTGTGAGTGGTTGTGTACACATAGGAGGGTTATGCATTTGCATGATCATGAGGAATGAAAACTAAGTTCCTGATGGTTTTTTTTTTTTTTTTGGAGATTTTTATTCTATAAGCAATTGTTTGCTATTTGTTTGCAAACATTTTTGGTGTGAATGGTTTTTTTTTTAATTTATTGATATATTTATTTACATTTCAAATGATTTCCCCTTTTCTGGACACCCACTCCCCAAAAGTCCCATCAGTTCCCTTCCCTCCCCCTGTTTTCCCACCCAACCCTTCCTACTTCCCTGTTCTTATTTTGCTCTATACTGCTTCACTGAGTCTTTTCAGAACAAGGGGCCACTCCTCCGTTCTTCTTGTACCTCATTTGATGTGTGGATTATGTTTTGGGTATTCCAGTTTTCTAGGTTAATATCCACTTATTAGTGAGTGCATACAATGATTCATCTTTTGAGTCTGGGTTGCCTCACTTATTATGATGTTCTCCAGCTCCATCCGTTTGCCTAAGAATTTCATGAATTCATTGTTTCTAATGGCTGAATAGTACTCCATTGTGTAGATATACCACATTTTTTGCATCCACTCTTCTGTTGAGGGATACCTGGGTTCTTTCAAACTTCTGGCAATTATAAATAGGGCTGCTATGAACATAGTGGAACATGTATCCTTATTACATGCTGGGGAATCTTTTGGGTATATGCCCAGGAATGGTATAGCAGGATCTTCTGGAAGTGAGGTGCCCAGTTTTCGGAGGAACCGCCAGACTGATTTCCAGAGTGGTTGTAGCAATTTGCAACCCCACCAGCAGTGGAGGAGTGTTCCTCTTTCTCCACATCCTCCCCAACAACTGCTGTCCCCTGAATTTTTAATCTTAGCCATTCTGACTGGTGTAAGGTGCAACCTCAGGGTTGTTTTGATTTGCATTTCCCTAATGATTAATGAAGTTGAGCATTTTTTAAGATGTTTCTCTGCCATCCGAAGTTCTTCAGGTAAGAATTCTTTGTTTAACTCTGTACCCCATTTTTTAATAGGGTTGTTTGGTTTTCTGGAGTCTAACTTCTTGAGTTCTTTATATATATTGGATATTAGCCCTCTATCTAATGTAGGATTTGTGAAGATCTTTTCCCAATTTGTTGGTTGCCGATTTGTCCTTTTGATGGTGTCCTTTGCCTTACAGAAACTTTGTAATTTTATGAGGTCCCATTTGTCAATTCTTGATCTTAGAGCATATGCTATTGGTGTTCTGTTCAGAAACTTTCTCCCTGTACTGATGTCCTGAAGGGTCTTCCCCAGTTTCTTTTCTATTAGCTTCAGGGTGTCTGGCTTTATGTGGAGGTCCTTGATCCATTTGGATTTGAGCTTAGTACAAGGAGACAAGGATGGATCAATTCGCATTCTTCTGAATGCTGACCTCCAGTTGAACCAGCACCATTTGTTGAAAAGGCTATCTTTTTTCCATTGGATGTTTTCAGCCCCTTTGTCGAGGATCAAGTGGCCATAGGTGTGTGGGTTCATTTCTGGATCTTCAATCCTGTTCCATTGATCTGCCTGCCTGTCACTGTACCAATACCATGCAGTTTTTAACACTATTGCTCTGTAGTATTGCTTGAGGTCAGGGATACTGATTCCCCGAGAATTTATTTTGTTGCTGAGAATAGTTTTATCTATCCTGGCTTTTTTGGTATTCCAGATGAATTTGATAATTGCTCTTTCTAACTCTGTGAAGAATTGAGTTGGGATTTTGATGGGTATTGCATTGAATCTGTATATTGCTTTTGGCAAAATGGCCATTTTAACTATATTGATCCTGCTGATCCATGAGCATGGGAGGTTTTCCCATTTTTTGAGGTCTTCTTCCATTTCCTTCTTCAGAGTCTTGAAGTTCTTGTCATACAGATCTTTCACATGTTTGGTAAGAGTCACCCCAAGGTACTTTATACAGTTTGTGGCTATTGTGAAGGGGTTCATTTCCCTAATTTCTTTCTCAACCTGCTTATCCTTTGAGTATAGGAAGGCCACTGATTTGCTTGAGTTGATTTTATAACCTGCCACTTTGCTGAAGTTGTTTATCAGCTGTAGGAGTTCTCTAGTGGAGTTTTTTGGGTCACTTAAGTAGACTATCTCAGACTCTTTTACACTCTCTAGTTCAGAGGAGCTGCACACTCAGAAAGTTGTCCTTTTATTTTTATATGACTCATCAGAAATTTCACAAAATCACATTAAGTTATATTTTCCACTCACTTTGTGGCAAACGACATGATTTCTCCAATATACCCACGATTATATACCTATTCAATGATCCCAGGTCCTTGTCCCCTGCTTTCTGCTGGATTTCCCACAGGGAGGGAGTGTGTAACTGAGTCTTCTGAGTTCACTTTCTACATAGTTCTCTTTTACACAGCCTCCTGAACTGTTTAATTCATGTATTGCCAACTCTCCTTGTCTCTTTCATACAATTGATTTTTTTTTACCTTTTTTCCTTAATTGTTTTTAGTTATTTTATTTACATTACAATTTTTATCCTCTTTCCTAGTTTCCCCTCCAAAACTCCCTATCCCATCTTCCCTCCTCCTGCTCCCCAACCCTTCAACACCCGCTTCCCTGTCCTGCCATTCCCCTACACTGGAGCATCCAGACATAGACTAACAGACTGAATAAGGAAACAGGACCCTACATTTTGCTGCATACAGGAAACACACCTAAATGTCAAAGACAAAAACTACCTTAGAGTAAAAGGTTGGAAGACAATTTTACAAGCCAATGGTCTCGGGAAACGAGCCGGAGTAGCCATTCTAATATCAGATAAATTTGACTTTCAACCTAAAGTCATCAAAAGAGACACTGAGGGACACTTCTTGGTGGTCAAAGGAAAAATCCACCAAGAAGAACTTTCAATTCTGAACATCTATGCTCCAAATGCAAGGGCACCCTCATTCGTAAAAGAAACTTTACTAAAGCTCAAAGCACACATTTCACCTAACACAATAATTGTGGGGGACTTCAACACTCCACTCTCCTCAATGGACCGATCAGGAAAACAGAAACTAAACAGGGACACACTAAAACTAATTGAAGCTTTGGACCAATTGGACTTGACTGATATTTATACAACATTTCACCCTAAAGCAAGTTCCTGATGTTTAAGAGGTTCAGAAATTAAGATGAGAATCTTCAGTAGGCCATACAGGCTTTGGGAACTCTGAGCACCTTGGACCATAGCATTATACAAGGCTATCTTGGGTTAGAGTGTTTGAGAGCAGTATTCAATATAGTGTAACGACTAACTGGACAGAGCATTGACCTGTTTTCTCTGATCCCAGTGGCAATATAAAGAAAAATTGATATATGAGGAGTTGTGTGAAAACATTTGAGAATTACTAGTCTAAATACAGAAAAAAGACATTGAGATTTTAAATTTGCCTCAAAGAATTCCATGCAAATTACCTTTATTTGTAACTGTGTTGAGACCACACTTGTTGTTCCTATACACAAAGATTCGTCATTGCCTAGACTCTGTTGGTTTGAGTGCCTAGGGTTCAGGAGGTTCCCACCTGTCACAAGATGAACAATAAGTTAGGAAAGGAGATATTTTTCTTCTCTGTGAATTAATGTTATAGTACATTAATATATGCATTGCTAAATAAACCACTGTGCCATAGTAAGTCAATCTCCATTGAAAATTCCTGGTAATCCCCTACAATGCTGCATAAAGCCATTCCAGGACCAGGGCTCTCTCCTTCCTCTCCTAGTTTCTTCTTGGGAATAATTTGATATGTGACAGGACAGTGAAGTGGGAGGGGGTTGATTGGGGAACAGTCAAATGCAAGAGGGCTTATGGGATTATGCTGAGGGGCAAACCGGGAAAGGGAAAATCATATATAATATAAACAAAGAATATAGAAAATAACAAAAGAGAAAATTCCTATAGATGATAGGTTTCAATTTATTTGAATTAAAATTGTAAGTGTATTATTCTGCAATTTGGGTTGTGTCTACCATCCTGCTTCAGTCACTTAATTGTAGGATTAAAAGCCTGTATCTCCATGGCTCCCAAGTGCTCAGGTGGCATGTCTTCACAAGTTGTGCTGGCACTGGCACTTCTTTTAAAGATTTTGCCTGGAGGATTACAGCAGGTAATATAGTTTCTTTGTGTCCTAGACATGACACACAGTCACATTTTCTGTCCTGAAATTTCCATTCAAACCATAAAGATCTGGTCCATGAGGGTTATACTCTGAGTCCCCAGTAGGACACAGCTGCCAATCCTGGAAGGCCAGACAGGACAACCCTTTCCATAGAGGGTTGGCAGATGTGGCAGCCAGTTTCCCTCCCATCACAACACTGCTACTGAAGAGCACTGCAGTTCAAAGGTTAATGTGGAAACTGAGTGCAGGATAGCTACCACAATGAGACATCTTGGCTTTGAGTGTTCCTGTGAACACCCCAGCTCTCTGTCTGCTTCTCTGGAAGACCTCTCACGAACTACCTGGGTGTGTTATCTACACTGTTCTCTCCTATGCACTCTACCTCTAGGTGGGCTCAGAGCCCAGCCTGTTAGTTTTGCTAATATGGAATGTGAAGATACTTATAGTGGAAGATGGAATGCTCTCTCCAAAATCATGAGTTCAGATATATCAGAGCCAAAACTAACACTAGGGCACCAGATTCTAGTTCAGTACATTCCCTATGCTTCCACACTTTCTGGACTTCTCAAAATATATGGGGATATGAGCTAAAGGAATGTGTAGATTTCTTTCCTTTCCAGACATTTTAAGGTTTGTAATATGAGCAAAGTTTGGGAATATAGGTTTGTCCTTATCATAAGGACCCCAAAATGATTCAGGTGTTTATTGGCTAGTAGGTAGAATAGTATCATGAAATTGGTAGTGATATCCAAAATTATAAGAAGGGACAATTCCAAGATGAACTCTCAATTCTGAACATATATGCTCTGAACATAAGGGCACCCACATTCATAAAAGCAACTTTAATAAAGCTCAAAGCACACATTGCACCCCACCCGATACTAGTGGAAGATTTCAGCACCCCACTGCAAAAAATGATCAAATCATGGAATCAGAAACTAAACAGAGATACTGTGAAACTAACTGAAGTTATAGACCAACTGGATCTAACAGATATTTATAGAACATTCCACCATAAAGCAAAAGAATATACCTTCTTCTCAGCACCTCATGGTACCTTATCTAAAACTGACCATATAATTGGTTACAGAGCAGGTCTCAACAGATAAAGAAATATTGCAATTATTTTATGTATCTTATCAGATCACCCTGGCCTAAGGCTGGTCTTAAGCTCAAACAACAGCAATGGAAAACATACATATACATGGACTTTGAACAATGCTCTTCTCAATGATAGCTTGGTCAAGGAAGAAATAAAGAAATTAAAGACTTTTTAGAATTCAATGAAAACGAAGACACATCATACCAAAATTTATGAGACACAATGAAAGCAGTGCTAAGAGGAAAACTCATAGCTCTAAGTGCCTCCACAAAGGGAATGGAGAGAGCTTATACTAACAGCTTGACAGCGCACTTGAAGGCTCTAGAACAAAAGGAAGCAAATACCCCCAAGAGGAGTAGACTGCAGGAAATAATCAAACTTAGATCCGAAATCAACCAAGCAGAAGTAAAAAGAGCTATACAAAGAATCAACAAAACAAGGAGCTTGTTCTTTGAGAAAATCAAGATAGATAAGCCCTTAGCCAGACTAACCAGGGGACATGGAGACAGTATCCAAATCAATAAAATCAGAAATGATTAGGGAGACATAACAACAGGAGCTGTGGAAATTCAAAAAATCATCAGATCCTAGTACGAGAGTTTATACTCAACAAAGTTTGAAAACCTCGATGAAATGGATAGCTTTCAAGATACATACCAGGTGTCAATGTCAAAACAGGATCAGATAAACCATATAAATAGTCCCATAAGCCCTGAAAAAATAGAAGCAGTCATGAATAGTTTCCCTTCAAAAAAAGGCCCAGGACGAAATGGGTTTAGTGGGGAATTCTATCAGATCTTCAAAGAAGAGTTAATTCTGATACTCTTCAAACGTTTTCACGAAATAGAAACTCAAGGAGCACTACTGAACTCATTCTATGAAGCCACAATCACACTTATACCTAAACCAAACCAAAAATACTGAACAACACCCTGACCAACCGAATCCAAGAATGCATCAGAAGTATATAAATCACCATGATCAGGTAGGCTTCATCCCAGTGAGGCAGGGATGGTTCAACATATAGAAATCCGTCGTTCTAATTTACTACATTAACAACCCAAAGGGAAAAAAAAACAATGATTATTTCATTAGATTCTGAAAAGGCTTTTGACAAAATTCAGCATCCCTTCATGATAAAAGACTTGGAGAGAAAGGGGAATCCAAAGCCCATACCTAAACATAGTGAAAGCAATATACTGCATACTGAAGAATTGAAGACCCAGAAAAGAATCCACACACCTGTAGTCACTTGATATTTGACAAAGGAGCTAAAAACATCCAGTGGAAAAAAGACAGCATTTAAAAAAAATGGTGCTGGATCAACTGGAGGCCTGCATGTAGAAAAGTGCTAATTGACCCATTCTAACTAATCAACATCAAACTAAATGGAGAGAAACTTAAAGCAATCAGACTAAAATTGGGGACCAGACAAGGCTGCCCACTCTTTCCCTATCTATTCATCATAATACTTGAAGTCCTAGCCAGAGCAATCAGGCAGCAAAAAGAGGTCAAAGGTATACAAATTGGAAAGGAAGAAGTCAAACTATCAATATTTGCTGATGATATGATAGTATACTTAAGCAACTCCAAGACTTCCACCAGAGAACTCCTAAAGCTGATAAACAACTTCAGCAAAGTGGCTGGATATAAAATTAACTCAACCAAATCAGTAGCCTTCCTCTACTCAAAGGATAAACAAGATGAGACAGAAATTAGGGAAATGACACCCTTCACAATAGTCCCAAATAATATTTCACACCTAGGTGTGAACCTGACGAAGCGAGTGAAGTGTCTATATGAGAAGAACTTTAAGCCTCTGAAGAAAGAAATCGAGGAAAGTCTCAGAACATGGAAAGAACTCCCATGTTCATGGATTGGCAGGATCAATATAGTAAAAGTGGCCATCCACAGATTCAATGCAATCCTCATCAAAATTCCAAATCAATTCTTCATAGATCTAGAAAGAGCAATTCACAAATTCATCTGGAATAACAAAAAACCCAGGATAGCAAAAATTATTCTTCACAAAAAAAGATATTCTGGGGAAATCACCATCTCTGACCTCAAGCTCTACTACAGAGCAATAGTGATAAAAACTGTTTGGTATTGGTAAGCAGACAGACAGGAAGATCAATGGAATAGAATTGAAGACCCAGAAAAGAATCCACACACCTATGGTCACTTGATATTTGACAAAGGAGCTAAAAAAACATCCAGTGGAAAAAAGAGAGCATTTTAAAAAAAATGGTGCTGGATCAACTGGAGGTCTGCATGCAGAAAAATGCAAATGGACCCATTCTTATCTCCTTGTCCAAAGCTCAAATCCAAGTGGATCTACAGATAAATCCAAGGATCTACAGATAAAATCAGACACACTGAAGCTTATAGAGAAGAAGTGGTGACAAACCTTGAACACATGGTCACAGGGGCAAAGTTTCTGAGCAGAACACCAATGGTATATGCTCTAAGAACAAGAATCAACAAATGGGACCTCATAAAACTGCAAAGCTTCTGTAAGGCAAAGGACACAGTCAATAGGACAAAATGGCAACCAAAAAATTGGGAAAAGATCTTTACTAACCCTGCATCGATAGAGGGCTAATATCCATGTCTACAAAGAATTGAAGACTTTAGTCTCCAGAGAATCAAATGACCCTATTAAAAAATTGGGTACAGAGCTAAACAGGGAATTCTCAACTGAGGAAACTCAAATGACTCTAAAGCACCTAAAGAAATGTTCAGCATCCTTAGCTATTAGGGAAATGCAAATCAAAACAACCCTGGGATTACACCTTATTCCAGTCAGAATGGCTAAGATGAAAAACTCTGGGGTCAGCAGATGCTGGAGAGGATGTGGAGAAAGAAGAACACTTCTCCATTGTTGGTGAGATTGCAAGCTGGTAAAACCACTCTGGAAATTAGTTTGGTGATTCCTCAGAAAATTAAACATAGTACTATCTGAGGACCCAGCTATACCACTCTTGGTCGTGTACCCCGAAGATGCTCCTACATGTAATATGGACACATGCTCCACTATGTTCTTAGCAGTTTTATTTATAATAGCCAGAACCTAGATAGAACCCTGATGCCCCTCAACAGAGGAATGGATACAGAAAATGTGGTATATATACACAATGGAGTACTATTCAGCCATTAGAAACAATGAATTCATGAAATTCTTAGGCAAATGGATGGAACTAGAACGTGTCACCCTGAGCAAGGTAACCCAGCCACAAGAACACACATGGTATGCACTCACTAATAAGCCGTTGCTAGTCCAAAGCTCAGAAGAAACAATTTACAATTCATGTAGCACAGGAAGCTCAAGAAGTAGGAGGGCTTAACTGAGGGTGCTAAGGTTCCTCTGAAAAAGGGAACATAATACTCACAGGAGCAATAAGGGAGACAAGACATTGAAGTAAAGGCCACCCAGAGACTGCCCTACCTGGGGATTCATCCTATAAACAGTCACCAAACCCCGACACGATGACAAGAAGTATGTACAAAAGGAGCATGCTGGGGCTGTCTCCAGAGGGACCCTGCCAGAGCCCTACTAATACAAAGGCAGAAACTAGCAACCAACTATTGGACTGGGCGTGGGGTGTCCAATGCAGGATCTGGAGGAGCTGAAGGGGTTTACACCCCAGGGGAAGAACAATGACTTCAGCCACCCAGACACCCCAAGACTCCCAGGGACTGAACCATCAACCAAGGGGTACATATGGTTCCAGGCAAAAATGTGGCATAGGAATGCGTTGTTGGGCATCAGTTGCAGGAGTGGTCTTTGGTCAGGTAAAGGCTCAATAGAGGCCCCCAAAAAGGGAAACCGACAGAGGTGGGGAGGAGGTGGAAGTGTGTCAGGTAGAGGGGCATATACATGGATGCAGTGGGTGGGAGGAGGGGTTGGGAATCTTTGGGGAGGGAGCTTTTGGGAGGGTAGAAATTGGGAAAGGTTTTATCATCCGCAGTGTAAATGAAGAAGATACTCAATTTAAAAAAAGAAATTGAATTTGAGCTGATTCATGCTTGAAACCTTTACCCTTATGTCCTTGTTTCTTTGTTATAGGAACATACTCTGTTGGCTACTGAAACAGAAACAAATACCAACTCAGCCACAAACCCCTTGACCTACAATATTTTCTGTTGAAAGTCTGTTATTCAGTCTCATTGGCCAGTTATACCTGCCAGATATGCTAGGGCAGTGGTGTCAGAGAACCTCTAGGAATAATATAAAAATGTCTGATTTGACTTAAGGCCCAATTAATGAGACAGAATATATACAAGACACTGCTTATGTGACAAAAACATAGAGTCTAGATGGCCAGAGATCTAGTTTAAAATCAAATCCTACTGGTCTAAAAAATTAAATAAAAGAAACAATCTAGCAGTCCAAGTCTTCTAATCCCATTGATCAATGCCCTATTCAGCCATTATAAGAAAAGATTCCTTCTGCAGCAAGTGTGAACATAGTGTCCAATACCAAGATATTATGGAGAGAGAGAGAGAGAGAGAGAGAGAGAGAGAGAGAGAGAGAGAGAGAGAGAGAGAGAGAGAGAGAGACAGAGAGAGAGACAGAGAGAGAGACAGAGAGACAGAGAGAGACAGAGAGACAGAGAGACAGAGAGATAGAGAGAGAGGTAAAGAGAGAGGCAGACAGACACAGACAGTGACAGAGACAGACAGAGCAACAGAAACAGAGAGAAACAGACAGAGACAGAGAATGAAAGACACAGAACTATGTGATGTGTCTCCATCAATCCCCCTACCAGTCCCATTCATATATCAGGGAACTGTGCAGAATAGGAGGACAAAATAATGTCAAAGCAGACAGAATGAAAGAAAAGAAGAACAGAGCCCTCCAATTGATCTGAGCAGAGCTAGCATGAACTGGGAGAAGCAGAAAGCACTGGGCCTACACAGATCCTTTGCAGAACATCTGCAAAAATATGTATCTTCCTTTTTTCTTTTTTTCTTTTTTCTAGATAGTGTTTCTCTGTATATCCCAGGCTCTCATAGAACTCACTCTGTAGACCAGGCTGGCCTCCAACTGGGAAATCCACTTGTATTTGCCTCCCAAGTACTGGGATTAAAAGTGTGTGCCACCACTGCCTGCTTCTCTGCAAAACCTCCCATGAGCTACCTGGGTCCTTTCTCTATACTGTGCTCCCTTAAGCACCCTGCATCTACTTGTGCTCACAGGTCAGCCTGTTAGTTTTGCTGCTATAGAATGTGAAGATTCTTATAATGGAAGCGGAAATGCTCTGTCCAAAATCATAATCTCAGATATATCAGAGCCAAAACTGACACTAAGTCACCAGATTCTAGTTCAGTACATTCCCTATGCTTCTACACTGTTTGGACTTCTCAAAATATGGGCATATCAGCTAAAGAAATGTTCCCATTTCTTTCCATACAATACATTGTAAGGTTTGTAATGTGAACACAGTTTGGGGAAACAGGTTTGTCCTTATCATAAGGACGTCAACATGGTTCATATTTTGATTGGCTAGTAGGTAGAATAGTATCATGAAACTGTACTGGTAGCTCTGGTCCAAGAATTCCTGGTTGGGGAGACACAGTCTTATTGTGATACACAACCAAGTCTTTATTGATTCCTGTCTTATTTTTGTAGCTTTATAATTCCTTGTGGTTACAAAGATTATACTGTGTCTAGTAAGGTAAATGAGTATAAAGCTCAGAAATTCAATTTAGCCTCATCCCTAATACTAAATAGAATCTAGATTACCACGATGACTCCAGCTGAAAGTCAGAGTAAAACAAAATCCCTAGCACAGTCCCACCCATTTGGCACCTGTCAACCACAAGTGCACAGAAAAATTTCTATTTCATTGTAATAATAATTTGACTTTATAGCCAGAGATTGCCTATAATTCATCATTCTTTCTAGAATGGGTATAAACTAGCATCAATCCCTCTCCCTATGCCACCTGTGTGCTAGAATTTTACTCTTGAACCCAGACATTGCACTAAGAATTGGTTCTACAATATATGCATAGAATGCTTATTTTCTAATTGTAAAGCATCATCAGTGTTTAGGGACTCAGAAGATGATAAACATGAAAGGTGTTTTTCCTGATAAGCTGGCCCTCCTAGTAACATCCTGTGCCAGCCTAGGGATCCTTCCGGATCTCTTGACCTATATGTTCATTAAATCACAAGCAGAAGACTGATCACATGGCAGGAGATTCAGGATTCTCTGTGGGGTCCAGTGTTCCTGACTTGACCTGTCCAGCACCTCTGCCTTAAATTACTGGTGAGCTTCAGTCTCAATCCTGTTTTCCTGAGCCAGATGCAATTGGAACCACTTCTACACAAGGCTTGTCCTAGTGAGAAACCTGTGGTGACTCACCTGGCCTGTTCATGGTGACTCACCTGGTCTGTTCAAGGTGCCAAGTTCTGCAGCCTCCTTGGCAGCTGGTGATGTTGTTGGAGCTGCTTCATCACAGGCTATCTTTCCTGAAGGCACCACTGTTGGACTGAAGGTTCCATTTGTTACTGAATAAGGCTGATATTCCTTTGATGAAATTGGTACTCCAGAGCCTTCCTCCCCACCTTGTTTATTTTTCTTGAGAACCATACCATTTTTGAAAAGGAAAGGAAGCCCATTTTGAAAGTCGTGTTCTGATCTTTTGTTTTTCCTCCAAGAATGATGCCTTCTTGGACAGTTCTTCTTCTTTCTTCTGCAGGAAAGGAAAAGAATTTAGGCCACTACTTCAAATTTTGGAAGAAACATCTTTTCAACCAGATATTTTCTAATTGTAAAGCATCATCAGTGTTTAGGGACTCAGAAGATGATAAACATGAAAGGTGTTTTTCCTGATAAGCTGGCCCTCCTAGTAACATCCTGTGCCAGCCTAGGGATCCTTCCGGATCTCTTGACCTATATGTTCATTAAATCACAAGCAGAAGACTGATCACATGGCAGGAGATTCAGGATTCTCTGTGGGGTCCAGTGTTCCTGACTTGAACAAAGTGTAGTTCCGTTAAAGTCTGATATTTCAATCTAGGGCCTTGTATCCCTGGTGTTTTGGAAAATCCATTCTTCTACCTTACTCTTTTTCTGTTTTTAATAAAGTTAGGTCTCAGTCTTCTTAGTATGCCATGACATTGTGTGTGTGTGTCTGTGTTTGTGTGTGTGTTTGTGTGTGTGTGTGTGTGTGTGTGCATGATCATGTGTGTTGATTGGATTACAGAGGGCATGTGGAGCCCTTTCATTGACTCACACACTTCAAAGACACTGAACAAGACAGTCCTGGGTACAGAGTGAGTAGTTGTCACACAGTCCTCCTATATCCATGCTTCTCCTCACACTGACCTTTTCTGTCAAGTAAACAAGATGTTCGTCAGTGTATTCATTTATCAGGTCTCTCTTCAGCTCCTCAGCCCTTACAAAAATCTGTTTTGTTGTCTGCAAAACATAACCAAATTGGATAATTAGAACAGTGCTAATGTCAGAAAAGAGAGAAAGAAAAGAAGTTGGCAGGGGCAGCAGTATCTCGTGCATGACTTGGACCCCATTCCCAGCCATCCCCTCTGTACAGAATTCCTGAAGCAGCATTGCCCCCATTCCTTCTAGTGCCATCATCTGTGGCTTTTCTGTGAGCAGCTGTGTTCTGCTCTGGAGTTTTTGGTGAGCCACATTGAGAATGAAAACCTACCTTGAGAATATTTGATTTTTTATAAGTCTCCACAACCTCTTTGTACTTTTTATCTGCAGGGAGCTTTTCCACATAGAGTCTAAAGGAATAGAGCAGAGAGACTAAGCTGTGCAGAGAAATTAAAATGTCTAAATGAGTCCCTGAGGAAATTTGGACTCTGTAGTCACTGCTTTAGAAGTTACTGGTGTTTAATAAGGCACACCCTGAGATCCCACATCCATTTCCATTACTGAGACTAGAGAAAGAATATCAAAGTTCTTCCATGAAACTGGCACATTTAGCAAACATTAGCAGCCAATAAGCATAGTTAATGTGACAGAGTGCCAGTTGGTCATTTCAACACCCAGGAGGCACCAGATAGACCCACAGATCCTTGAGGAAACGGGATGGACTCCTGGAGTTAAACTAGAAAAAAAATACAGTGGTCTCAGTCTTTCATTCCCAATATTAATCTTTGCTCACATAGCACTTTTGTGTATTGCTTACTGGGAGTGTACCACCTTACCTCAGACATCACTAGGTAATGAGAGGAGATACTGAGGGTGCTCAGTTCTAGGTGCTGATGTGCCTGGGCACCTAGTCTCATGATGCACTAAAAGATGCTAGTAAACTGCTTCAACGCTCATGTCTGTCCAAGATTCAAGATCCACTGCCTTGTCAGAAACTATGCTTGAGAAGAGGATATGACCAGAAATTCAATCTGGGAAGCTGATGTATGAGAGAAAATGTGACTTTTTGGTAAGAGAGACTTGTTTTTTGAAAAGGGAAGAAATGAGAGGAGATTCATTATGATCTCAACAGGAAGCCTTCATTTTACTGGAAACCACCAGTGGAAATCCAAGAGAACCCCTGTTGTAGTATGTGTACAACAAAGGGAATGCAAACTGTGGTGCCTCAACTCATCTATAAATCTAAGTTTTGTAGTTGTGGAACAGCAATTGATGTACCTACTAAACATTCAGTCTTCTGAAGATCAATGAAATCATGTCCAGAAAACCACTCCCTAGTAGCTGAGCTCCTGTATATTTCCTTATATTCTGTTTCATTAATTTTAAGGCCAATCAGGATTGGTGAGACTTTTTGATCTTCCCCTTACTAAAGTCAAAGCACCCTTGTCACTGAGACTGTAAGAACTATTTCATGGTGACAGCTTTACATTATATTTTTCACTCTTTCCATGCAATACAATGAACAGTTTGGAGAAATCCCTAAGGATGGTTAACCACACAGAAGCCAGGTAGTCAACAATCCTCTGGTGACTGTGAAGCTACAGGAATGCCTACCTCTCTCCCATAGAACTCAATAATCACGGCCACCCATCAGAGACAAACCTGTGACTGTGTATATCAGGGGAGATTTGAAAACCAAAATAGCTATCAATTCAGATACACACTGATTTTCAGCCCTCTTTTCTTCCACTATGAGCTGGACCTTGTGTACCATTAAAATTCCTTATTTATAATACCACCATTTTGGTCCTCATATCTTTGAATCACAAGAAAAAGTCTATGTGGGCAGTGCCAGAAATCTGATGAAATAATAACATCCTCAAGTTCTATAGCTGTCAACAAAGAAGAAAACCCTGAATAGAAAAGCAGTCTGAAAAAAAAATGTTTTGGAGAAAAGGAGTATAAACTGCAGGTTCTCACGTGAGGAATTTGTGGTAGAGCACAAAGGCTGCTTCCTTTTGTCCACAGTGATCAAGGTCAGCTGCCATTTTGTAGAAGTGTTTGCTCAGGCTCGTATAAAATGCCAATGAAAAATTCTTATTTATTTCGATGTTCTGCCCAAGAGCACTTAGAAGTTGGAACCGCTCTTGGGGAAGAAGAGTGGCATTATCATGCCTGGCGATGTTCTAAGACAGAAAAGAGAAGACAGGAAACATCAAAACACTTTGCCTGGCATTCTGCCATTCCAGCTTTCTAGCACAATAATGCTCCCCCCCCCACACACATTTATGTTTGTATATGTGTCGGATTCACAAACCTCTCTCCCTAAAGAAATTAGAGTGAATAGAACACCCCAAGTGTCAATTCAACTTCATAAATTTAGTGAATAATCATACTTTGGTATGTCTTATTATGCTAGTAAAGCGATAGATTTGGGATTAGGAATGTCTCTTCTGATTATAAACATAATGCAAAGGAGCTCTGAGGGAATGTTCAACTTAAGGAGTTGGGTTACAAATAGGCTATTTATTGAAATCAGGACCAGAAGACTTCACATAGCTGTGAGGGGTTGTGTACACATAGGAGGGTTATGCATTTGCATGATCATGGGGAATGAAAACTAAGATCCTGATGTTTAAGAAGTTGAGAATCTAAGGCTGAGGATCTTGAGTAGGCCATACAGGCTTTGAGAACTCTGAGACCCTTGGACCACAGCATTGTACAATGCTGTCTTGGGTTAGAGTGTTTGAGAGCAGTGTTCAATATAGTTCTATATAGACTAACTGGATAGAGCATTGACTTGTTTTCTCTGATCCCAGTGGAAATATAAGGAAATAATGATATACTACCAGTTGTGTGAAAACATTTGAGGATCACTAGTCTTAACACAGAAAAAGACATTGAGGTTTAAATTTGCCTCAAAGAATTCCACGCAAATTACCTTTATTTGTAACTGTGTTGAGACCACACTTGTTACTGTACACAAAGATTCGTCATTGCCTAGACTCTGTTGGTCTGAGTGCCTAGGGTTCAGGAGGTTCCCACCTGTCACAAGATGAACAATAATTTAGGAAAGGAGATACTTTGCTTCTCTGTGAATTAATGTTATATTAATATATGCATTGCTAAATAAACCACTGTGCCACAGTAAATCAATCTCCATTGAAAATTCCTGCTAATCCCCTACATTGCTGCAAAAAGCCTTTCCAGAACCAGGGCTCTCTCCTTCCTCTCCTAGTTTCTTTTTGGGAATGATTTGATATGTGCCAGGACAGAGAAGTGGGAGGGGTTGATTGGGGAACAGGCCAAGGGAAGAGGGCTTATGGGACTTATCCTGAGGGCAAAACTGGGAAAGGGAAAATCATATATAATATAAACAAAGAATATAGAAAATAAAAAGGAGAAAATTCCTATACATGATAAGTGTTGACTTAAGTTCATATTTCAATCTAAATTGTAAGTTTATTACTCTGCAGTATGGGTTGTGTCTACCATCCTGCTTCAATCACTTAATTGTAGAATTAAAAATCTATATCTCCATGGCCCCCTAGTGCTCAGGTGGCATATCTTGACAAGTAGTGCTGGCACTGGCACTTTTAAAGATTTTGCCTGGAGGACCACAGTATGTAATATAGTTTCTCTGTGTCCTAGACATGACACACAGTCACATTTTCTGTCCTGAAGTTTCCATTCAAACCATAAAGATCTAGTCCATGAAGGTTGTGCTCTGAGTCCCCAATAGGACACAGCTGCAAATCCTGGCAGGTCAGCCAGGACAACCCTGTCCGTAGAGGATTGGCAGATGTGGCAGCCAGTTTCCCTCCCATCACAACACTGCTACTGAAGAGCACTGCAGTTCAAAGGTTAATGTGGAAACTGAGTGCAGGATGGCTACCACAATGAGACATCTTGGCTTTGAGTGTTCCTGTGTACACCCCAACTTTCTGCTTCTCTGGAAAACCTCCCATGAACTACCTGGGTGCTTTCTCTACATTGTGCTCTCCTAAGCACTCTACCTCTAGGTGTGCCCAGAGCCTGTTACTTTGCTACTATGGAATGTGAAGATCCTTATAATGAAAGAAGGAATGCTGTGTCCAAAATCATGAGCTCAGATCAATCAGGGCCAAAACTCACACTAGGGCACCAGATTCTAGTTCAGTACATTCCCTATGCTTCCACACTGTCTGGACTTCTCAAAATATATGGGGATATCAGCTAAAGAAATGTTAAATTTCTTTACTTACCAGATATTTTCAGGTTTGTAATACGAACACAGTTAGGTTTGTCCTTACCATAAGTACCCCAAGGTAATTCAGGTTTTGATTGGTTAGTATGTAGAATAGTATCATGAAATTGTACTGGTAGTTTTAGCCAAAAAATTCCAGGTTCAGGTGACACAGACATATCAGTGATGTAAAATAGAGTCTTTAGGGATTCCTGTCTCATATTTGTAGCTTTATAATTCCGTGTGGTTACAAAGATTATATTGTGTCTAGTGAGGTAAATGATTATAAAGCTGGGAAATTGCCTTTAGCATGATGCCTAATACTGAAGAGAATCCAGATCAAGATGATTTCTCCAGTTCCTGTGTATGCTCCAGATCAGAGTAAAAGAAAGTCTCTAGCACACACAGTCTGACCCAGTTGTCACCTGTGAACAACAAGTGCTCAGAAAGAATTCTATTTCTTTTTATTAATGATTTGACTTCATGGCCAGAATTTGCTTATATTTCGTCATTCTTTCTAGAATAGACATAAACTAGCATCAATCTCTCTGCCTATGCCACCTGGGTACTAGAACTTTACACTTGAGTCCAGACATTGCACTAAGAATTGGTTCTACAACATATACATAGAATTCTCATTTTCTTAATTGTAATGTATCATCAGTGTTTAGGGTCTAGGAAGACAAAAACTAAACATGAAAATGGTTTTTCCTGATAAGCTGATCCTCCTAGTCAAACCCTGCCCCAGCCTCAGGTTTCTTCCTGATCTCTTGACCTATTTGTTCATTAAATCCTTCAATGTTTGCCATGTACTCAGCAATTTATACACACTGTTCCTTTTAAAATGCATTTTTAATATCATTTGGCTGCCTTGAGTATTCAGTGCTGAGCTTCCTGTGTTACATGGCTAACACCTCTATATTCTGTCCTCTCCTTTCATCTGTTCTTTCATATTCTCTACTCCTTCAGTTTTGGCCCTTTTTTTTATTTTCTTCACCATCTCTATGTAGGCGGTGTGATCTTTATATTAATGGTCCCTAGTTTGCCTTCTCAAGAGTATCCTTACTGGCCTGTGTTCAACCCTTCAGTATCAGTTGTTTTCAGTCATAAGATTCCAAATACTGAGAATGATAATTTTTAAAATGGATTTCATTTTATTTCTGGAGTAACTGTCTTATAGCCCCAGACTGGTTCTTTTGAAATTACTGCCCAATAGACACTCTCATGTTCTCCTTGGTCCTCATGCCTCTGGTTCCCAAGGACTGAGATTAAGACTATGCTAGACTACTCTAGCTATTCACATTAGGAGTTTGTTTGTGCTAACAATCATGGATATGTAATTGTCTTAAACCATTACCAAATTTGAGTGGCAACCTACTCCATCAGTAAGGTACCCTTCATTAACCCAGTGTGCAGCACCAGGGAGAACACAGCTGTTCCTGTGCCCTGGAATGTAACAAACTATTCTTTTGTCAGAGAAATACTTTTTTCCACATGACAGCATGAGAGAAAACAAATGTGCAACCATGGAGGAGAAAAGTACATCTACCCAGTTGGCAAAAATTAGTCAATCTACGTTGCTAATTGAACAGTGGAAGATGTCTCATTGAATCTCCTCATTTCAACATTACTCTTAAAGAAGCCAACTTTGCAGTACTATTGTGGAAAACTATGTAGTCTGTCAACAAAAGAGAAGCATCTTGGGCCTCAGTTCTCCTGTGTCTATACACAGTTCTCTCTCTGCTTCAGTTGAAACAGCCCAAGAACTATCTGGATTCCTTCTCTATCACCTCCTCCTAAAGACTCAATTCCCTAGAGAGCCCTAGAATCTGCCAGCAAGTAGATAAGTAAAGGTTCCGTTACAAAGTTCCAACCCTAGGAAATGTCAAAGCCAAGACCTTAGTTAGGGCACAGTCTTGTCCTTCAATACTTTATGAACAATTCTACCTTACTTTAATGGTTCCTTATTTGAGGGACTGTCAAATACACAAGTTAGTTTCTTTTCCTCCCTGACATTGTGGAGGCATGAAGATGAGTAGAGGTATAGGATTTGGATAAAGGGATGATAAACAGGTTATTGGGATTTACAAGCAAAATTCACATGTGCCTGTTGAAGTAGTTCAACTAAACACTGAGCCAGACTTGTTTACTCAGCTCCATGGTAATCTCAAGATTCTATTAGGAGCTGATTGGATGAGAGGGAATCTGATGTGACTAGGCAGATGAAAGCCAACAGTAATCTCAGAAATTAGAGAAATGACACCCTTCACACTAGCCACAAACAATATAAAGTATCTTGGTGTGACTCTAACCAAACAATTGAAAGATCCATATGACAGGAACTTCAAGTCTTTGAAGAAAGAAATTGAAGAAGACCTCAGAAGATGGAAAAATCTTCCTTGCTCTTAGATTGGCAGGATTAACATAGTAAAACTGGCCATCTTGCCAAAAGCAATCTACAGATTCAATGCAATCCCCATCAAATTCCCAACTCAATTCTTCATAGACTTAAAAAAAGCAATTCTCAAATTCATCTGGAATAGCAAAAAACCCAGGATAGCTAAAACTATTCTCACCAGTAAAAGAAGTTCTGGGTGAATCAGTATCCCCAACCTCAAGCAGGAATACAGAGCAATTGTGTTAAAAACTGTGTGGTATTAGTACAGTGACAGGCAAGTAGATCAATTGAATAGAACTGAAGATCCAGAAATGGACCCACAGAATTATGTTGACTTGATCTTTGATAAAGGAGCAGAAAATATCCAGTGGAAAAAAGATAGCCTCTTCAACAAATGGTGCTGATTCAATTGGAGGTCAGCATGCAAAATAATGCAAATTTATCCATTCTAATCACCTTGTACTAAGCTCAATTCCAAGTGGCTCAAGAACCTCCACATAAGACCAGACACACTGAAACTAATAGAAATGAAACTGGGGAAGACCCTTGAGGACATGGGCACAGGGGAAAATTTCCTCAACAGAACACCAATAGCTTATGCTCTAAGATCTAGAATTGACAAATGGGACCTCTTAAAACTACAAAGTTTCTGTAAGGCAAAGGACATTGTCAAACGGACAAAACATCAACCAATAAATTGAGAAAAGATCTTTACCAACACTGCATCTGACAGAGGGCTTCTATCCAAGATATACAAAGAACTCAAGAAATTAGACTCCAGAGAGCCAAATATCCCTCTTAAAAATGGGGTACAGAGCTAAACAAAGAGTTTTCACCTGAGGAATATTGAATGGCTGAGAAGTACCTAAAGAAATATTCAACATCCTTAGTCATGAGGGAAATGCAAATCAAAACAACCCTGAGATTTCACCTCACACCAGTCAAAATGGCTAAGATGAAAAAGTTAAGAGAAAACAGGTGCTGACATGGATTTTGAGAAAGAGGAACACTCCTCCACAGCTGGTGGGGTTGCAAGCTGGTACTACTGCTCTAGAAATCAGTCTGGCAGTTCCTTAGAAAACTGGGAATGATACTTCCAGAGGGCCGACTATAGCATTCCTGGGCATATACCCAGAGGATTCCAAAGCATGTAGTAAGGATACATGCTCCACTATGTTCATAGCAGCCCTATTTATAATAGCCAGAAGCTGGAAAGAACCCAGAAGTCCCTCAACGGAGGAATGGATACAGAAAATGTGGTATCTATACACAATGGAGTACTATTCAGCCATTAGAAACAATGAACTCATGAAACTCTTACACAAATAGATGGAACTGGAGAACATCATCTGAAGTGAGGTATTACAATCTCAAAAGAACACTCATGGTATGCACTCACTGTTAAATGGATATTAACCTTGAAGCTTGGAGTACCCAAGACACAATGCACATATCAAATGATGTCCAAGAAGAAGGAAGGAGTGGCCTTCAGTCCTGTAAAAGCTCAGTGCAGCAGTGCCTGGGAATACCAGGACAGTCAAGTGGGAAGTTATGGATTGTGGAACAGGAAGAGACGAAGGCTTATGAGGTTGTCGGGGAGGGGGGATCAAGGAAAGGGAAAAATCAATTGAAATGTAAATAAAGAATACATCAAATTAAGGAAAAATGAAAGGAAAAAAAGTGTGTGCCACCACTGCCTGCTTGTTTATAAAACCTCACATGAACTACCTGGGTGCTTTCTCTATACTGTGTTCTCTTAACCACTCTATATCTATTTGTGATCACAGGTCAGGCTGTTAGTTTTGCTACTATGAAATGTGAAGATTCTCATAGTGTAAGAGGGAATGCTCTGTCCAAAATCATAATCTCAGATATATCAGGGCCCAAACTGACACTTGGCACTAGATTCTCATTCAGTACATTCCCTTGGCACTAGATTCTCATTCAGTGCATCCATACTTTCTGGACTTCTCAAAATATGTGGATATCAGCTAAAGAAATGTTCATATTTCTTTCCATACTAGACATTGTAAGGTAGGCAATGTGAACACAGTTTGGGAAAACGTGTTTCTACTTATCATAGGGACCTCAAGATGATTCAGGTTTTGATTGGCTAATAGGTGGAAAAGTATCATGAAACTGTACTGGTAGCTCTATCCCAAGAATTACTGGTTGGGGAGGCACAAGTTTATTAGTGATATACAACTGTGTCTTTATGGATTCCTGTCTTATCTTCATAGATTTATAATTCCTTGTTACAAAGATTATACTGTGTCTAGTGAGGTAAATGAGTATAAAGCTGGGAAATTTGCTTTAGTTTGATCTCTAATACTAAAGAATATCTAGATCACCATGATTTCTCCAGTTCCTGTGTATGCTCAAGATCAGAGTAAAACAATATCCCCAAACACAAGTTCTCAAAAAAAATTCTATATCTTTTTAGTAATAATTTGACTTCATGGCCATGGTTTGTCTATAATTCATCATTCTTTCTAGAATGGGGATAAACTAGCATCAATCCTTCAGCCTATGCCACCTGCGAGCTAAAATTTTACTCTTGAGCCCAAACATTGCACTAAGAATTGGTTCTACAATATATACATAGAAAGCTCATTTCCTAATTGTAAAGCATCATCAGCGGTTAGGGACTCAGAAGACAATAACTAAACATGAAATGCATTTTTCCTGATAAGTTGGTCCTTCTAGTCACATCCTGTCCCAGCCTCAGGATCATTCCTGAACTCTTGACCTATATTTCATTAAATCCTTCAATGTTTGCCATGTACTCAGTAATTTTTAGCCAGTGTTCCTTTGAAAATGTATTTATTAATATCATTTGTCTGCCTTGAGCATTCAGTGGTGAGCTTCCTGTTTTACATGGCTAACACCTGTATGTTCGGTCTTCTCCTTTCATCTATTCATTCATATTCTCCTCTCCTGCAATATTGTCCCATTTTTTTCATTTTCTTCACTGTCTCTAGGTAAAGGTGGTGTGATCTTTTTATAAATGGTCCCTAGCTTGCCTTCTCAAGAGTATCAGTTTGCTTACTGCCCTATGATCCACCCTTCCTTCTTAGTGGGTTTCAGATGTAAGATTCCTAATACTGGGAATGCTGATTTTTAAAATTCATTTCCTTTTATTACTCAAGAAACCATCTTATAGCCCCTGAGTGACTCTTTTGAAGTTACTGTCCAAGAGAAACTCTCATGTTTACCTTGGTTCTCATGCATCTGGTTCCCGAGGGCGGACATTAAAGGTGTATTCCACCATACTCTAGCTCTTCACATTAGGAGTTTGTTTGTAATGACAATCAAGGAATGTAATTATCTTAAACCATTTGCCAAAATTGAGTGGAAACCTCCTCCATTAGAAAGGTGCCCATCTTCAACCCAGTGTGCAGCACCAGGGTGGACACAGCTGTTCATGTGCAGGTGAATGTAATAAACTATCCTTTTGTCAGGGAAAGACTTGTTTCCACCTGACAGCTTCAGAGAACACAAATGTGAAACCATGTGCGAGGAAAATACTTCTATCCAGTTGGCAAAAACTAGTCAATCTAAGTTGCTAATTGAACAGTGGAAGATGTTTTATTGAATCTCAACATTTATCTCAACATTACTGTTGATCAGCTAATCTTTGAAGTACTATTGTGTAATACTCTGTAGTCTGTCATCAAAAGAAAAGCCTCTTGGGCCTCAGTTCTCCTGTGTATATACACAGTTCTCTCTCTGCTTCAGTTGTAACAGTCCCAAGAACTATCTGGATTCCTTCTCTATCCCCTCCTCCTAAAGACTCAATTCCCTAGAGAGCCCTAGAATCTGCCAGCAAGTAGATAAGTAAAGGTTCAGTTACAAAGTTACAACCCTAGGAAATGTCAGAGCCAAGACATTAGTTAGGGCACAGTATTGTCCTTCAATACTTTCTTCCCAATCCCACCTTATTTTGATGATTCCCTATTTGAGGGACTTTCAATTAAATAAACATGTTAGTTTCTTTCCTACCTGACATTGTGGAGCCAGGAAGACAAGTAGAGGTATAGGATTTGGATAAAGGGATGGTAAACGGGATATTGGGATTCACAAGGTAAACGGGTTGCTGAGATTCACAAGCACAAGTCACGTGTATGCATTGAAGCAGTTCAACTGAACAGGGAGCCAGACTTGTTTACTCAGCTCCATGGTAACCTCAAGATTCTATTAAGTGCTGATTGGCTGAGAAGGAATCTGATGTCAGAAGGCAGCTGAAAGCCAACAGTAATCTCAGAAGCCATGTTTTCAAAGGGACAGATTTGACACCATGCTAGAAAGCAAGCCTAGGGCAGCCCAAAATGGCTGAAATGATGGCAGCTATAAGCATAAAACCCAAAGATGGTAGTTCCTATTTCCTGGGCTCTTAGTTAAGAAAGAGTGTCACACATTTCTTGCAAGTGTTAAGACACTTATCATTGAAATGTGATTATACATCCTAACAGAAAATATTAGTATATGTTATCGTCACAGATATGACCACAGTGGGTGTTTATTTGCTGTTTAATTGCTGCGAAGAACCACCATGACTGGAGAATTTCTTTGAACAGCAAGTATTTAATTGGGGCTTCCTTATAGTTTTACAGATAGAATCACTGATGTCATATCAGAGTTTTTCTGTAATAAACCAAAGAGTACAGAGACAGAGATAGAGACAGAGAGAGAAAGAGTGAGAGAGAGAGAGAGAGAGACAGACAGACAGGCAGAGAGACAGAGGGACACAGACAGATAGACAGAGAGACAGACAGACTGAGAGAGATATACTGAGAGATAGTGACAGAGACAGACAGAGATAAAGGGAGACAGAAACAGGATAGAATGAGATACAGAGAGACAGAGACAGAAAGAGATGGAAACAGAGACAGACATAATGAGAAACAGAGTTACATTCAGGTCCTGTTACTGGTATCTTAAATCTCAAAACCTACCCCCAGTGAAACACTTCCTCCAAGAGTCTCCCCTAGTGACCTACCTCCTCTAATATATACTTCCAGACTCCCATTGACACATCCCATCCTACAGTCCCCCAAGATTCATTCTTCTTCCAATAAACACCATAATTTCAACAGGGCCATACCTTCTGACCTTCCATACAGTAATTACAGGAGACTAATGATGCAAATATATAAGTCTGTGGGGCTGTTCTCATTCAAATCATCAGGAAATGGAAGAAGAGGGAGAGAGACCTTTAGGCTGAACAAAGATATTGCTGTTGAAAGTTTGTCATTTAATCTCACTGGGCAATTTCCAAGAACCAAAGCATGGTCCTAGATTGAAAAGATCCTTTAGGGAAAATGTGATACATTTACATAGTGGCAGATTAGATATTTTAAAAAATAATGATATCATGGCATTTGCAGAAAAAACTTTGGTAATGAAAAAAAAAACCATCCAGAGTGACATAACCAAGATCCAGAAATATACATATTTTATGTATGCACTTACATCTGGATAGTAGTCACTAAAGGATACTAACCAACCTTTAATCCATACATCCAGAGATAGGGTATGAAGAAATGAACTAGGATGGATACATGCATCTCCATGGAAGTGAGAGATTGATTAGATTTTACAGGTGACTTATGTGAAAGACAATGGACACAGTCCCTGAGGAATAGGAAGGGAGCTAAGGGAAAGGAAGAGAATCCTGGGAGATATAGGTTCAGTTGCAGTGGCATTTGAGGCATAACATGGAAACCTAGTGTACTGGAAATCCTAAATTATAAGAAGGCAATCTTAGTGATTTCTACTGATGGGGATACAAAATTTCTACTGGCCACTCTTTGTCACCAATAAAGCTTCCATGAAAAGTGACTGCATTGCATACATTTGGGTTGTTCTGCAAGATCATCCCATGGAAATATACAAACAACCCAGGCTGTGGCTAAGACAACTGTTTACTCTTTGCTAACTGAGAGTAGAGTTCAATGGCTTAGGCCAACACCTACTCAGCACATTGAAATTGAAGTTGAGCAGATGCATGCTTCAAACCTTTACCCTTATGTTTTAGTTTCTTTGTTGTATGAGAGTTCTCTGTTGGCCACCAAAAGAGAACCAAATACCAATTCAGCCACAAACCCCTTGACCTACAGTATTTTCTGTTGAAAGTCTGTTATTCAGTCTCATTGGGCAGTTCTACCTGTGCAGTGGTGTCAGAGTACATCTAGGTATAATATAGAAATGTCTGATTTGACTTGAGGCCCAATTAATTAGATAGAATCCATACAAGACACTGCTTAGGTGACAAAAACATAGAGTGTAGATGGCCAGAGACCTAGTTTGAAATCAAATCCTACTGCACTAAACAATTAAATAAAAGAAACAATCTAGCAGTCCAATTTTTCTAATCCCACTGATCAATTCCCTATTCAGCAATTATAAGAAAGGCTTCCTCCTGCAGCAAATGGGAATATATATATATAGAGTTCCATACCAATATATTAGGGGGGTAGAAAGAGAGAGACAGAGAGAGAGACAGAGTGAGAGAGACAAAGAGACAGAGACAGAGTGAGAGAAACAGAGACACAAAGAGAGAGACAGAGAATTAAATGCACAGTCCTATGTGATGTGTGTTCATCCATCCCCCTACACAGACCCATTCATACATTAGGGAACTGTGGGAAATATGAGGGCAAGATACTGTCAAAGCAGACAAAATGAAAGAAGAACAGAGCCCTCCAATTCACTTGATCAATGATAGCATGAACTGGGAGAAGCAGAAAGAACTGGGCCTACACAGATCCTTTGCAGGACATCTACAAGCAAATGTAGCTTCCTTTTTTCTTTTTTTTCCATATAGGGTTTTTGTGTGTAGCCCTGACTCATGGAACTCACTCTTTGACCAGGCTGGCCTCGAACTCAGAAATCCACCTATATTTGCACTCTATATCTACTTATGCTAACAGGTCAGCCTGTTAGTTTTGCTACTATGGAATGTGAAGATCCTTATAGTGAAAGGGAGAATTCTCTGTCCAAAATCATAATCTCAGATATATCAGGGCCAAAACTGACACTTGGCACTAGATTCTCATTCAGTACATTCCCTATGCATCCATACATTCTGGACTTCTCAAAATATGGGGATATCAGCTAAAGAAATGTTCCCATTTCTTTCCATACCAGACATTGTGAGGTGGGCAATGTGAACACAGTTTGGGAAATCAGGTTTGTATTTATCATAGGGACCTCAAGATGATTCAGGTTTTGATTGGCTAATAGGTGAAATAGTATCATGAAACTGTACTGGTAGCTCTATCCCAAGAATAACTGGTTGGGGAGGCACAAGTTTATTAGTGATATACAACTGTGTCTTTATGGATTCTTGTCTTATCTTTGTAGATTTATAATTCCTTGTTACAAAGATTATACTGTGTCTAGTGAGGTAAATGAGTATAAAGCTGGGAAATTTGCTTTAGCTTGATCTCTAATACTAAAGAATATCTGGATCACCATGATTTCTCCAGTTCCTGTGCATGCTCAAGGTCAGAGTAAAACAAAATCCCCAAACACAAGTTCTCAAAAAAATTCTATATCTTTTTAGTAATAATTTGACTTCATGGCCAGGGTTTGCCTTTAATTCATCATTCTTTCTGGAATGGGGCTAAACTAGCATCAATCCTTCTGCCTATGTCACCTGCGAGCTAGAATTTTACTCTTGAGCCCAGACATTGCACTAAGAATTGGTTCTACAATATAAGCATAGAAAGCTCATTTCCTAATTGTAAAGCATCATCAGTGTTTAGGGACTCAGAAGACAATAACTAAACATGAAATGCATTTTTCCTGATAAGTTGGTCCTTCTAGTCACATCCTGTCCCAGCTTCAGGATCATTCCTGAACTCTTGACCTATATTTCATTAAATCCTTCAATGTTTGCCATGTACTCAGTAATTTTTAGCCAGTATTCCTTTGAAAAAGTATTTATTAATATCATTTGTCTTCCTTGAGCATTCAGTGGTGAGCTTCCTGTGTTACATGGCTAATACCTCTATGTTCTGTTTTCTCACTTCATCTATTCTTTCATATTCTCCTCTCCTGCAATATTGCCCCATTTTTTTCATTTTCTTCACTGTCTCTAGGTAAAGGTGGTGTGATCTTTTTATAAATGGTACCTAGCTTGCCTTCTCAAGAGTATCAGTATGCTTACTGCCCTGTGATCCACCCTTCCTTCTTAGTGGGTTTCAGATGTAAGATTCCTAACACTGGGAATGCTGATTTTTAAAATTCATTTCCTTTTATTACTCGAAGAACCATTTTATAGCCCCTGAGTTACTCTTTTGAAGTTACTGTCCAAGAGAACCTCTCATGATCACCTTGGTTCTCATGCCTCTGGTTCCCAAGGGCGGACATTAAAGGTGTATTCCACCATACTCTAGCTCTTCACATTAGGAGTTTGTTTGTAATGACAATCAAGGAATGTAATTATCTTAAACCATTTGCCAAAATTGAGTGGAAACCTCCTCCATTAGAAAGGTGCCCATCTTCAACCCAGTGTGCAGCACCAGGGTGGACACAGCTGTTCATGTGCAGGTGAATGTAACAAACTATCCTTTTGTCAGGGAAAGACTTGTTTCCACCTGACAGCTTCAGAGAACACAAATGTGAAACCATGTGCGAAGAAAATACTTCTATACAGTTGGCAAAAACTAGTCAATCTAAGTTGCTAATTGAACAGTGGAAGATGTTTTATTGAATCTCTTTATCTCAACATTACTGTTGATCAGCTAATCTTTGAAGTACTATTGTGTAATACTCTGTAGTCTGTCATCAAAATAAAAGCCTCTTGGGCCTCAGTTCTCCTGTGTCTATACACAGTTCTCTCTCTGCTTCAGTTGTAACAGCCCCAAGAACTATCTGGATTCCTTCTCTATCCCCTCCTCCTAAATACTCAATTCCCTAGAGAGCCCTAGAATCTGCCAGCAAGTAGATAAGTAAAGGTTCAGTTACAAAGTTACAACCCTAGGAAATGTCAGAGCCAAGACATTAGTTAGGGCACAGTATTGTCCTTCAATACTTTCTTCCCAATCCCACCTTATTTTGATGATTCCCTATTTGAGGGACTTTCAATTAAATAAACATGTTAGTTTCTTTCCTACCTGACATTGTGGAGGCAGGAAGACAAGTAGAGGTATAGGATTTGGATAAAGGGATGGTAAACGGGTTATTGGGATTCACAAGGTAAAGGGGATATTGAGATTCACAAGCACAAGTCACGTGTATGCATTGAAGCAGTTCAACTGAACAGGGAGCCAGACTTGTTTACTCGGCTCCATGGTAACCTCAAGATTCTATTAAGTGCTGATTGGCTGAGAAGGAATCTGATGTCAGAAGGCAGCTGAAAGCCAACAGTAATCTCAGAAGCCATGTTTTCAAAGGGACAGACTTGACACCATGCTAGAAAGCAAGCCTAGGGCAGCCCAAAATGGCTGAAATGATGGCAGCTATAAGCATAAAACCCAAAGATGGTAGTTCCTATTTCCTGGGCTCTTAGTTAAGAAAGAGTGTCACACATTTCTTGCAAGTGTTAATAAGACACTTATCATTGAAATGTGATTATACATCCTAACAGATAATAATAGTATATGTTATAGTCACAGATATGTCCTCAGTGGGTGTTTATTTGCTGTTTAATTGCTGTGAAGAACCACCATGACTGGGGACTTTCTTTGAACAGCAAGTATTTAATTGGGGCTTCCTTATAGTTTTACAGATAGAATCACTGATGTCATATCAGAGTTTTTCTGTAATAAACCAAAGAGTACAGAGACAGAGATAGAGACAGAGAGAGAAAGAGTGAGAGAGAGAGAGAGACAGACAGACAGACAGGCAGAGAGACAGAGGGACACAGAAACAGATAGACAGAGAGACAGACAGACTGAGAGAGATAGACCGAGAGAAAGAGACAGAGACAGACAGAGATAAAGGGAGACAGAAACAGGATAGAATGAGATACAGAGAGACAGAGACAGAGAGAGATGGAAACAGAGACAGACATAATGAGAAACAGAGTTACATTCAGGTCCTGTTACTGGTATCTTAAATCTCAAAACCTACCCCCAGTGAAACACTTCCTCCAAGAGTCTCACCTAGTGACCTACGTCCTGTAATATATACTTCCAGACTCCCATTGACACATCCCATCCTACAGTCCCCCAAGATTCATTCTTCTTCCAATAAACACCATAATTTCAACAGGGCCATACCTTCTGACCTTCCATACAGTTCTCCTGTGAGACTAATGATGCAAATATATAAGTCTGTGGGGCTGTTCTCATTCAAATCATCAGGAAATGGAAGAAGAAGGAGAGAGACCTCTAGCCTGAACAAAGATATTGCTGTTGAAAGTTTGTCATTCAATCTCACTGGGCAATTTCCAAGAACCAAAGCATGGTCCTAGATTGAAAAGATTCTTTAGGGAAAATGTGATACATTTACATAGTGGCAGATTAGATATTTTAAAAAATAATATCATGGCATTTGCAGAAAAAACTTTGGTAATGAAAAAAAGAACCATCCAGAGTGATATAACCAAGATCCAGAAATATACATATTTTATGTATGCACTTACATCTGGGTAGTAGTCACTAAAGGATACTAACCAACCTTTAATCCATACATCTAGAGATAGTGTATGAAGAAATGAACTAAGATGGATACATGCATCTCCATGGAAGTGAGAGATTGATTAGATTTTACAGGTGACCTCTGTGAAAGACAATGGACACAGTCCCTGAGGAATAGGAAGGGAGCTAAGGGAAAGGAAGAGAATCCTGGGAGATATAGGTTCAGTTGCAGTGGCATTTGAGGCATAACATGGAAACCTAGTGTACTGGAAATCCTAAATTATAGGAAGGCAATCTTAGTGATTTCTACTGATGGGGATACAAAATCTCTACTGGCCACTTTTTGTCACCAATAAGGCTTCCATGAAAAGTGACTGCATTGCATTCATTTGAGTTGTTCTGCAAGGTCATCCCATGGAAATATACAAACAACCCAGGCTGTTGCTAAGACAACTGTTTACTCTTTGCTAACTGAGAGTAGAGTTCAATGGCTTAGGCCAACACCTACTCAGCACATTGAAACTGAAGTTGAGCAGATGCACGCTTCAAACCTTTACCCTTATATTTTAGTTTCTTTGTTGTATGAGAGTTCTCTGTTGGCCACCAAAAGAGAAACAAATACCAATTCAGCCAAAAAAACCTTTGACCTACAGTATTTTCTGTTGAAAGTCTGTTATTCAGTCTCATTGGGCAGTTCTACCTGCCAGATTTGCTAGGGCAGTGGTATCAGAGAACACCTAGGAATAATATAGAAATGTCTGATTTGAATTAAGGCCCAATTAATTAGATAGAATCCATACAGGACACTGCTTAGGTGACAAAAACATAGAGTGTAGATGGCCAGAGACCTAGTTTAAAATCAAATGCTACTTCTCTAAACAATTAAGGAAAAGAAACAATCTAGCAGTTCAAGTCTTCTAATCCCACTGATCAATTCCCTATTCAGCCATCATAAGAAAGGCTTCCTCCTGCAGCAAATGGGAATATATACATAGAGTTGCATACCAATATATTATGGGGGTAGAGAGAGAGAGACAGAGACAGAGACAGAGTCAGAGAGACAAAGAGACAGAGACAGAGAGAGTGACAGAAACAGAGACACAAAGACAGAGACAGAGAATGAAACGCACAGTCCTTTGTGATGTGTGTTCATCCATCTCCCTACACAGACCCATTCATACATTAGGGAACTGTGCAAAATATGATGGCAAGATACTGTCAAAGCAGACAAAATGAAGGAAGAACAATGCCCTCCAATTCACTTGAGCAAAGCTAGCATGAACTGGGAGAAGCAGAAAGAACTGGGCCTACACAGATCCTTTGCAGGACATCTGCAAACAAATGTAGCTTCCTTTTTTCTTTTTTTCTCCAGATAGGGTTTCTGTGTGTAGCCCTGATTCTCATGGAACTCACTCTTTAGACCAGGCTGGCCTCGAACTCAGAAATCCACCTGTATTTGCCTCCAAAGCACTGTCATTAAAAATATGTGCCTCCACTGCCTGCTTCTCTGTAAAAATTCCCATGAATTAGCTGGGTGCTGTCTCTATACTGTGCTCTCTCTTTTTTTTTTTTTTTTTTTTTTTTTTTTCTGGGCCTACTTTTCTAGCACGGACTAGCCTTGAACCCTAACAATCCTCTGTCTGAATGCCCAGCATTCTGGGAATAGAATGATGTATTATGTTGCCTGACTAAGCTTCTTGGGAACTTAAATTCTTACTGCATCTAGAGAAATATCTATGATCGGAAAGATGTTCGCTTGGCTGATCAGTTCTAGGCTTCATCAAGACTTTACAGGAAGATTAACATTGATTCAAGTGAAGCTATGGTCTACTGTACTATCATGTCTCTCTACTGTTTGCTTACTTTTCTCCTTCAGAAGCTTACTTGGTACATTCTGATGCTATAAATCTAATATGTATGGAGGAGGCCTTCATGTCAGATCTAGCTTGGTTCCTCTGGGCCCTGTGTCTGAATTATATCTTTAGCAATAAGACTTGCATTCTTCCTCTGGGATCAAGCAAGTGCAATAGTAATAGCTTGTAATGTTTTAGGAATCCTTTGGACAATTCTGACCAACAACTCAAAACTGGGTTTCTCATGACTGGTATGAGGGTTTTTTGTTATATAGTCTATTGCTCTTGGAGGAATCTAGAGAGAGAAACAGAAAAGGGGTTTCTAGTTATGTAGGATAAAGAAAGATAAATATAGGAGAAGGGAGAAGGAAAAAATAGCAGGTTGTCTTAAGAAGTCACAAAGACTCATACTATTAAGTACTTAAAAGAAAAACATACCTATAAGATGTGTACTTCAATGCATAAATATGTAGTTTAAATGAGATTCACCAGTTTTGTTTATTCTTTGCATTGGAAGTGATAGATAATAAGCAAGAATTTATCATTCAAAGCAAACGATAAAGCAAGGAAAAGGAAGTAGTATGGAGAAAAGAGAAAACCAGTAATAGATGTCATGACTTCATTCCTAGGAGAGGAATTTATTATGCAAGACTAGGGAGTGGTTTGTTGTTAAAGCGCTTAGTCCACAAATGTGAAGATCTGAGTTGAGATTCTTAGAATCCATGGGGAAGCTCAACATTGTAAGCACACATCTGTAATCCCTGTGCTATTAATAGATGGTGGAAGCAAAGGCAAGAGTTTGTGTGTGTGTGTGTGTGTGTGTGTGTGTGTGTGTGATCTTCATCAGCTGAGGCTGTCCTCTGACCTCCATGGATCATGGTGCAGCTATCCTATACCTAACAATGTACACACATAGAACACATAAACACAAAACACACCACACATATGGGCATATGCATGCACACACACACATGCACACAAATAGACACATACACAGACACACATGCATACACACAGACACATATACACATACAGACACATACACATGCTACATACAGACACATATGCACACAAAAACACACATACAAAACCACACACAGAGAGAGACATACAAACACTAGCCTGTCTGTTCACCTAACCACATTTTTAGCCTGTCTGTTCACCTAACCACATTATTTTGCTTTGATAGTGCCTTGATAATAGAGTCACCTAGCCACTATATCTGTTGCTACTAATACTTGTCGCTGTTAATAGTTTGCCCTTTCCAGACCCTGGCCTCCTTTCAGAAAAAAATATATTTTTTTCTGAAAGAATATATTATTCCACTGGTAAACTGTAGGTTGGTAGAGATACTGGATTCAGCCTTTCCACTGGGGAATCACAATATACTGTGCTCTCTTAAGCTCTCTATATCTACTTGTGCTCACAGGTCAGCCTGTTAGTTTTGCTACTATGAAATGTGAAGATCCTTATAGTGAAAGGGAGAATGCTCTGTCCAAAATCATAATCTCAGATATATCAGGGCCAAAATTGACACTTGGCACTAGATTCTCATTCAGTACATTCCCTATGCATCCATACTTTCTGGACTTCTCAAAATATGGGGATATCAGCTAAAGAAATGTTCCTATTTCCATCCATACCAGACATTGTGAGGTTGGCAATGTGAACACAGTTTGGGAAAACAGCTTTGTACTTATCATAGGGACCTCAAGATGATTCAGGTTTTGATTGGCTAATAGGTGGAATAGTATCAAGAAACTGTACTGGTACCTCTATCCCAAGAATTACCTGTTGGGGATGCACAAGTTTTTTAGTGATATACAACTGTGTCTTTATGGATTCCTGTCTTATCTTCGTGGATTTATAATTCCTTGTTACAAAGATTATACTGTGTCTAGTGAGGTAAATGAGTATAAAGCTGGGAAATTTGCTTTAGTTTGATCTCTAATACTAAAGAATATCTAGATCACCATGATTTCTCCAGATCCTGTGTATGCTCAAGGTCAGAGTAAAACAAAATCCCCAAACACAAGTTCTCAAAAAAAAATTCTAATTCTTTTTAGTGATAATTTGACTTCATGGCCAGGGTTTGCCTATAATTCATCATTCTTTCTAGAATGTGGATAAACTACCATCAATCCTTCTGCCTATGCCACCTGGGAGCTAGAATTTTACTCTTCAGCCCAGACATTGCACTAAGAATTGGTTCTACAATATATGCATAGAAAGCTCATTTCCTAATTGTAAAGCATCATCAGGGTTTAGGGACTCAGAAGACAATATCTAAACATGAAATGTGTTTTTCCTGATAAGTTAGTGGTTCTAGTCATATCCTGTCCCAGCCTCAGCATCATTCCTGAACTCTTGACCTATATTTCATTAAATCCTTCAATGTTTGCCATGTACTCAGTAATTTTTAGCCAGTGTTCCTTTGAAAATGTATTTATTAATATCATTTGTCTGCCTTGAGCATTCAGTGGTGAGCTTCCTGTGTTACATGGCTAACACCCCTATGTTCTGTCTTCTCCTTTCATCTATTCTTCATATTCTCCTCTCCAGCAATCTTGCCCCATTTTTTTCATTTTCTTCACTGTCTCTAGGTAAAGGTGGTGTGATCTTTTTATAAATGGTCCCTAGCTTGCCTTCTCAAGAGTATCAGTTTGCTTACTGCCCTGTGATCCTCCCTTCCTTCTTAGTGGGTTTCAGATGTAAGATAGCTACTACTGGGAATGCTAATTTTTAAAATTCATTTCCTTTTATTACTCGAGGAACCGTCTTATAGCCCCTGAGTGACTCTCTTGACGTTTCTGTCCAAGAGAAACTCTCATGTTCACATTGGTTCTCATGCCTCTGGTTCCCAAGGGCGGACATTAAAGGTGTATGCCACCATACTCTAGCTATTCACAATAGGAGTTTGTTTGTTATGACAATCAAGGAATGTAATTATCTTAAACCATTTGCCAAAATTGAGTGGAAACCTCCTCCATTAGTAAGGTGCCCATCTTCAACCCAGTGTGCATCACCAGGGTGGACACAGCTGTTCGTGTGCAGGTGAATGTAACAAACTATCCTTTTGTCAGGGAAAGACTTGTTTCCACCTGACAGCTTCAGAGAACACAAATGTGAAACCATGTAGGAGGAAAATACATCTAGCCAGTTGGCAAAAACTAGTCAATCTAAGTTGCTAATTGAACAGTGGAAGATGTTTTATTGACTCTCCTTATCTCAACATTACTGTTGATCAGCTAATCTTTGAAGTACTATTGTGTAATACTCTGTAGTCTGTCATCAAAAGAAAAGCATCTTGGGCCTCAGTTCTCCTGTGTCTATACACAGTTCTCTCTCTGCTTCAGTTGAAACAGCCCCAAGAACTATCTGGATTCCTTCTCTATCCCCTCCTCCTAAAGACTCAATTCCCTAGAGAGCCCTAGAATCTGCCAGCAAGTAGATAAGTCAAGGTTCAGGACAAAGTTACAACCCTAGGAAAGGTCAGATCCAAGACCTTAGTTAGGGCACAGTCTTGTCCTTCAATACTTTCTTTCCAATCCCACCTTATTTTGATGATTCCCTATTTGAGAGACTTTCAATTAAATAAACATTTTAGTTTCTTTCCTACCTGACATTGTGGAGGCAGGAAGACAAGTAGAGGTATAGGATTTGGATAAAGGGATGGTAAACGGGTTATTGGGATTCACAAGGTAAAGGGGATATTGAGATTCACAAGCACAAGTCACGTGTATGCGTTGAAGCAGTTCAACTGAACACTGAGCCAGACTTGTTTACTCAGCTCCATGGTAACCTCAAGATTCTATTAAGTGCTGATTGGCTGAGAAGGAATCTGATGTCAGAAGGCAGATGAAAGCCAACAGTAATCTCAGAAGCCATGTTTTAAAAGGGACAGACTTGACACCATGCTAGAAAGCAAGCCTAGGGTAGCCCGACATGGCTGAAATGATGGCAGCTATAAGCACAAAACCCAAAGATGGTAGTTCCTATTTCCTGGGCTCTTAGTTAAGAAAGAGTGTCACACATTTCTTGCAAGTGTTAATAAGACACTTATCATTGAAATGTGATTATACATCCTAACAGATAATATTAGTGTATGTTATAGTCACAGATATGACCACAGTGGGTGTTTATTTGCTGTTTAATTGCTGTGAAGAACCACCATGACTGGGGAATTTCTTTGAACAGCAAGTATTTAACTGGGGCTTCCTTATAGTTTTACAGATAGAATCACTGATGTCGTATCAGAGTTTTTCTGTAATAAACCAATGAGTACAGAGGCAGAGATAGAGACAGAGAGAGAAAAGAGAGAGAGAGAGAGAGAGAGAGAGAGAGAGAGAGAGAGAGAGACAGACAGACAGACAGACAGACAGACAGGCAGAGAGACAGAGGGACACAGAGACAGAGAGACAGACAGACTGAGAGAGATAGACAGAGAGATAGAGACAGAGACAGAGACAGAGAGAAAAAGGGAGACAGAAACAGGATAGAATGAGATACAGAGAGACAGAGACTGACAGAGAGAGATGGAGGCAGAGACAGACATAAGAAAAAAAAAGAGTTACATTCAGGTCCTGTTACTGGTATCTTAAATCTCAAAACCTACCCCCAGTGAAACACTTCCTCCAAGAGTCTCCCCTAGTGACCTACCTCCTCTAATATATACTTCCATTGACACATCCCACCCTACAGTCCCCCAAGTTTCATTCTTCTTCAAATAAGCACCATAATTTCAACTGGGCCATACCTTCTGACCTTCCATACAGTTCATTACAGGAGACTAATGATGCAAATATATAAGTCTGTGGGGCTGTTCTCATTCAAATCATCAGGAAAAAGAAGAAGAAGGAGAGAGACCTCTAGGCTGAACAAAGATATTACTGTTGTAAGTTTGTCATTTAATCTCACAGAGACAGAGACAGAGAGACAGACAGACAGAGAGACAAACAGAGGGACACAGAGACACACAGAGAGAGACAGAGACAGGGACAGGGACAGAGAGACAGACATTCTGAGAGAGATAGACAGAGAGATAGAGACACAGACCGAGACAGAAAGAGAGAAAGTGAGACAGAAACAGGATAGAATGAGATACAGAGAGACAGAGAGACAGAGACAGGCAAAGTGAGGAGATAGAGACAGAGAAAGACTAACAGAGACAGACAGACTGCTCCCGATCCAGAGGTGGCGAACAGAAGGCAGACAGACAGAGACAGATTATGAAAAACACAGCCCTATTTGACGTGTCTCCATTAATCCTCCTACCTAGATACATTCATATATCAGGGCACTGTGCAGAACGGGAGGTCAAAATGATGTCAAAGAAGACCGAATTCAAGAAAAGAACAGAGCCCTCCAATTCATCTAAGCAAAGCTAGCATGAAATGGAAAAGAGAAGCAGAAAGCACAGGGCCTTTTTCTTGTTCCATTTAGCTTTGAATTTCATAATTTATTCATTCATGTAAATGTCTATGTAATGCTCTATAGTGTAAATGTTTTGTTTACCTGCTTTTCAGTTGAGCACCATATAGGTTGTTCCAAACTTCTGGTTACTGTGAACGCTGTAGCACTGAACAGGTTTGAATAAGTGTATCTGTGATAGGAAGAAGTATCTTTTGGGTAGTATAACTGCATCTTGAAATAGAGAAATCCACATGTTCTTGAGTTATTGCCATTGTGTGGCTCAGTGTTAGAACACCTATTTTCTGGCTTTAGAAACAGCAATCACAGTACGCATTGTGTAGCACCTGGGCAGACAAGATATAATTCCTATTAACTAAACCCTGAGTGAGTTTTATACTGTAGATCATAGAAGAGGAAGGTAATGGAGGCTTCTTCCTTCTGACTACTACCAGTACACACTCTAGGGGGTTTGGTAATTCTAAGATTCAATATGAACAGGAGGAATTGGTATGAGTTGCTTCCCAGGCTGATAATGTGAGTTACTCCCGGACTCACATGGTGGAGAGAAAGGACTGATCTTTTTACCTCTATATGCATGCTGTGGTGCCTGTTCACATATATACCCGCAGATACAAAGTAAGTAAAAAGTACCTCAAACAAGTTTATTTAGTATACATTTAGCAAGTAATATTAAATATGATAACAAGTTGCATCAATTTAATAACAGTTTCATAGTTTTTGATAATTGTGATATATGATAATACAGAATCCACTACCTTGGTCATTTATTTTGGAAAAGGATTCCACTTAATTCTTTACCTCAGAAAGGTACACACTCCTGACCCCTTTTCTCAGATGTTTATTACAATGTAATTGGGAAAATGTTTGAGCCTAGATTTCATATTATGTTCCTTGCACATCAAAAGATTTAGGCTGAGGTGCCTATGAACACGGCAGACACATGTCACAGGCAGGATGTGGATGAGGCAGGTGGAAGTCATTCAGTCATTTTTATCTCAGAGTCATTTGAAACCTCCAGGCATAGATAAATGCAGAAAAATATTCCTTTGCAGGATGAGATGTAAAAGGACTTCAACCTGATTGCTGTCAAATTCTCCAGCCTTCACTGTCTACATAGCTGTTGTCATTGGTTTCTGAGATCTCACTAGATTACCCATTAAGTTGTGCTTATTGGATCATAGGGTCTTTCCATGCATCCCTCTAACTAATTCTAGATTTGGCCTATAATTCCGTTTTTAAAGGGTAAGAAATACAAAGTCAAATTTAGTTCCAATAGCCACTTGCATCCTGGTTCCAATTTTCAATATCAGATTCAATTTTTCTGCATCTTTTGGAGCAGTCCTCATCTGCCTCCCAAGGCCTGGAGGAATCATAGGTATCCCCTGGTCTTCAGTCCTTGAGTTGGACGTCAGATGCAGCTGGGACTCATTGGCAGTGCATGAGTGCCATATTTTCTGAATGTGTTTAGAATTTATAATGTCAAAAATCAATATTATCTGTCATAGGTTATGATGTATTAATTAGAAAATAGATATTCTAACTTGTATTGAACTGTGGATTAACTGTATAGTTAATAATGACTCATATGTTTATTTGAAAATAATTAGAAGATTAAAGTGTTTTAACAGAAACCAATGAAAATGCTTGAAACAATGGATTGATTACTGATGCTAATTTGGAGTTTCCATAATGTAGATTATTTATTTACACAAGATATAATATCTCACTGCTGTTTAGAATTGGTAAAATTCACTGAAAAGCATTTTCTTAAAAAAGCCTGAATATCAGGCGGATCAGTAGAATAGGATTGAAGATCTAGAAATGAACCCACACACCTATGGCCACTTGATTCTCAACAAAGGGGCTGAAAACATCCAATGGAAAAAAGATAGCCTTTTCAACAAATGGTGCTTGTTCAACTGGTCGTCAGCATGCAGAAGAATGTGAATTGATCCATCCTTGTCTCCTTGTACTAAGCTGAACTCCAAATGGATCAAGGACCTCCACATAAAGCCAGACACTCTGAAGCTAATAGAAAAAAAACTAGACATCAAGATGTCTTTGAGGACATCAGTACAGGGGGAAAGGCCCGAACAGAACACCAATCGCTTATGCTCTAAGATCAAAAATTGACAAATGGGACCTCGTAAAATTACAAAGTTTCTGTAAGGCAAAGGACACCATCAAAAGGACAAATCAGCAACCAACCAATTGGGAAAAGATCTTCACCAACCCAACATCTGACAGAGGGCTAATATACAATATATACAAAGAAATCAAGAAGTTAGACCCCATAAAACCAAATAATCTTATTAAAAATGGGGTACAGAGCTAAACAAAGAATTTTCACCCAAAGAACTTCGGATAGCTGAGAAGCATCTTGGAAAATGCTCAACATCATTAGTCATTAGAAAAATGCAAATCAAAACAACCCTGAGATTTCACCTCACACCAGTCAGAATGGCTAAGATTCAAAACTCAGGAGACAGCACATGTGGGCGAGGATGTGGAGAAAGAGAAACACTCCTCCATTGCTGGTGGGGTTGCAAATTGGTACAAACTTCTGGAAATCAGTCTGGCAGTTCCTCAGAGAACTGGGCATGTCACCTCCTGAGGACCCTGCTATACCACTCCTGGGCATATAACCAGAGGATTCCCCAGTATGTAATAAGGACACATGTTTCACTATGTTCATAGCAGCCCTATTTATAATAGCCAGAAGCTGGAAAGAACCAGGTATCCCTCAACGAAGGAATAGATTAAAAAAATGGAGTACTATTCAGCCATTAGAAACAATAAATTCATGAAATTCTTACACAAATGGATGGAGATGGATAACAGCATACTAAGTGAGGTAACCAAGTCTCAAAAGATCAATCATCGTATGCACTCACAAATAAGTGGATATTAGCCTAGAAAATTGGAAAACCCAAAATATAATCCACACACAAATGATGTCCAAGAAGAACAGAGGAGTGTCCCCTTGCTATGGAAAGACTCAGTGTAGCAGTATAGGGCAATACCAGAAGAAGGAAGTGGGAAGGGGTGGATAGGGTGTAGGGGAAGGGAAGAGGGCTTATGGGACTTTCAGGGCGTGGGGATCCAGAAAAGGGGAAATCATTTGAAATGCAAATAAAAAGTATATCAGAAAAAAGCCTGAATATTGAGAATTGAAATATGAGTATCAGAAAATCTAATTTTGTGTCTTTGATGCATTAGGGTGTATCCAGCAATCATTCAAGATAACTGAGACCTTTTAATACAATTCTGTTATGTATTTTGGCACATGCTATTTTAATGTTCTTTGGATGATTGGCTGCTAGACCCATTCTATTTCCTGGCTCTTTGAAACAATGCAGCCATAATCATGCATGTGCAAGTATTTGTGGGGAATTGTTTTGACAAGAGTTCTCTTGCCTTTTGGTCAGGAATTGCAGCTACTGAGAATGTCTCCTTAGGCCTATTAGAATCTTGAAGCTCTTGCTTTTCAAAGCAAAGATGAAGAAAGGTATACAGTAATTAATAAATAGGGATTGAGAACTATGGTTTCATGATTTATACAGTGTCAAGTTGACCGGAATCATCTATGAATTCAGAGACACTTGCTTCTGGTTTATGTGTTAGAGGTTTTCTAGATGGAATGAAAAGATCCAAGTGTTCCAGTCTGAATGTGGGAAGTGTGTGTTCCTTGACCTGGAAGCTGAGGTTGAATAAACAGTAGCAAAGGAGATGGCCACCAGAGGAGTGCATCCCTTCTTCTTTGTTCCCTTTCTGCAAGGCTAACATGCTGTGCTCCAGCATACTCTACTCCCAGCCATGATGTACAGAATCTTCTGCAGCAATGAGCACTGTTTTTGCTGGCTGACTCCCAAGCTCATGCTTAGTTGCCCCGGAACTCCTTCCAAGGAATGGTGGACAATGTCCACAGTTGCATGGGTCCTCCTTTATCAATTAACAAACCCTCATACACATGCCTAAAGACCATTTTCATCTTAGTGATCCATAGCTGCTATACTTTTCTCAGATGGGGACAAGATATCCTCAAAGTTAACACTGACATATTTTAATGAGATTCTTTTAAGTGCAAGTGCACATTTTATCTCAACATTCTTCATATGATGGTCAACTATGCTCATACTTTTACCTGACTCTTTTAAACATGGCAACAATAAATATGTGTTTTGTCTCTGTTTCTCCTGGGCTAGATTCTGGGCTAATACCCACTTATCATGGAGTACATACAATGGGTATTCTTTTTGATTGTGTTAGCTCACTCAGGATGAAATTGGCTAGTTCTAGCCTTTTGCTTAAGGCTTTCATGAATTCACTGTTTTTAATAGCTGACTAGTGCTCCATTGTGTAAATGGACCACATTTTCCGCATCCATTCCTCTTCTGAAGGACAATTGGATTCTTTCCAGCTTCTGACTCTCATAACTAAGGCTGTTATAAAATTAGTGGAGCATGTGTCCTTATTACAAGTTGGAGCATCTTCTTGGTATATGCCTAGGAGTAGTATTGCTAGGTATGCTGGTAGTACTTTGTCCAATATATTAAACGAACCTCCAAACTGATTTCCAGAGTGATTGTTCTGGCTTGCAACCACAGCAGCAGAGGAGGAGTGTTCCTCTTTCTCCATATCCTTGCCAGCATCTGCTCTCACCTGAGTTTTGCTCTTAGCCATTCTTAGAGATTTTGCGGGAATCTCAGGGATGTTTTGATTTGCATTTCCCTCATTATTAAGTATTTTGAACATTTCTTTAGGTGCTTTTTAGTCATTCAGTATTCCTCCCTCAGCAAGTCTTTATTTAGCTCTGTGCCTCATTTTTTAATAGGGTTATTTTGTTCACTGGATTCTAAGTTCTTGAATTCTTTGTATATATTGGATATTAGCTCTGTATCAGGTGTAGGACTGGTAAAGATTTGCCTAATATGTTGGTTGCCATTTTGTCCTATTGCTAGTAGGTGATGGGGGAGCACCATCATAGAGGCAGGGGCAGGGGGATAGGACAGGGATTTTATGAGGAGGAGACATGGAACGGGGAAACATTAGAAATGTAAATATAGAAAATATTAAAAAAGAACAAAAGCATTATTAAATAACACTGGATGAAACATGTTCTGCATATAAGAAAACTGTATAAATGTTTGCTTCTTATATAAAATCCTAAGTTTAATGATCCCCCCCAGTGATAAGAATACAACAGTGTAGGTATCTAATTTATAGGTCTGTTTATTACTCAAAGTTTGTAAGCTTAGACATCAAACCAGTAGTTCCTTCTCAAGTTCCATGTGTCTGACAGAAGGACAAAAAGGCTACAAGGCTTTGGTAGTGAGATGACAGAAAATATTTTCTGTTACAGTAAGTCCATTATTTTCTTCTTAGAAGGTATCCAGGAGAGTGAATGTCATAGCTTAGTGGCTTCTACAATAATACAGACTCCTTCCTTAATCTATACTACCAAAATAAAGAAGTGTAAAGCATTGTTCAATAAATATTATTCTTTCATATTACCCCAAGACACGATTAGAAATTATGAGTTCAAAAAGTGAAAATTGAGACCCCTCACACCTGTCTCTGATTCTGGTTACATCACCACTGCTGTACAGCACCTCAGAAGATCTACTTCAAAATTGCCCACTTTTAAGATCATCTTTGCCCACACACTTACCTTTTATCCGCATCTGTAATGTGATGACTGGGATAACAAGTTTGCAAGGTCAGATGAGCTGTCTCGCCACCACAGAACTCACATTGGAGGGAAGAAGCTGGTGTGTCCTGTGTGTGACTGGCACTACATACAGTGTGACCACCTGACAAAGCATGCTCATCCACACATGACAACCAAGAAAATCCTAGGCTGGCAGGCGGAGGTGGGCAAGCTGAACAGAATCCCCTTGGCAGAGAGGACCGGGAGCATCCTCGAACCCTTGCCGGTCTTTGGCTGAGGCACCCTGTGGCATCCATTACCTTCAGGCTTCTTCGAAAGCCTCTTCAGGAATGGAATCTATGTTCCTCTCCACAAATAAACATGGCCTCTGGTTTTTTTTTTTTTTAATTTGGGGGACTGTTTCTGATGGAAGTATGTTAATTTTACCTTTCTGATGGGAACTCTGTTCGGTATCTTTTCTTCTTTTAGAACTTTGTCTCTGTCTCTCTATATGTGTATCTCTGCGGTGTCTATCACTCTATGTCTCTCACTCTTGTAAGGAAATGGAAGAAAATTTGCTCTAAAAGCTCAGCATTCAAACAAATATTTCTGCAATAAAATTTACAAAATCTAGAATTTTTGTACCTTTCTGTTCATGTTTTGTAGAAATGTGACAGTATACTTATATTTATAGTTTTATAAAAATATTTATATTGTACTCAAATTACCCATTTGTGGATAGACAGTTTCACAGCCTTCTTTGCCATGCTTTGTAACAAAGTTTTTTTATTAGCCAGCTTGAAATTAAGCCTGGTAGTTAGTCAGAAAGAAACAAAATAACAAGTATGATACCAGCCTTGTATAGTGATTGTTTTAGATCAGAACTGGTTGAATAAAGAAGCCTTAAAAAGTCCCAGTACTCTGGGAGGCAGAGGCAGGCAGATTTCTGAGTTCAAAGCCAGCCTGTTCTACAGAGTGAGTTCCAAGACAGCCAGGGATATACAGAGAAACCCTGTCTTGACAAAACCAAAACCCAAAAAGAAAAAAATAACTTGCCTTAAAATGGAAAAAAAAAACTTTGTGGTTCGTTTCGTGGGGGGGCGGGGGGAATTCTAGCAATCAACCTGTTTCCCAGAGAACTATAATTGTGGTTGAGTAGAACTAATCATGTGAGTCTGACCATCCATGGAGGGTGTGCCCAGGTCTGCCTGGGCTGCTTGTTGGGCAGTTTAGCAGAATCAAATGTGGAATGGCAGCACAGAGCAAATGATCCCATGTCCTGTCTGTACTTAAGCAATGAAACCATGAATGCAGACACAGAAAGTTTTAGATTGCACGTTGGCTTTTGTTGTGGTTTTACACTGCATGCTGGATTGATGACCACACAGAGAAAAGGAAATGTTTTATTGGTTGGTTAAACTTTCTACCAGAGTGCAACTTCCACAAAGCAAGGCCTTTGTGCAGAGTTGGCTCTGCAGTTCAGATGGATTTCTCATGGACAAAATACAGAGAAATGTGTCACTAAATGGCAGTGACTGTCACCCAACTGCCTTTCCAGTCATTGTGTGTGAAGGAAATTATTTTGTTCAAACAAGAAAATGTGGAAAGACTATTTTGTAGCTTGTCTGAAAACAGATCTTAGGCACTGCTTTTATGCCTCAGGAGCATGTGTCCTGTATCCAGGTGATCAGACAAAAACGTGCTTTTAGTTAAACTTTTAAAAGCTCAGGAAATACAGTAAGAGTGAGAACAGGCATATGGCACTGTTTTGGCAGCCTGAGAATATTTTTGTGAGGTATGAATTAGGTTTTGTGTTTGCCTATTTATCATTGGTGTTTAACTTTACTAAATGATGGCAAGGTTGAAATATTAAACAATTAGATAAAATAAGGTTTTTGTGTTCAGATCTTTGAGTGTTATATAACCATTACATGGTCATATGTTGTATGCTACTTGATCCCTGTAAGGCGCCTCTGCCTTTGGTAGATGAGTTCTGCATGTACATGAGTTTAGGAACTGTGCAGACAGCTCTCCAGGCAGTGTTGGTATTGTCTTTCAACATAGTGGAGTGCAGGAGAACTAACTGTATCTATAGCTCATGTGTGTCGCAGCACCCTGAGCCTGTTCATCTGCCTTAAGTTAGCATCTATGACTGTGTAAGCTGTAATGACATCTAATTTAATGTTTTTGTTATTGTCACATGTAGAGGGATGTTCCATGTCCTGGCATTTCTCCAGGTAACAGAAGCCCCTTAAATGTTTGGTTGCTCATCACAGAACTCTCTCTAACTAGCATTGTTTCCAAATGACTGAAGTGTTTCTAGATTTATCAGCCATATTTCTGAAAGAGGTCCCAACATTTGTCTAATGAAAAACCAAGGTGGAAAACAGTTCCTATCTGAAAAGGACACCTGAGCTCCAGAGCCATGGGATTGGCTGCTCCCTTCAAGGCCCTCCCCAACTCCCCATGTCATGGTGGTGATCCCAGTGTCCCTTTTTGCTTGAGAAGTTCTTCATTTGATTTTTTTCACCTTGTTGAACCTTTCAATAATTTTAGTAATAAAAATGCAAATGTTAACTACTTTTGTTTTATATAACAGTCTTTGTCTTATTTAAAAGATTATGGGTAATGTAACTTTTTTCTTTTAATCATGTGAAACTTTCTTGCTTCTCAGACAAAAACGAAGAAAAGATTTCAATTTCAGGAGTTGTGATACTGCAAAGTTGTACCTACTACAGGCTCCTCTCTCTGACCCTGTCTTTCTGCTGGAGCTTTTATTCTTTCAGACACCAGCCACGGCTTACCACTCTCATTGTTTTTTTTTTTTTTATATTCCTAGGAATAAAGAAAAAATAGGGGAAAAAACAACTAATTTTAGGTTTGATAAGAGTGTCCAGCAAGTTGGCAGAAAACCTTCTGTCTTTGAAAATAAGCCAATTAAAGTAAATGAGTGAAATGTATTTGATTAAGTTTTGTATAGCATACTATTGTCTCCATAGCATAAGCAATATGCTATTTCATATTTTAGCATAAATTTTCCTATTTACATATAAACTCATCAGATCCACGTTTTCCACGATAGAAAAAAAAATAGACTATTTGACTTGTCATGATGATTTTAATTAGGTTCTTGATTTTGTATTTTAACTTATATTTGTTCAATTTATGAGAACATTAGAAACACATATTACTTGTTTACATACACATCTTTTTGTAAACATTGAATATTTACTATGAAATATGGAAATTATTTTTTTTATTCAAAATGTATTTTATTTACATTTCAAATGATTTCCCCTTTTCTAGTCCCCACTCCCCGAAAGTCCCGCAAGACCCCGTCTCTCCCCCTGTCCTCCCACCAACCCCTTCCCACTTCCCTGTTCTGGTTTTGCCGAATACTGCTTCACTGAGTCATTCCAGAACAAGGAGCCACTCTTCCTTTCTTCTTGTACCTCATTTGATGTGTGGATTATGTTTTGGGTATTCCAGTTTTCTAGGTTAATATCCACTTATTAGTTAGTGCATACCATGATTCACCTTTTGAGTCAGGGTTACCTCACTTAGTATGATGTTCTCTAGCTCCATCCATTTGCCTAAGAATTTCATGAATTCATTGTTTCTAATGGCTGAATAGTACTCCATTGTGTAGATATACCACATTTTTTGCATCCACTCTTCTGTTGAGGGATACCTGGGTTCTTTCCAGCATCTGGCAATTATGAATAGGGCTGCTATGAACATAGTAGAGCATATATCCTTATTACATGGTGGGGAATCCTCTGGGTATATGCCCAGGAGTGGTATAGCAGGGTCCTCTGGAAGTGTCATGCCTAGTTTTCTGAGCAATTGCCAGATTGATTTCCAGAGTTTTTTCTGGCTGACTCCCAAGCTCATGCTTATTTGCCCCGGACCTCCTTTCAAGGATTGGTGGACAATGTCCACAGTTGCATGGGTCCTCCTTCATCAATTAACAACCCCTCACAGACATGCCTAAAGACCATTTTCATCTTAGTGATCCATAGTTGCTATACTTTTCTCAGGTGGGGACAAGATATCCTCAAAGTTAACACTAAGATGTTTAAATAAGATTTTTTTTAAGTACAAGTGCTCATTTTATTTAAACGTTCTTCATATGATGGTCGACTATGCTCATTCTATTACCTGACTCTCTTAAACATGGCTACAATAAATATGTATGTGCAGTTATGTGTGTGCAAAGCTGACTTAAAGTCCTTCCACTAGAGATGGAGAAGTTATATACCTAGACTAGATTTCATTTTTATTGCTAGTTTCTTCAATAACTACCTTATAGATCGTCATTCTATATCTCCACTGATCATTAACACAGTACAAATATTTTTCACAGATGTACAGAAATAATTGTAAAATACCTATTGAACCCAAAATACCCTGAAAGCTAAAGAAATCGTGGGCAAAAAAGTAATACCAGATGCCTCACAGAAACATAGTAACAAGAATTGTGCAGCACCCAAAAACAAAAGGGAAGAATTATGAACATAGTAGAATCTCAGACTCTTTTACAGTCTCCAGTTTAGATTAATTGCACTCTCATAAAGTTCTACTTTTATTTTGATACTACACATTGGATATTACACTGAATCACACTAAGATATGTTTTCCACTCACACCTCACTATAGATGAGAGAGATTCCATTTCTCTTGTGTACCCACTGTTATGTACCTATTAATTGATCCCAGGCCATTGGCCATTATTTTTTGCTGATTTTTGCACCTGGAAGCAGTGTGTAACTGAGTATTTTCAGTGCAGCTTCTATATAGTTCTTTTTTACACTGTCTCCTGATTAGTTTAATTCATTTATTTTCAACTCTTCTTGTCTCTTTCATACAATTGATGTATTTATTTTATATTTTATGCTTTTTATTTCTTTTTTATTAGATCTTTCCTTTATTTACTTTCCAAATGTAAACCCAAAGGATTCCAATGCATGTAATAAGGATACATTCTCTGCTATGTTCATAGCAGCCCTATTTATAATAGCCAGAAACTGTAAAGAACCCAGATGTCCCTCGGAAGGAGCAATGGATACACAAAATGTGGTATATATACACAATGGAGTACTATTCAGCCATTAAAAACAATGAATTCATGAAATTCTTAGACAAACTGCAGAATTCTTAGATGAAGCTGCAGAATATCATCCTAAGTGAGGTTACCCAATCACAGAAGAACACTCATGGTGTGCACTCTCTGATAAGTGGATATTAGCCTAGAAGTTTGGAATAACCAAGACACATATCACAATTCACATATCAAATGAAGCCCAAGAAGAGGGAAGGAGAGGCCCCTGGTCCTGGAAAGACTCAGTGCAGCAGTGTAGGGGAATACTAAGTCACAGAAGCAGGAAGTGGTGGATTGGGGGGCAGGGGGAGGGAAGAGGGCTTATGGGACCTTTGGGGAGGGGGAATCCAGGGAATGTAAATAAAGAAGATATCAAATAAAAAATATTGTCCACTTTCCTAATTTCCCCTTCAAAAATACTCTATCCCATCCCCCCCCTCACCAATCTACCAACCATATCTTCCCTGTCCTGGAATTCCCTACACTGGGGCATCAAGCCTTCACAGGACCAAGGGCCTCTCCTCTCATTGATGTCTGACAAGGCCATCCTCTGCTATGTATGCTTCTGGAGCCCTGGGTCCCTCCATGTGAACTTGTTGGTTGGTGGTTTATTCCCTTGGATCTCTGGGGTTACTGATTGATTCATATCGTTTTTCCTTCTAGGGGGTTGCAAACCCCATCAGCTCCTTGGTTTCTTTCTGTATATCCTCCATTGCAGATCCTGTACTTAGTTCATTGGTTGGCTGTGAGCATCACTTCTGTATTTGTCAGTCACTGGCAGAGCCTCTCAGAAGATAGCTATATCAAACTCCCGTCAGCAAGCTTTTGTTGACATTCACAATAGTGTCTATATTTGGAAAGTATATATGGGATGAATCCCCAGATGGGACGGTTTCTGGATTGCCTTTCATAAATTCACTGTTTTTAGTAGTTGCCTAGTGCTCTGTTGTGTAAATGGACCACATTGCTCACCACTGAACTTTCTCTGACCAGTATTCTTTCTGAATGACTGAAGTGTTTGTAGATTTATCAACCCCTTTTCTGAAAAAGGTCACAACACATTTCTAATGAAAAACCAAGGTGGAAAACAGCTCCTATCTTAAAAGGACACCTGAGCTCCAGAGCCATGGGAGTGGCTGCTCCCTTCAAGGCCATCCCCAACTCCCCATGTTATGATGGTGACCCCAGGGTCCCTTATTGCTGAGAAGTTCTTCATTTGATTTTGTTCACTTTGTTTAACCTTTCAATAGTTTTAGTAATAAAAATGTAAATGGTAATTACTTTTGTTTTATATAACAGACTTCAAAGTCTTCTTTAAATGAATTTGGGTAACTTATTTAAATGAATATGGGTAATATCACTTTTTTTTCTTTGAATCATAAGGAGATCTGACACCTGCTTCTAGAGTGTCTGAAGACAGATACAGTGTACTTACATATAATCTTCAAAACAAATGATATTACTGTGGAATAAGGAATGAACAAAAGAGGATAAGCATGGATTTATGGAATGATATCCGTGTGTCATTTTGACAGGGGATAGATTTGGCTGTTTCGTTTGTCTAAATGATTTAAACTTAAATATGTCGAGTAAGGAGGGAATTTCAACTAGGGAAATTCCTTTCTATAGCCATTTGAAATAGTCATATTTGGCTTGAAGGCTTCAGTATATATGTTTATCACCTTTAATATATTTATAATTTGTTTTGCATTGCATTACATATTCTTAATAAATTTTTAGTGTTATTTATCATTTCTTTTTTCATTTTCTTATTAGATAATTTCTTTATTTACATTACAAATGATATTCCCCTTTCTCATTTCCCCTCAAAATCCACTTATCCCATCCCCTCCTGCTGCTCACCAATGCACACACTCCTGCTTCCCTGTCTTGGCATTCCCCTAATCTGGGGCAATGAGCATTCACAGGTCCAAGGGCCTCTCCTCTCATTGATGTCTGACCTGACCAAAAAAAAAACAGGAAAGAGAAAGTTATTATTAAAAATAAAAGAACATTAGTGGGAATCACCATCCCTGACCTCAAGCTATACTACAGAGCAATATTTATAAAAACTGTACACTATTTGCACATGGACAGACTTGTCCATCATTGGAATAGTATTGAAAACTCAGAAATATAATCATACAATATGGATGCTTGTTCTTTGACAAAGAATCCAAAATTATACAATGAACAAAGGAAAGCATCTTCAAGAAATGGTCCTAGAATAACTGGCAATCATTACGGAGATAAAAGAACCTTGTGACCTTGCAAAAAACTTAAATCCAAGTGAATCAAGGATCTCTGCGTAAAACCCAATACACTGAATATAATAGAAGAGAAAGTGGGAAAGAACATCAAACTCATTGGCATGTGATAAAATTTCCTAAATAGCACTCCAGTAGCTGAGGATCTAAGATCAAGAATTGATAAATGGGACCTCATGAAACTGAAAAGTTTCTGGAATGCAAAGGACATGGATAATAGACATACCAGCAACCAGCAGATAGGGAAAAAAATCTTCACTAACTCAACTATCCAAAATAAATAAGAACTCAAGAAGCTAATTTCCCATTCAACTCAATGAAAAACAGGGTATAGAACTAAACAGAGATCTCACAACAGAGAAATCTCAAATAGTTGAGAAACACTTGAAGAAATGTACAAAATCCTTAGTGATCAGGGAAAAGTGAATCAAAGTGATCCTGAGATTCCACCATACACCAATCAGAAAGGCCTGGATCAAAAACTCAGGTGAGAGCACATATTGGGGAGGAGGTGGAGAAAGAGGAACACTCCTCTATTGCTGGAAGGATTGGAAAATGGTACAACCACTCTGGAAATCAATCTGGAGCTTTCTCAAAAAATTGAAAATAGATCTAAAAGGAGATTCAGCTGTACCACTCTTGGGTATATACCCAAAAGATGCCCCACCATGCTATAGGGGTACATGCTCCACTATTTTCATAGAAGTGGTAATTTCCCCAGATGTTCCATATTGGAAGAATGAATACAGAAAATGTGATTCTTTTCCACAATGGAATACAATTCTGCTATTAAGAATGAGGACATTATGGATTTTCAGGCAAAGGTATAGAATTAGAAAATATTGTCCTGAAGTAGGTAACTCAGACCCAAAAGGACATGCATGGTAGGAACTCACTAATAAGTTGATATTAGCCAAAATGTACAGAATACCCAGGATTCTGCAATCCACAGAACTCAAGAAGATAAGCAAGATGAGGGGCTCAAGTGAGATCCTCAATCACATTTGGAAGAGAGCCAAAAGCAATCATGGGGAAGGCGGGACTTGGGAGACTTCTAGGAGGGAGAGAATCCAGGGAGGGAAAAGGGAACATGATTAACTATTGGTTGGGCAGATGCGGAAGCAGGAGTGAGGCTCTTTGGTCCAGAAGGAATGCAAACAATCAACCTTGGAAGGTAGGAGGTGGGGGGACCTTCTAGAATGTAACAGAGACCTGTGGGCTAAGAAACCCCCAGGACTCATATGGAGGAATCTTAAATGTAATATATAACAGAGGGGAGAGGGAAGTTGTAGAGTTCACTTCCAGGAGAAAGACAGGGGATCCAGTGAAGAGACTGGGTAGGCATCCCATAGTAAAAAATTCTGACCCAAAATTGTTCCTGTCTAAAAAATAATGACCCAAATTTTTCCTGAGGGAAAAAATGGAGAAGAATGTGAGGGAAAGAAGGTCCAGTAACTGGCCCAAAATGGGGTCTAGCTCAAGGGCATGCTCCAAAGCCAGACACTGTTTGAGATGCCATGGTGTGCTTACGGACAGGAACCTAGCATTGCTGGCCTCTGAAAGACCAACAAGCAGCTTAAGGAGTCAGATGCAGATACTTAGACAAAACCAATGCACAGAAGCTGGGAACTCCTGTGTTTGAATTAGGGAAAGACTGGAAGAAGCTGAGGAGGAAGATGATACCAGAGGAAAACCAGCAGTTTCAACCTATATGGACCCCCGAGATCTCTCAGACACCTAACCACCAACTTGGTAGTATATATTAGCTTATATGAAGACCCTAACACATATACAGCAGAGGACTGCTTGCTCTTTCCTAGGTGAATGAAATTACACCTGACTCTTGAGAAACATGAGGGCCCAGGGAGTGAGTACACTTAGTTGGATGGGATGTAGAGGTGGGGACAACATCCTATAGACTGTGGTGGACAGAGGAAGAATGGGAAGAGGAACTGTAGGAGGGTGGAGCAGGAAGGTGATAAAAACTGGACAGTAAAAGATTAAAGATAATTTTAAAAGAGAGATAAATAAGGTAAATTCACACTTAAAAGTTGTATATCATTCAATCCTTTTAGAATATGTTTGTAATATATTTAGTATAAGTGGCTTTTCACTTGACTTCTATCAACCACAATAATGAGTGACTCTGTGCTATGTGCTTGTATAGGAGGATCGTTTTATCAAAACATGAAGGACTACTTCTCTAAGTCCACATAGTGTAAGTGTAAATTAGGCTGTATCCATCCTGCCTAAACCAGAAGCATAGAAGATGCCTTGGGCAGTTTTCATGCCAACATAACAACAACCTTCTTCAGGTTTTTCCTAGTGCTGCTCTTTTACCTGCAAATAACATAATTTCACTTTTCTCAATTGATGAATAGTGTTGGATTGTTTAAATATGACATATTATTACAACCTGTTCTTCAGGAGATAAACATGTAGGCTGCTTCCAATTTCTAGTTATTAGAAATAGAACAGAAGCGAACCTATATAAGTAAATATCTGTTGTAACATATAGTGTCAATTGCATATATGCCCAATATTGGTATAGCTGGATCTTTTGGAATATCTATTTTCATTCTTTTGTGAAAATTCCACCCTGAATTTCACAGGGACTCTTCCAGTGTTCACTCAAATCAACAGCAAATGAGTCTTTTGCTGTTCCCATCATCCTTTCTATCATTTGCTGTCTTTTTAAACTAATCTTAGACATTCTGACTAGAGTAGGATAGAATCATATAACAATTTTCCTTTGCGTTTTGCTCAGCACTGACAGAGATGCCTTAAAATCCTCTCATTAACCTTCAGAATTTTATGTGGAAGAGGAAACAAAAATATTTACTCATGTATTCTAATAACAAAATAAGGCAATGCTTCTTTCTTAATTATTCATTACTTATCATAAAAGGAGTGGAATTATATGAAATATTATCTCCTGCATGCACTAATATTATCATAATCATTTCTATTATATTATAAAATATAGTGAATCTTGACTAATTGACCTGGGGAAGGAGAATGAGTGGAAGGAGGAACCTGAGATTTGTCAAGCTAAAGAAACACATGTCATAAAACCACACTTTTTTGAACTTCCTGTCTCCTAAGTGTACTGGCTAGTTTTGTGTGTCAACTTGACACAGCCTGGAGTTATAATAGAGAAAGCAGCTTCATTTGGGAAAGTATCTCCCTGAGATCCAGCTGTGGGGCATTTTCTCAATTAGTGATAAAGTGGGGAGAGCCCCTTGTGGGTGGTACTACCTTTAGGCTGGTGCTCTTGGGTTCTATAAGAGAGCAAGCTGAGCAAGCCAATGGGAAGCAAGCCAGTAAGAAACATCCCTCCATGGCCTCTGCATCAGCTCCTGCTTATTGATCTGCTTGAGTTCCAGTCCTGACTTCGTTTATTGATGAACTGCAACATGGAAGTGTAAGCTCAATAAACCCTTTCCTCCCCAACTTGCTTCTTGGTCATGATGCTTGTGCAGGAATAGAAACCCTGACTAAGACATTTAAGTGTACATCCTGGAATCTATACTGTGTTTTTATATGCTGGAAGAAACACCAAAGGGAATCAAAGAGATTCCTATAGCCCTCTCCTGATCCAGCCATAGTAGGTATATTTTCATATGCAATACAGTCACAGGTTCCATTTAGGCTTACCCCAATCCATAATGGTGAGGAAGAGGAACTGTCTCAAGATTTTCTCCAAACCACATTATTTTCTTCACTTTGAGTCTTGAGAGTCTCTTACCTCCCATGTCTCTGGTACATTCTGGAGGTTTCTCCCAACCTCCTACCTCCGGTGGTTGCCTGTTTCCATTTTTTCTTCTGGACCTCAGGGCTTCATTCCTTTTCTGTCACCCAATAACAGATCAGAATCCCTTTTCCCCAAACCCCTACCTGTCCACTTTCCCTCCCAGGTCCTTCCTACTCCCTTGTGATTGCTTTCTTCTCATTCCTAATGGTACTGAATCATCCTCACTTGGGTGCTTCTCCTTGTTTATCTTCTTGAGTTCTATGGACTGTATCTTGGGTATTCTGTATTTCTTTTATTTCTTTTGATTTGTGGTTAATATCCACTTATTAGTGATTACCTACCATGCATATCTTTTTGTGTCTGAGTTACCTCATCAGGATATTGTCTAATTCCATCCATTTGCCTGGAAAACTCAGGATGTCCTCATGCTTAAAAGTTAAATAGATTCCTTTGTGTAAATGAACCACATATTCTGTTTCCATTCTGCTATCTGGGACATCTTGGTTGTTTCCAGCTTTTGGCTATCACAAACAAGGCTGCTATGAACATAGTGGAAGACATAACCCTATGCAATAGTGAGGCATCTTTTGTGTATATTCACAAGAGTGGTATTGTAGGGTCTTCAGGTAGATCTACTTATGTTTTTCTGAAGTCTCCAGAATGATTTCCAGAATGGTTATACCACTTTGCAATCCCAAAGGCAATGGATGAGTGTTCCTCTTTCTGCACATTCTTGCCAACATTTGTAGTTAGCTGAAGTTTTCATCTGAGACATTCTGATTGGTGTAAGGGAGAATCTCAGGGATATTTTGATTTGCCAATCTCTGATCACTAAGGACTTTGAAAATTCTTTTTTTCTTAAAATTGTATTTCCCTCTAATTTATTATGTGTGATAATTAATGCTGATCATTATTGGAATTTTATTTATAACTTTCTCTGAGAAAGCATTCTGGGCATGACTCTGAGGATATATTTAATGTTATTAGATTCTGTCTATACTTAAGTAACTGAAACGGTCAAAGTAACAATAGAAATGGGATCTACTATTCCTGTCATAGTTCCTGGTATGTTTAAAAGGTCAAAGCTTACTGAATATGAGGATTCATTTTCCTCTGCTTCTCAACTAGGTGAACAATTTCACTACCTATAAACTCCTGACATCAGAACTACTGTATGATGATAACTTGAGCCCTCAAATAATGAGCTATTTTTTCTAATGTAAATAATTTTCTAGAGTTCCTTTTCACAGAAATAGGATAATATTATTTTTTAAAAAGTGTTGCCACAATGCACAGGAGTGAGTTTGATTTTATTGTATTAATAAATTTTGACTCAGTCATGGAGAGTGCTTTTATAGTTAATATTTTTATTGAATATATTCTTCATTTACATTTCAAATGCTAAAACCTTTGCTGGTATACCACCTCCCAAAACCCCCAAACCCTCCTCCCACATCCTGGCTCCAATTATATATCCCTCCACATGACCTACTCCCATCTACACCCCCTCCCCCACTGATTTCACCACACTGGGGAATCTACTGAGCCTTCACAGAACCGAGGGCCTCTCTTCCCACTAATTCACGACAAGGAACTCCTCTGACATATTTTGGCTGGAACCATGTGTATCCCTTAGTTATTGGTTCAGAATATGGGGAGAGTTTTATGTTGAGAATTTGGAAGAATTTGGTCAAATAACTTTTATTTTTTTTGAGCAGTACTTAGAGTGACATTCTTTTGTAGTTTGGAAGAAAAAATTTATTAAGTGATTCTAGAGGATCTGTCACATGAAATCAGGTGCCTGATTAACAGAAGTGGAAGGGAGCACTGTAAATGCAATCTTCCAAATACTGTGTAGAATCAAGAGTCAGGCACACTGAAGTCCAAGCAATAACATAATTTAATAACATTCATTAAAACAGATAAGAATATGTAATACATAACATAAAATAATTACAGTGAGTGAAACTATTTGTAACAATGAAGTTAAATAAAAAACTGAAATTCTTTCTTGTAATAATCTCTTCTGCTATGGTTAAGAGGGAACTAGAACGGAACGTTGAAATAGCATGACCGGCACCTTCTTCAGTCATTAAGAAGTTTCCGTTGTGGAAAGTTCTATATTGATGTTGTTTCATTGTCCTCTGCTAAAGGAAATATAAAAATGTCATAGTTAATGTTCATAGCAGCCCTATTTGTAATTGCCAGATGCTGGAAAGAACCCAGGTATCCCTCAACAGAAGAGTGGATGCAAAAAATGTGGTATATCTACACAATGGAGTACTATTCAGCCATTAGAAACAATGAATTCATGAAATTCTTAGGCAAATGGATGGAGCTAGAGAATATCATACTAAGTGAGGTAACCCAGACTCAAAAGGTGAATCATGGTATGCACTCACTAATAAGTGGATATTAACCTAGAAAACTGGAATACCCAAAACATAATCCACACATCAAATGAGGTACAAGAAGAAAGGAGGAGTGGCCCCTGGTTCTGGAAAGACTCAGTGAAACAGTATTCAGCAAAACCAGAACGGGGAAGTGGGAAGGGGTGGGTGGGAGGACAGGGGAAGAGAAGGGGGCTTGCGGGACTTTCGGGGAGTGGGGGGGGCTAGAAGAGGGGAAATCATTTGAAATGTAAATAAATTATATCGAATAATAAAAAAAATAAAAAAAAATGTCATAGTTAAACATTCTCAGTTATAGATTCACCCCACTTCAAGTAAGACTAAGTTATCAGTATATCTTCTGAACTCTACACAAAGAATTACTTGAGTTAACACTATATCTGATTTTAAAAGTATTGCCTATTAAGTTTCTTCACATACGTGTCGTAGTAAATCTGTTGCAACTTAATATGTATACCAAATGCTACTTATTTGGCAAGATTATCTCTCAAACATCATTTTTTGTACAAGATAGCACAGCTTGTTGGAACATAGTTTAAGCTTATAGTTTAAACTCATGTTGAATGGATTTTAAATAAAATAACTGATTTAAAGATAACTTTTTATTTTTATTTTTATTTTTATTTTTCTAAAGGATTTATTTATTTAATTTATGTTTGTGAGTACATTGTTGCTGTCTACAGACACACCACAAGAGGCCATCAGATCTCATTACAGATGGTTGTGAGCCACCATGTGGTTGCTGGGAATTGAACTCAGGACCTCTGCAAGAGCAGTCAGTGCTCTTAACCGCTGAGCCACCTCTCTAGCCTAAAGAGAACTTTTTAAAAATAATTTCATATCCAGAATATCATATATAAATTATATACCATGGAAAGAAAGGAAAGAAATGTAGCACATAATATTCTGGAATTCATTCAGGATCTAAAAAAATTCCATTGCCGTACCTACATGTTTGTAAGTTTGTACATATGTGTGTCTGTACGTATACCTATGTATATATTCATATAATCATACACAAGTTAAATGTTGTTTAAAACACTTTTCCAATGCTTTAGTATCATGATATGCTCTAATGCTGCTCTGTTATTTTCAAATTTATGAAATCAGGAAATGATGGCATCCTTCCATCTATTTGGTAACTAATTCAAATTCTCTTAAACTGTAGGGACTTCTGCATGAGGAGCAGTAGATGAAATCTTTAATTGTGCAGTATTAGCATTTAAGGTTTCCCACTGTAACCATCTATGGCTTTTTTTTATAACAGCTGACTTATCAGCAGTATTTACTGACATCTTTAAGTCATTTGACTTCTTTTTATTATTGTCACAAATGATATGGTCCTCATCTCCAAATATATCAACATAGTTGTCAATCATGATTTGTATAATAGACATCTGTAATACCACAAGGTATAAACAAGATCCTCTATTATTTCACATAGTTTACCAAATTGAAATCAATAAAAAATTGAAATCCAAAATCATGAGGAAAATAGCAGTTAGTCCAAAGAGATATGAACCTGTGAAGTATCTGTCTTAAATGGAGACACAAAGTTCTTTGCACTGTTTAAACATATTGCAAAGAATTGGGGATCTATTAAGCAATGTAATAATTAAGAACTGATATGATGCCAGACTAACTGAATAAAACAAATTAATGACCTCACAGGTTTCTTGAATTGGTGATACTTTGCAGGGTGTGTGAGGAGGTGGAGTTTTCTTTTGATGGTTTGAATGGAATGACTGACTAATTCCAGAAATCATAATTTATGACACCATCTTTGTGAAAACTTTTGGGTGGATTAAGTGGCTTGGCTTCCCCATAGGAGGTTTGTCATTGGTTAGAACTTAAGGTGACAGAAGTCAGGTGCGATTTGCAGTGTCCTTTCTGTGCTTTGTGTTTGCTGCCTGAGTTGAGAGCCACCAGCTCTCTGCTTCCTGTTGGTTGTCCTACCTTCCTGCAGATATGCTTCTCTGACATGACTTTGAAGGACTGTAATCTGTCTGGATAGCTAATTCCCAAGTAAGTATTTACTTCTGTAAGTTGTTTTAGTCCAGCTGTTTTATTAAAGCAATAGGAAAATTACTAAGAGAAGAAGGTGGTGAGAAGTGGGAACTTAGGTGAAAAAACTGCCTCCAGATTGGGAAGTCTATGGGATATTGGCTTGATTAACAATTGAATTATTAGGGCAGAGATCTCCAGGATAGTGCCACCCTGGAGCTATTATTGAGACAGAGAGATATGTGGTGCAGGACAGGAGGTTGCACTCCTACACAGCTTCTGCTACATTCCTTGTGTCCAGGTTCCTGCCCTGCTTCAGTGTAGTCCCTGACATTTCTCAGTGGTTAACTGGTAACTGGATGTATACCATGAAGTGTAACCTGTCCTCCAGAAGTTGATTTCATCACTTTTTTTTCATAGGAAGTGTAGCAAATTAAGTCACTTTCTAAATTGAACAAGGTATTCCCTGGGCTTTCCTATTCCATTTTTGTTGTTGTTGTTGTTGCTGTTGTTGTTGTTGTTTTCGAGACAGAGTTTCTCTGTATAGCCCTTGCTGTCCTGGAACTCACAATGTAGACCAGGCTGGCCTCGAACTCAGAAATCCACCTGCATCTGCCTCCCAAGTACTGGGATTAAAGGCGTGTGTCACCACTGCCTGGCAACATGTAATTCTTATAGGTCTGCTTTTATATGTTACTTGGCCTTTTCCCCTTGCAGCTTTTAATATACTTTCTTTGTCCTCTATATTCAGTGTCTTAGGTAATGTATGCCAAGGGAACAAAGCAACAAGTTGGAGAACCAGGGAGATTAATATAGGCAGACAGATGGTATCCACTGGAGTCCGGGACCGGGGAACAAGAGGCTGTAGTCAGTGTGCTATAGCAACGCTGGATGTGAGACTCAGGGATTTGATTTGCAGGTGTGGAAGGTGAGGTCAACATCTGCAGTTAGTTCACCTGCTTTCCTGCCTAGAGTATGTATTAGTATTTTCTCTCTTTTGTGTGTGTGTGTGTGTGTGTTTCATTTGTTTTTGTTTGTTTGTTTGGTTTTTAAGACAGGTTTTTTCTACTGCTTTCAAAAAACCAATTGATTGAGATATCTGGGGTCTGAGAAAGGACCACCTATTCTCTTGAATATTTTGTACAGAAACCAAGAATTTAACTAAAGCTTGGGAGGAGCCCTGTTACCCTCCACCCCCAGGGTTTCTTTGGGTACCTAAGGATATGCTTGAATTCACTTTATTGATCTTAAACTCAGAGATCTGCCTGCTTCAGTCTCCCAAGTGCTGGGATTAGAGGCATGTGCCAGCATGCAAAGGTAGTGGCCTGAATAATTTTAAGAAGGACTGTGTAGTCTCTCTGGGCTAAGGCAGGTTTTGATATGCATGCTGTGCAGACAGTTGCAGGGAGTCATGAAGTCAGTCCGGGCTAGCTGCACTGAAATACATGTGTCATAGGAGTTTCAAGTTGCAGTCCTTGGCTCCTCTGAAGTGGAAAATTAAGGGTTCCCTGGAAAGTCCATTGTATTGGATGGCGTTTTGCTGGGGCAAAGGCATGAAGAAGTGTTTTCCTGGAGTGGACACAGGGGAAAGACTAAGGCTCCCTCGTGAAGGGACATTAAGCTAAAGCAGACACAGGTCAAAGGATTCTCTGCTAAAGACAAGCACACGTTAATCTGCTTTACACTGTGTAACTGAGCTGCACTTGTTGGGATTCCATGGAGGGAAATGCACCAAGGGACTTCTGGGGGCGTGCTGCAGTTTCTTGCTGCTTCGGTGGACTTGGGCTGAGCAGCAGCCTGATTTCAGCTGAGTCAGACACACGCTGAGGTGAGACACACGCTGAGACAAGACATATGAAGGACATGTGAGGAGGCTGCCCTTGGTTTGCTTACAGAGCTAGATGCGCGATGCCTGTAGGTCTTGCATCTTTGCTGATCTTCGATTCCCTGAGAGAGGCACAGCAGAGACCTTCCCTGGCTTACCTCAGGGCCCCTCCTGCTGACTCAAGCTGAGGCTGAGGCATGGCTGACTCTGCTAGGTAGTGCTGCCGACACTGGTTCATATTTGCTATCACGTCTCTTCCAAACTGGACTGCTGATGCATCTATGAGGTGTTTGGGAGTGGATCGAGCTACTGCTGCTGACCTGTGAACTGAACTGCTGATTTTCAGACAACACAGATGGGAGGTACTCCAAAGAACTATGTCTAATCTGGTCCATGTCCCCAATATTGTTTCCTTCCCACCACCTCTGGTAGGTGATGGGGTTAAAGGAAGGTAAAAATATTTAAGAACCATCATTAAAAATAGGTTTTTAAAAAATTAAAGTTACACTCCTGCTTTCTAGTTACTGAGAAAGATGCCTGGCTGTTCTGGAACTCACTAGGTAGACCACAGTGGCTTAAAACTGACAGAGATATGCCTGTCTTTGCCTCCTGAGTACTGGGATTAAAGGCATGGACCACCACCCCACCCAGTCAACAGTTCTTAGGAAGCTTCACTCATACCTGTCATGGTGCTGAGCCTGTGCCTAACATGCGGGCCACTAAGAGATAAAGCCACTCTTGTCTTCCCACTCAAGGGGTTCTGCTTGTACTTCCATTCCAACATCTATGACACAAACTGTTCTTCTGCACCTAACTTTTACTTTTTTCTTTTGTCATTTGGACATTAGTGTTGAAATCAGACACTTTATGAATCATAAGCAAATTGCAAAAGTTAAAAAAATCATGAATGAAAATCAATAATTTACATTTTACAATCATCAGACTCTTTTCTAAATTTAGAAAAATACAAGCAACATCTATCACATTAAAGAAACATAAGAGTTAACTCTGATATCTCTTCTGTTATCTACTCTAATAGGAACTAATATTGAGAGCACCATTAAGAAATTAGTGTACTTACTTGCCACAGATCAGCTTGGGCATCCATATGGTAGGCAAACTGAGGCAGGCAGCCATTGCAAGTCAGTGCTTAGAGCTGCTGACAAGGGAGGATCCAGATACCTACAGATGCCACTGGTAAAGGCAGCCAGGAATTAGAGAAATTACTCCACAGACTTTTTTTATGAGAAAACAAAGCTTACATTAATGGGGCTGGCACTCCCTGAGGGTAGTGGAAAAACTATGAACTCTTTTTAACAAGGGGCCCTGAAAGAAAGATAAGGAAAGAGAAAATTCTTTCTTTCTCTCTGTCTCTCTGTCTCTCTGTCTCTCTGTCTCTGTCTCTGTCTCTGTCTCTCTCTCTCTCTCTCTCTCTCTCTCACACACACACACACACACACACACACACACACACACACTGTGTGGATGAAACAAAAGACAGAGTCCAGTAACTTCATATACACAAACACACATGCATTCAAACACACATACATTCATACATACAGACCTATACACAGACAGACAGACATTCACACATAGATTGGTTAGAGCAAAGCTCCAGCAAGCAGGCGTCACACACTTCTCACATAGATACATAAATGCACACAATAGGTGGATGGAGCGAGCTCCAACACACACCCAGACAAGCCTTACACAGTTCAGCCGCACAGCACCTTTGTAGGATTTTAGCATAGTCTGAATACTCAGCACTACTCCTCCCCTAAAGACTGCAAATCAGAGGCGTATCCCTACAGTGCTTTCCTTGTCCTGTGCCTCCTTTCTTCTCGGATATAATCCAGTGGCCATGAGCATCTTCTGGAAGCTGAGCAAGAGGCAAGCTGTCTCATGCACTGCCCCATAACTGGGTCTTCTGGATTTCAGCAGAGAGCCTTTCAGGAAAGAGCCTCATTCTTATACTAGAAGATTGTCACTGGGCAAGGCAGAGAGAGGCCTTCACTGTCAGCAGGTCCAGACAGCTACTTGTCTCTCTCAGTGGCCTGGAGGCCTGGAGGAATATCCAGAAATGTCTCATAGAAGCCTCCAAATGAGTAGCTCCTAATTCTGGTAACTCTCCTTGCAAGTTTCATAAAATACCTTCTCTTGGTGTTGCACTGCAGCCAGATTCCACTTCTCAGGGAAGTATGCACAGGTGACATTTGACATCAGGTTCCCAGAAACTTTTCCATGGAGGACAAAGGACTAACTGCCTCTAGATAGAGAGGAGACAGAGGTGATGCATAGGAAAATGGAGATTATAAAGGTAAAATGGAGAACACTCCTCACATATTCTCTCTACCTCTCTACCCCCGCAGATTTATATTCTCCATTTTTAAGAATAACACACACACACACACACACACACACACACACACATACACACAGACACACACGTACACACGAAAATCAAAGCAAACAAAAAACAATAATATAAACAATGTTTAAAAACGAAGCAAAGTTTTGATTTGCATTTCCCTAGTGATTGATGACGTTTAACATTTCTTTTTTTTTCTTTCTTTTTTTATTGATATATTTTTATTTCCATTTCAAATGATTTTCCCTTTTCAGGGTCCCCACTCCCCATAAGTCCCATAAGCCCTCTTCCCTCCCCCTGTTCCTCCATCCACCCCTTCTCACCTCCTTGTTATGGAATTCCCCTATACTCTTGCACTGAGTCTTTCCAGAACCAGGGGCCACTCCTCCATTCTTTTCGGACATCATTTAATTTGTGGATTATGTCTTGGGTATTCAAAGTTTCTAGGCTAATATCCACTTATCAGTGAGTGCATACCATGATTGATCTTTTGAGACTGGGTTACCTCACTTAGTATGATGTTCTCCAGCCCCATCCATTTGTCTAAGAATTTCATGAATTCATCGTTTCTAATGGCTGAATAGTACTCCATTTTTTGTATCCATTCCTCCATTGAAGGACACCTAGGTTCTTTCCAGCTTCTGGCTACTACAAATAGGGCTGCTATGAATATAGTGAAGCATGTGTCCTGTCCTTATTGCATGCTGAAGAATCCTCTGGATATATTATGCCCAGGGTATATAACAGGGTCCTCAGGAAGTGTCATGCACAGTTTTCTGAGGAACCGCCAGACTAATTTCCAAAGTGGCTGCACCATCTTGCAATCCCACCAGCAGTGGAGGAGTGTTCCTCTTTCTCCACATCCTCCAACACCTGCTGTGTCCTGAGGTTTTGACCTTAGCCATTCTGACTGGTGTGAGGTGAAATCTCAGAGTTGTTTTGATTTGCATTTCCCTAATGATTAATGATGTTGAACATTTCTTAAGGTGTTTCTCAGCTCTCAGAAGTTCTTCATGTGAAAATTCTTTGTTTAGCTCAATACCCCACTTTTTAATGGGGTTATTTGGTTCTCTGGGTTCTACCTTCTTGAGTTCTTTGTATATATTAGATATTAGCTCTCTGTGGGATTTAGGGTTGGTGAAGATCCTTTCCCAATCTGTTGGTTGACATTTTGTTTTTTTGACAGTGACCTTTGCCTTACAGAAACTTTGTAGTTTTATGAGGTCCCATTTGTCAATTCTTGATTTTAGAGCATAAGCCTTACATATTAATGTTTGATAAACTTTTACATAAACTCAGTAAACAGTTGTATTACCAAACTTCTGCTTCTTACCCCAGATAGAGAGCCCAAAACAGACCAAAGTATGTATACCACACAAGTACAGTTAATAAAACAGTGAGTTTTATTGGAATTTTTTACAGAAATACTGGTGAGAGCTTACTCACAGAAGAACAAATGATTCAAAAACAGTTGCACCATCAAAGCCCACCCCAGGACTGGCAAGAGCATGAAAATTTGGGAACCCGAAACACTCCTTTCAGGCAGCTCAACATATTGGACAGAGAGCGCTTCCCAAGGGATGCAGTTGATCTACATCTATTTCACATAGCTGGGTTGGGTTTTGAGTCTTTGCAGCTTGGCTTGTTTGAGAGTGATTCACACAGGGGCTTGCCTTGTTTATTCTTTGGAAGAAAGAGCCTAGAAAATCTGGTTACTTTCAGGGATTCTTGATGCTAGTTGGAGTTGTTTCTCTTCCTGCTGAAAAAGAGAGTTCCTGTGGACTAGAAAGCTTCAGTCTCAGAGGAAACTGTTAGAGTAACAGTGCAAAGCTAGAAGGAGGGTTATCTGAGGTATCTTGTGAGACAGTGCTTTAGAAAGGGTGGACACAACTTAAGTTAGTAATCTAAATAACAAGTACAAAGAACACACGTCCATGGTGATTCGAAGAAAAGGTTCCTCTTATATAACCATGCATGCCACAGATAGATGGGTTGAAATCAATCCTGAGAGTAATGATTTCACAGTTATCACTGTCCATTTTTTAAGATATTTTCTCCAGATTTATTAGTCCTTTTGAAATGTGTAAATGAAATACATAGTCTTTCTATTGGTCCCTATACTCAGTGGAACATCCTTTAAAAAATAAACTAAATTTTTCATATACACAGATTATTTTAACAACTGTTATTGGCAATATTTTCAAACAGGAGGCTGCCATAAGTCCTCCTACGTAGGTATGAGCATACCTACAAATAATATGCAGTAAAATTGATCACTAAATGAACCTCCAATAATGATTATTGGAAAAAAATCCAAAAGTCCAAATACAGCTTATTCCCCTCAATATACAATATTCACAGAAAGAAACCACAACAGAAATGGAAAATGGGTTGATAATGGGTTGAAATGGGTTGAAAATGGCTGTATCTGATTCTTGGTTAGGAGGTGTGAACTAGTTTTAAGAAAGTAATCTACCACTGATTAAATACTTATTTTGAGGTATATGTGATGCCAATAGCACCTTTTCTGCTATATTAATTTCTGCTAAATTATGCCTCCTTCAAGGGAGGATGTGTGTGTCATCAAACCACAAGTTTCTACATGCTTCAAATCTACCTAAAATTAAATGTAGTAAATAATGGAGTTTTGAATAAATAATATCTAATGTAAAGATTTAGAGAATTTGGTAGTTTCAAGTACTCTTACAATGTACTTGGAATTTAAAGGGTTTCTACCAAATTCGGCTGTAGATGAGGGTATTGTGAAGTTTTGGAAATTCATAACATCTCAACCACAACATACCCCCTATAGAAGCGGTAAACACCCTGCCTGGACAGCTTTCTTACACCAGAGTGAGGTTAGTCTCTGCAGCAAGCGTTCCTTCATCTTCTCCTCTGCTGTGCTCCAGCGAGGATCAGTGCAGTCCCCTGGCGCCTTTTACTTGTGGATCTCTGCTGACACTACTTGCCTAAAGTCTGTACTTCTAGCTCCCTGTCTGCTCCGTCCACCCACCCCTGCGTTCTCTTATCTCTCTCATTCTGAGGGCCACTCAGAACTAAGGAAGTCATGACAGCCTTTACCCCTGAGTGCTTTGCTATCCATACCCGTTCTCCCACAGTTATCTCAGCAATGTCTATGCACAGGAGTCCTGAGTCGTGCATTGCTTTTGTCAGGTTTACAGTTTCAAACAGCAGGGAACCAATAAAATGTATTCAGTTTAGATGTCCCTAATTCTTCCTCATGATTAGATTCAAACTATGAATTTTTATAGAAATATTAGGTCTCATGTCAGAAGGTGCATGATAATGAATTTTTCTGTTGGTGGTGACATTAACCTTATTTATTTTGAAATGCTGACTCTCAGGTTGCTCCTAGCAAAGTAACAACTTTTCTATTTGTAACTAGTAAGCATCTTGTGGAGAAGTGCCTATGACTACAAACATCTTCCAGCAAACCACAGATTTCCACAAAAGTAAGGGTCAAAGAATTATTTCATAACGGTATTTTTATATATTTATTGTCTTGCCTTGTACTTTAATTTAAAATCTTTAATTTTCTTTTCTTTTTTTTCTACAAGGTCTCACCCTATAGCCCATGCTAACCTAAAAATGTGTGTAGTATAGCTGAAACACTTGTGAGTGCAAGAATGTAAAACACAACTACTATACAATATAAAAATATGACTTATCTAATGATTTTGGTCAGAGTTTAATAGCCAAAATATTACTATAAAATTGTTGTGTGTGGGGTGTGTGTGGGTGTGAGTGTGTGTGTGTACTGAGAGGCTAGAAAGTAATATGAGATCCCTCAGAGCTGGAGTTCCAGGCATTTCCAAGATACCCAGCTTGTTACCTGGCGCTAGAATCAGAATTCTAGTTGTCATGGTAGATTAGTAAGCCCTTTTAGCCAGTGAATTATCTTTCCAGCCCAATAAAAGTGTTACTACAGCAAAAGATGAGAAGCAGCGTAACTAGAAAAGAAAGAGGATAGGAAAATGACTTATTTGAGATGTAATGCTGGATGAAGTTTATTTCAGTAAATAGCCAAGGAAATGTAAATGTATAGCTCATTCAATATGTTTATCTGCTGTGCATATAATATTGAGTACAAAGAAGGGACAGGGCCACATCCAGTCGATTCTTGTTATATTTTTTAAGGTTGACAGTATATTTTAAAAATTAAACTATCAATGCATTCCTTCCCCATTATCCTTTCCTCCCTTCAGCTTCTACTATACCCACCTCAAAGGGACTAGTCTTCTTTAAATGTGATTCTCTCTCTCTCTCTCCCTCTCTCTCTCTCTCTCTCTCTCTCTCTCTCTCTCTCTCTCTCTCTCTCACACACACACACACACACACACACATAAACACACACGCACACAATTTACATTTCTTTGGGTTTTGTTGTTGTTTGTGTATTTGCTGGTGCACACCTTTAATTGAAGCATTCAGGAGAAAGAGTCAGGTAGATCTCATGTCAGTCAAGTTCACATACTGAAGTTTAAATTACTCAGGGCTACACAGTGAGACCCTGTTTCAAAACAAATACACACACACACACACAAACACACACACACACACAATTATTTAATATAACGTAGTTTATTTGTTTGTAGCATGTGGGATGGGAGAGGCACACATGAGAAATTAAGATGTCAAGTCGTAGGAGTCTGTTTCATCCAGCTACCTCGTGGGATTCCAGGGCCAAACACATTTACTCTGGCCTGCTTTGAAATGCCTTTTCCTGCCAAGGCTTGCTAGTCATAAAACACTTTTTTCTTGAAGAATTTCTTTTGTTTTTTTCCATTTTGATTTAAGTTCCAAGTAAGGTTCTTCTGTATAGAGATAATCTCTTATAAGCATCACCTGACAATAAAAAAGCCTATGGCCAATGAGCTGAGGTAGGAAATTGGAGGTGGGGCACAGGCAGGAGAAGAGAGGATTCTGGGAAATAGTGAGACAATTAAGAGAGATTGGAGAGACACACTGGGAGAGATGCTGAAGGAAGACAGTAAGGAAGAAGCAGTCAGGGACTGAAGGAGCTGTAACTAACCAGCAGGTAGATGAATTCAGGATAAAGGGGGATTCTCCAGGGAACACTGTGGAGGCCCAAAGCATGAGATCTGAGCAGAGCTTGAGGAGATGTACATAAGCCAGCAGGTGGCTGAAATCAGGATAGAATAAAGAAGGTTAGCACCAGGCTTGGACACAGGAGACTGAGGACCGGTAAGTAACTGTGTGGTAGAGAGGATAGTTTCATTGGGTTATATAAGTTATGAGTTAGTAAGGAAATGAACTAAAGCTTACAGCCTAGGAATCTATTAATAAATGATTAGTTTCAAAGTCATCATTGTGGGAGCAGGGGCTAGGAGGAAAAATTGAATTTTTTAATCATTTCTGTATTATTGTTAAATTTCAAAACTGTTGGAGGAGCTGACAAGATGGTTCAGCTGGTAAATTAGGCATTTGTCACCAAGTCTGATGACTTGAATTTAGTCCTGGCAGGGATTAAAGTAATCTAAAATTTTCTAAACCCCTCCCCCCAAAAGAATAGATTGCATTGGATTTGAGGTATGCAGTCTCAGAATTGATTGTTTTCTATACCCTTGTGGCTCTGGGCCGATCTCTATCACCCCAAACCATTAAGAAGCCCCTTTTGTCTAACTAGTAGTTTAGCCTGCTTAGGGCTAAGAAGCAAAGAAGAGGGCCTCCTCTCCGCCTGTGCCTGGCTGATCCCCACTCCTGGGCTGAAAGCTCTCTTGAGGCCAGTGAAACCAAGAACTGGGGCGCAGGGGTGGAGGGAGTAACTTCAGAGAGTTCTCAGAGAGTTCAGAGCTAGAGTGGCTCTGGAATCTTAGCACCACCTTAGACCATTCTCTGATCTTCCCCTGACTCGCAGGATAATGACTGAGAAACCAAGTGGACTCAGAACAGGGGCTGAGACCTATTATTGACTTCAGCTACCTCAGTTCCTGAAGGATCGCCCTGGGACAACTTTGCCTTGGGTGCAGATCACAGGGTCCAGGGACTTTGACCTCAGCCAAAAAGTGAAAGGGAGCTAAGAACAACCCTGGGAACTTTCCTACCTCAGTCAGGAAGGGCAGGAAGGAGAGCCTGGTGCACATGCTGAAGCCTGCAAGGACCGGTCCTTCCCAGTCTTTGTGCCCTGCTGCTTTCCAGCCTGGCAGTGGGGTTGCCAATGTCAATGTGACCTTAGCCAGGTAGCTCTTAGGGCCTCTCTCTCCTCAGATTTACCCTTGGTCTGTGTCATCTCTGGAGGTCCCAGCTCAGTTGTAGCTACTCTGGACTCTTCTGCTCATATTGAGATTAGTGTTCATTCCTTGTTAAGATGATATTTTTTTCTTTTTTCTCTGGGGGGTGTTGTTGTTTGTGTTTATGTGTGAGGAACTGTTGACTGGCTGTGCACAGGAATGGAACGCTGGTGCCCATAGACTGCAGCCTGCTCCATCTTCCCTAGCTGTGCCTGAGGCAGCTTGCTTGGGATCCTGGTTTCTGAGAGAACAGGTGTCTTCCCCCCCTCCTTGATCTACACTTGTTCCTGTTCTTTGACATAATTTTAGTGAAGCTGAAAGCACAGCTCAGTAATAGATTCCTACCTAGTTGTGTAGGAGTCTGCAGAGTTAGGACTTGCTTATTCTTGGCAGGAAGGCTACTCCTGTGGGCTGGGAAAAGAATACAATGAAACATTCTCCTGGTAGTCTCTCAAGGCCTGCTTAAGCACTGCAAAAGCATCCTAGAAAATCTACTGAGAGTGTTTAAGTATAAAATGGACATAAACATAATGAAATTTGCCTTACTTTTACCAAAGTTTGGGGTCAAAGCACAAAATAAAACAGGGAGAATCCACTTGAGTGCTGGGAGCTCTGTAGCAGCATGGGAGCGAGGGACCACAGCAGGTGGGGTGGCTTGGGGTTCAGGTACTGGTGTGAGGTTCCCCATTGCTCAACCCCCATTGCTCACCCCAGTACAGTTCTGCTCTCATTCAGGTTTGTGATATTTAATATTAAAAGTAAATAAACATATGTGGAACATGATTCATTTTTGAATGAGCATTAAAATTTCTTAAACTTTTTAAAAACACAACATATGTTGGAAAAAATAACAATTTGCTGAAAAACCAAAGCATTCATAGGTTTTAGGTTGAAGTTTGACCAGTTTATAAGACAAGTTTGTGTTTTAGTGGGTAAAAAATTAGATAGTCTAGAAAATACTCCTGTCAGGTGTTCATGGAATGTATTTTTGAAGACTTATAGAAAGCATTATCCTGGAAATAAAAAGCATAGCTCTCCTTACTTGATAACTTTGTTTCTGTAGGGAATTGGTATTGAATATTGCTACTGTGTAACTTTCCATGAAGACACTGCCAAGTTAAAAGCTAGTTTTCTAGATCTGAAGAATCAAGGTAGAACACTTCTGGATCCCATTAGACTATCATAAGAATCAAATTAGTTATTATATACATATCTTACAGTGCAGCCTGGAATCGAGAACCAATCAATGGATGTGAAATGATCACTTTCCTTCTTGGCACTAAATACCAAACTGAAGACTGCAGTTGGTAAGGCAACCACTGAAGTCTGAGGATTCTTTAGTAGCCAGGGTGACAGGCCATTGTGATGTCAAGATTCAAAGGCTCATCTATAACTGACAAAGTGACAAGTGCATTTCATGTCCTTCAGTCTTTTGGCTTTAAAATTGTATTCTTTTAACTATTATTGAAACATAGGAATTTTTATTAAATAACATATTTTATAAAAAATATTTGTGACTTTTTATATATATATATATATACTCACATGTATAGGTAGATAGGTAGATAGATAGATGAGAGAGAGAGAGAGAGAGAGAGAGAGAGAGAGAGAGAGAGAGAGAGAGAGAGAGAGAGAGAGAGAGAGAGAGATCAGTAAAATATCTGTTCAAGAAGAGGAGGAATTATGCCCTGTTTTCTGAGGAACCACCAGACTGATTTCCAGAGTGGTTGTAACAGCTTGCAATCCAACCAGCATTGGAGGAGTTTTCCTCTTTCTCCACATCCTCACCAGCTCCTGCTGTCTCCTGAGTTTTTGATCTTAGCCATTCTGACTGGGGTGAGGTGAAATCTCAGTTTTCTTTTGATTTGAATTCCCCTGATGACTAAGGATGTTGAACATTTCTTTAGGTCCTTCTCATCCTTTCACTATTACTCAAGTGAGAATTCTTGTTTGATTCTGTAACCCATTTTAATAGGGTTATTTGGCTCTCTGGAGTCTAATTTCTTGAGTTCTTTGTATATATTGGATATTAGCCCTCTCTCGGATGAAGGGTTGGTAAACCAATTTGTTGGTTGCTGCTTTGTCCTATTGACAGTGTCCTTTGCCTTACAGAAACTTTGTAGGTTTATGAGGTCCCATTTGTCAATTCTTCATCTTACAGCATAAGCTATTGGTGTTCTGTTCAGGAAATTTCCCCTGTGCTCATGTGCTCAAGGCTCTTCCCCAGTTTTTTTTCTAATAGTTTTGGTGTGTCTGGTTTTAGATCCACTTGGACTTCTTGAGCTTAGTAAGGTGATAAGAATGGGTAGATTTGCATTTTTCTGCATGCTGACCTCCAGTTGAACCAGCACCATTTGTTGAATAGTCTGCCACTCTTTGGCACATACCCTGAGGATTCCCTAGCATGTAATAAGGACACATGCTCCACTATGTTCATAGCAGCCTTATTTATAATAGCCAGAAGCTGAAAAGAACACAGATATCCCTCAACAGAGGAATGGGTACAGGAAATGTGGTGTATTTACTCTATGGAATACTACTCAGCTATTAAAAACAATGAGTTACAAACTATATGAGATTTCTTGTGGCATTTTTAGGCTCACTTCTGTTTACCAATTTCAATAAAATAAATAAAGGAAATGCTGTGTGAAGCAAGGATAATCATCCTTGTAGAAACAGGACAGTAACTCGTAAACAAATTCTTAACTCAGTTTGGTATGCCATTTAATAGGTAAACATGTTTTTATTACTAGGAATGTCAGCTCTTCACAAGACAGGCTATATTGTTTAAAGCTAATTGAAGGCATGGAAAGTAAAAATGAAAGTAGTCAAAAGGAAGGAATTTTATATTTACATTACATTTGTTTTATATTATATTAGGAAAATGAATTTGTCAGAGTGAAAATGTGTAACTTGGTCACGTCAAGGGACCTGAGTGAAGTAATTGTAGAGACAAATAAGAAGAAATAGTTGAACTTTAGAAAGTTCTACAGAATAACATTTTTTTCTGAAAAACCAAATGAAAGACACAAAACTATGTTCAATCGTGAAGTAAAGAAAATAAACTTAAGTCTAATCAAAGACTTCTTGGATAATACTGACATATAAGTATCACTTATTGCACCTATTCTGATATCTTGCTGTATTGGTTAATGTCATACTTCATAGGTGTTGCAAGTGAGTACAACTGTCAATTGCTTCCTTGACATGTCAATTTACCTATTGTTTTATGTACCATAGAAACTCATCTTCAAGTCATATTCTATACTCAAAGGATAAGCAGGCTGAGAAAGAAATTAGGGAAATGACCCCCTTCACAATAGCCACAAACAGTATAAAGTATCTTGGGGTGACTCTTACCAAACATGTGAAAGATCTGTATGACAAGAACTTCAAGACTCTGAAGAAGGAAATGGAAGAAGACCTCAAAAAATGTGAAAACCTCCCATGCTCATGGATCGGTAGAATCAATATAGTTAAAATGGCCATTTTGCCTAAAGCACTATACAGATTCAATGCAATACCCATCAAAATCCCAACTCAATTCTTCACAGAGTTAGAAAGAGCAATTATCAAATTCATCTGGAACAACAAAAAACCCAGGATAGCTAAAACTATTCTCAGCAACAAAAGGAAATCTGGGGGAATCAGTATCCCTGACCTCAAGCAATACTACAGAGCAATAGTGTTAAAAACTGCATGGTATTGGTACAGTGACAGGCAGGAGGATCAATGGAACAGGATTGAAGATCCAGAAATGAACCCACACACCTATGGCCACTTGATCCTCGACAAAGAGGCTGAAAACGTCCAATGGAAAACAGATAGCCTTTTCAACAAATGGTGCTGGTTCAACTGGAGGTCAGCATGCAGAAGAATGTGAATTGATCCATCCTTGTCTCCTTGTACTAAGCTCAAATCCAAATGGATCAAGGACCTCCACATAAAGCCAGACACTCTGAAGCTAATAGAAAAAAAAACTGGGGAAGACCCTTGAGGACATCGGTACAGGGAGAAAGTTTCTGAACAGAACACCAATAGCGTATGCTCTAAGAGCAAGAATTGACAAATGGGACCTCATAAAATTACAAAGTTTCTGTAAGGCAAAGGACACCATCAAGAGGACAAATCGGCAACCAACAAATTGGGAAAAGATCTTCACCAATCCTACATCAGATAGAGGGCTAATATCCAATATATATAAAGAACTCAAGAAGTTAGACTCCAGAAAACCAAACAACCCTATTAAAAAATGGGGTACAGAGTTAAACAAAGAATTCTCACCTGAAGAACTTCGGATGGCGGAGAAGCATCTTAAAAAATGCTCAACTTCATTAGTCATTAGGGAAATGCAAATCAAAACAACCCTAAGATTTCATCTTACACCAGTCAGAATGGCTAAGATTAAAAATTCAGGAGACAGCAGGTGTTAGAGTCTCAGTTTATTAAGAGAGGTACTGAAACAAATGTAATGTGCACCTATGTGGGTTTCTGAGTATATGCGATGCATGTGAAAATGTGTATGATCTCTGTGTGTGTTTGTGTGTATCAAATATATGCAGATCACCATTGATATATTTAGAACTTTGAGCTTATCTATGTTAGAAGCCAGAGTCAAGTATTGGTCTTGTTCCCATCTCTTTTTTAAACAGGTTCTCTTTTGTGCACTACTGAACAACATGCCAGGAATATCTGTTAATTCTGAACTGCAAATCCTTACTCCAGGTAGAAGTTTTAGTTTAGAGATTTTTGAAGTACAATAGCCAGTTTTGTTTGTTTTTTAATGTACATTTTGATGGACCAAATTCATGTTACAAAGCATGAATCTCAATTGATTAGACACTGATCTGTCATTTCAGGCCATTTTGTTTATCTATCTATCTATTTATCATCTATCTATCTATCTATCTATCTATCTATCTATCTATCTATCTATCTATCTATTTTTGCACTCCAGATTTTATTCTCATCATCTGCACTCTGAATGTTCCACTTCACATACCTCCTCCCCCCAACCCGGTCTCCACAAGGATGTGCCTAACACCCTCACCACACCCCTGCTCCACCCCACCAGATCTCTAAATCCCCTGGGGCAGCCAGTCTCTTGAGGGTTAGGAACATTTTCTCTGACTGAAACCAGACCCAGCTGTCCTCTGCTGTATATGTGTGGGGAGCCTCATATCAGCTGGTGTATGTTGCCAGGTTGGTTGGTGGTTTAGTGCTTTGAGAGACCTCGGGGTCCAAGTTAATTGAGAGTGCTTTTTCTCCTACCAGGTCACCCTCTTGTTCTCATTCTTCTAACTTTCCTCTAATTCAGCCATGGGAGTCAGCAGCTTCTGTCCATTGGTTGGGTGCAAATATCTGCATCTGACTCTTTCAGCTGCTTATTGGGTCTTTCGGAGGCCAGTCATGATGGCACCCTTATTCTTAAATCTCCATAGCCTCAGGATAGTGTCAGGCCTTGGGGCCTCCACTTGAGCTGGATCCCACTTTGGGCCTGTCCCTGGTCCTTCTTTTCCTCAGTCTCCTCTTCATGTCCATCCCTGCAGTTCTTTCAGACAGGAACAATTGTGGGTCAGAGTTTGTCTGTGGGATGGCAACCCTATCCCTCACTTGATGCCCTGTCTTCTTGCTGGAGGCAGGCTCTATAAGGTTCCTCTCTCTACTGTAGGGATTTCATCTGAGGTCCTGCCCTTTGAGTCCTGAAAGCCTCTCACCTCCCATGTCTCTGGTACATTCTGCAAGCTCCCCCCACAACCCCCTACTTCCTGAGGTTGCCTGTTTCCATTCTTTCTGCTGGCCCTCAGGGCTTCAGTCCTTTTCTGTCACCCAATAACAGACCAGGATCCCCTTCCCCCAACCCAAGCTCCCATCTGTCCACGTTCCCTCCCAGTTCTTTCCCTACCCTCTTGTGATTGCTTTCTTTTTTTTTTTTATGTATGAAGCATATGGTTTTTATTATAATATGAGAGGAGCTAATGAAATAATGCATGTGAATGGGCTTTGTAAAGTAAAAAGCACAGATAACAACAAGCACTAAGTGTCCTTTAGTACAGTTCAGAAGAGTTCACGATTATAGGGAAATTGCTTCTAAAAGGCACTATCTTAGTGTTTCCACTGATGTGAAGATACCACAACTCTTTTTTTTCTTTTTATTATTATTATTATTATTATTCGATATAATTTATTTACATTTCAAATGATTTCCCCTTTTCTAGCCCCCCCACTCCCCGAAAGTCCCGCAAACCCCCTTCTCTTCCCCTGTCCTCCCACCCACCCCTTCCCACTTCCCCATTCTGGTTTTGCTGAATACTGTTTCACTGAGTCTTTCCAGAACCAGGGGCCACTCCTCCTTTCTTATTGCTTTCTTCTTACTCTGGTGGTACTGAGCCATCCTCACCTGATCCCTTCAGCTTGTTTAACTTCTTGAGTTCTGTGGACTGTATCTTTGGTATTCTGTATTTCTTTTTCTTTTTTGTTAATATCCACTTATTACTGATTACATATCATGTGTGTCATTTTGTGACTGAGTTACCTCACTCAAGATATTTTCTAATTCCATCCATTTGCTTGCAACACTCAGGATGTTCTCCTGCTTAATAGCTGAGTAGTGTTCCATTGTGTAAAGGAACTACATATTCTGTTTCCATTCTTCTGTTCTGGGACATCTTGGTTGTTTCCAGCTTCTGGCTATCGCAAAAAAGGCTACCATGAACACAGTGGAACACTTGTCCCTATGGAATAATGGGGCATCTTTTGGGAATATTCCTAAGACTGGTATTGCTGGGTCTTCAGGTAGATCTATTTCCATTTATCTGAAGAACCTCCAGAATGATTTCCAGAATGGTTGTACCACTTTGCCATCCTACCAGCAATGGAGGAGTGTTCCTTTTTCTGCACATCCTTGTCAACATTTGTTGTCAGCTGAGGTACTGAGCTTAGGCATTCTGATTGGTCTAAGGTGGAACCTCAGGCACATTTTGATTTGCCTTTCTCTGATCACTAAGGACTTTGAACATTTGTATATTCCTAAAATTGTAGTCACCTCTAACTTTATTACATGTGATGATTAATGTTGATTATTAATGGAATTTCATTTAGAACTATCTCTGAAAATGGAATCTAGGCATGACTCTAAGGATATATTTATATATTATATATATTATACATTACATTATATATTACATATTACATATTATATATATATATATATATATAATGTATTAATGTCTCTGCTTAAGTAACTGATATGGGCAAACTAACAATGTAACTGGGTTCTACAATTCCTTTCATGGTTCGTTGAATGTATAAAAGGAAGAAGCTTACTGAATATGAATATTCATGATCCTCTGCTTCTCAACTAGGTGAAGGATTTCACTAGTTACAACCTCCTGACATCACAAGTGCTGTTTGATGATATCTTGAGCCCTCAAATAATGAGCTATTTTTCCTAATATAAACAATTTTCTAGAGTACCATTTCACAGAAATAGGAATATTTTTTTTTATAAGTGTTGCTCTAATGCACAGGAGTGAGTCTGATTTTATTGTACAACTAAATAGTTGACACTTAGCCATGGGGAGTATTTTATAGTGACGATATGGAAGAATTTGGGCAGATAAATCCCTACCTTGCAGTTATTGAGCAATACATAGAATGCCCATTTTTGGAACTTTGGAAGAAACAATTACTAACATGAATCTGTCACAGGAATACAGGTGCCTGAGTAACAGAGGTGTCGGAGAATACTGAAAATGCCATTTTCCAAAGACTATGGAGAATCATGAATCAGACAAATTGGAGTCTAAGCAATAACATAATTTAATACCATTTATTAATATTAATAGATAAGAATGTGTAATACATAACATAAAATAAATATAGTGAGTGAAACTATGTAACTATGGTTAAATATAAAACTGAAGTTGTTTCTTGTCATAATCTCTTCTGCTATGGTTAAGAGAGAGGTAGAAGGGAACATTGAAATAAAATGACCAGCAACTTCTTCAGTCATGAGGAAATTTCCATTGTGAAAAGATATATGTTGAAGTTGTTTCATTTTCCCCTGCTAAAGGAAACATAAAAATTTCATTGTACAAACATTCTCAGATGATAGATTCACCCCATTTCAGATAATACTAGTTTTTCAGTATATTTTATGAACAAAGAATCTACACAAAGAATTACTTGAGTTACCACTATATCTGAATTTGAATAATATTGCAGGTTAAGATTCTCACATATGTGTTGTAGTGGATCCCATGCAAATTAATATTTATATCAAATGCTAGGCATTTGGCAAGATCATCTCTCAAACATCATTGTTTTTGTACAAGGATAGCACAGCTTGCTGGCACATGGTTTAACCTTGTAGTAAGTTTAGTGCATTTTTAAATTAAATAATTGTTTCTAAGTGAACTTTTTTAAAAATAATTTCATATCTAAGTTATTCTACATGACTTATGGACCATGGGAAGAAAAGGATAGAAATATAGCAAGTAATATTCTGGAATTCTTACAGGGTTTAAAAAAAGAATTCCCTTGTCATACATACATGTATGTATGTATATATGTATATATGTATGTCTGTATGCTTACCTATGTATATATACATATAGCCACATAATTTAAGTGTTGTTTAAAATATTTTCCAATACTTTATACCATGATATGCTAAATGCTGTTCTGATATTTACAAATTTATGAAATCAAGGAATGATATTATTGTTCCTTCCCTGTGATAACTAATTAAAAGTTCTCTTAACTTGTAGGACCTTCCACCTGTGGAGCATCAGATGAAATCTTTATTTCTGCAGTATGAGCATCTGTGGTTTCCCACTGTGGCCATTTATGTTTTTTATCATAACAGGTTACTTACCAGCAGTATTTACTGATGTCTTTATGTCATCTGACCTCTTTTGGTTATGGTCACAACGATATTGTTATTCTATCCAAATATATCTACACAGTTGTCAATCATGATATGTATGATAGATATCTGTAACACCACAAGGCCAAAAAAAGATTGTCTTGTCATTTCACATACTTTAAAAAATTGAAATCAATAAAAAATTGATATCCAAAATGATATGGAAAGTAGCAGTAACTACAAGCAGATATGAAACTGTGAAATGAAGTCTGTCTGAAATGGAGACTCTAAGTTCTTTGCAACTAACTTAACCTAGTTAAAATTTCATATATATTGCAAAGAATGGGGAAACTACTAAAGCAATGTAACATTTCAGAACTGATATGCTGCCATAATGACTGGTGAATCACAGCAATGACTTCCAAAGTTTCTTGAATTGGTGATTTTTTTGCAGGGGTTTGGGGACAAGGCAAAGTTTTATTTTGATGCTTTGAATGGGATGGCCGTGTAACTGCAGGCATCACAATATATGACACCATCTTTGTGACAACTTTTGGGTGGTTGAAGTGGCTTGGCCTCCTCATAGGAGGTTTGTCATTGATTAGAATTTAAGGTCACAGAAGGCAGGTGCCATTTGCAGTGTACTCTCTGTGCTTCGTGTTTGCTGCCAAGATGAGAGCCACCAGCTCTCTGCTTCCTGTTGGTTGTCCTACCTTCCTGCAGCTATGCTCCTCTGTCATGACTTTGAAGGACATTAATCTCTCTGGATATCTAATTCCCAAATAAGTATTTCATTCTATGAGCTGCTTTAATCTCGGTGCTTTATTAAAGCAATAGAAAAATGACTAAGACAAGTTGGTGAGAAGAGGAATTTTAGTTGAGAAACTGCAACACCAGATTGGCCGATTGTCTAGGGAAGTCTATGGGATATTGTCCTGATTAACAATGGAGTTTGTAAGGACAAGATCTGCAGGATGGTGCCACCCTTGAGCTATATTGAGATAAAGAAAGGTATGAGGTGCGGGTCATGAGGCAGCACTCCTACACAGCCTCTGCTTCAGTTCTTTCCTCTAGATTCCTGCATTGCTTCAGTTTGGGCCCTGACTTTCCTCAGTAGTTAACTGTAACAAGGAGTATATTGTGAAGTGTTAACCTGTCCTCTGTAAGTTGCTTTTCATCCGTGTTTTATCATAGCAACAGTAATAAATTAAGACACTTTCTAAATTGAGGAACCTATTTCTTGGCCTATCTTACTCTTTTCTGAGTAATACTAGTATGACTTTCTTCCTGTGGACCTTATTTCTGGAAGCTAGTTGTTAAAGAGAACCCTAGCTTTCTTTTCTTCTTTTGTTATTGTCTTTTTTGGGTTGTCTAACTTTTTTCCTTTTCAAAACATATGGTATTTATTGATTCTCTGTGAATTTCCATCGTGCCACCCAGTAACACTCCTTTTCTAGTCTGACCACATCTACTCTTTCCCCTGGAAACTTCCACCCAAAATTAAAAATTAAATATAAATTAAGTAAAGTTTTAAATTAAAATTAAACTGATAGAAGAAGGGGTTTTGAGAATAGGACTTAGAGGAGGGTACTGCAATCAGGATATAAAGTAAATAATGAAAGTAATAAAAATATCAATGCATACAGCTTCATAGTAAAATTAAGAGCTACTGAAAAAAAGACTGAGGTACATTATACTGTACCTGAAATAATTCAAACATACATGATTCTATTTTGCAGAAGTAAGAGCGAGTGCTAAAAGAACACATATTATATAACAGACACTCCAACTCCAGAAGAATGCAATCCTAGTTTGTCCTTTAATTCAGTGACCTTTCTGAAACATTCCCAATTCCTGGATCACAATGAAGACTTTGTTCCCAAAGGGACTAATCATATCCCCTTACCTATTTTGGGAGGTCACTCCCAAATCATGAGTTCAGCAAGTTGGATCCCACAGCACATGAGGGGCTACGAGGACAGATAAGGTGTAGGTGTCTAAGTGATTCCTCGTAGAGGTTTTCATTTTAAGAGCACAGAGATGAGCTGTTTTAGCAGGATGTAATTTGTACATGGCATCTTCAGTAGAATACTATACATAAAAAAGGAAAATTTTACTGTTGATTGTCTTACGATTAATGTTGCTTACAAAATTCTGAATACAAAGATCAGCATAAATGTTTTGTAGACCAGCTCATAGTATATTCAGAATTCAAAATAAATAAGAATATACAGCTTAAGAATTGCCCTGAGGTAACCCAGACTCAAAAGGTGAATCATGGTATGCACTCACCAATAAGTGGATATTAACCTAGAAACCTGGAATACCCAAAACATAATCTACACATCAAATGAGGTACAAGAAGAAAGGAAGAGTGGCCCCTTGTTCTGGAAAGACTCAGTGAAGCAGTATTCAGCAAAACCAGAACGGGGAAGTGGGAAGGGGTGGGTGGGAGGACAGGGGGAGAGAAGGGGGCTTACGGGACTTTCTGGGAGTGGGGGGGGCTAGAAAGGGGAAATCATTTGAAATGTAAATAAAAAATATATCGAATAAAAAAAAAGATCAGCATAAATGTTTTGTAGACCAGCTCATAGTATATTCAGAATTCAAAATAAATAAGAATATATAGCTGAAGAATTGCCCTAAATATTTTCTTCAAATCAATTCTCCTTATAGAATTGTAGGAAACTTTGAAAATCATGTATGAATTTCTCAGTACTACATGTATAACTGCTACCTTCAGAACCCAGAGGAAGGTGTCAGGTTCCCTGGAAATAGAATGAATGAAGATTGTTGCAGGTCATGTGTGCTCTGTGTATGGAAACAGTATTGTTAAAAAGGGAACCATCTTTCCAGCCACCATGGGGACATATTTAATGTCTATTGTAGTATGAATCCATGTAATACTCTTGCAACACTCTGCAATACAAGAAGCAGAAAGCACACTAGTGACCCAACACAATGCAGGTGTAACAGCTCCTGCTATAGGGAAGGCAGAGATGCTGAAGTCCTGGGTAGAAATGGGAGCACAAAGCTCCTGTTACCAAAAAAATCATTGTATGGAATATTGTACAGGAAAATGATTCACAGAAGTAGCTATACCTGACCCAGACTTCTCTAGGTAGTTATAGTTGAGAAAGGGGAACTCAGAAATAGCTTCATGTTCTAATCAATGACATATATTTAACATGTGCAATATTCACAATACCATGGTAATAATACTAGGATGTCAATAACCCACAGGTATTATACATACACACTTCTTTTAATTTGTCTCACAGGAACTCAAACCAATACTTTAGTCTGACCTGCACACAAATGTGTAGCATGCTCTGTCTTCCAAACCATGACAGTTATAATGTAGAAGACCCTCAAGTGGTGGGATTACAGACACGGTACAACACTCTTGCTTGAGAAATGCACCGGTTTATAAAGTGAATATACATGTCTGAGCAAAGGAAACCTCTTGGCATGGGACATTGGTCCAGTTTATAATCCTGTAAATACAAACCAATGTACCTTGAAAATACATTGATTCTAACTATGTGCAGTTCCCCAAGTGTTTACTGTATCAATACCTTTGTATAGCAGAAAATTTTCCAAGCAGAGATTGGTCATTAAGGACACTAAGCCAATTTTCATATAAATCGGATGAAAGCAAGCTTCCTTAACTATTTCTAATTAAATCCTTTTTAATGAGAAAAATCACAAGAAAATTAATGATCAATGTACATTTTAGAAAGTATTTGAGAAACATTTCTGTTTAAAAATAGCAGTTTAGCCCAGTGATTCTCAACTTGTGTGCCACAATACTTTTGGGGGTCACATATCCTGTATATCGATATTCCATAGAGTATGCATAATACTCCATAATAGTAGTAAAATTTCAGTTATGAAATGACATCAACATGATGTCATGGTTATGGATGATCACAGCATGATTTCAGAGGATTAGGAAGGCTAAGAACAACTGGTTGAGACCCTACTTCCTTAAGATATTCTCAGCCTATCACCAACTGGAAACTTGCCTCTAAGGTGGAAACTACAGGCAGAAGCCCATGTGTTCTTACCTAAAACTAGAATCAAAGATGCAGAGTTCTGGCTGCATTATCAGTGAAATAACCCTACTGTCTATTCTAAGTGCTTTTCCTGGTTTCCAGTCCACACTACTACCTGCAATCAGAGAACTGCACTCCAGTTCATAGCCTGAAGCTCTGTCTGTCTCAAAGGCAGCCAGCTTCTCTGTGGGCCATCCTGAAAAGATCCTTTTATAACTGCTCTCTGAGAGGCTTCACCCAGCAGCTGACTAAAATTGATAAACAGACCCACAGGCAAACACTGAATAGAGCACTTTGACTATTATGGAACAGTTAGGGAAGGGATTCAGGGCACTGGTGGAGATTAGGAGTCTACAGGAAGACCAACAAAGTCAAATACAGGGGTTATTCCTAAAGCTTTTGGCTGTCTGTGGAAGCCCTTCACCAACTGGCCTCAGTAGGAGCAAATGTGCTAACCCTGGAGAGAGTTGATGTGTCGGGGTGCAAGGATAACACATGGGAACCCTAACCCACTCAGGGGAGAAGGGAAAAGACTCTGTAACAGGTGAGGAGGTAGAGGTCAGCATTCAAGATGTAAAATAAATAAATAAATAAATAAATAAATAAATAAATAAATAAATGTGTAATAATTCTAATAACAGCTAAATAAAGGAAAAAAGAAACAGTAACTATATAAGGGAGGATGAGTTACAGTGTTAATGCTTCCATTATCCCTGAACATGCTCTGTGATAAGATGATAAGAGAGCAAACTGGACCAGCCCTGTTGTGTTCATGGTTTATCAGTGTGTATGCAGGTGAGAGTTACTGAAAAGTATTTCTTCTTTGTTGACCTGGTTGTAAACTTGCCTCTCTATAGGTGAATGATTAAATTATGTGTCATAAAAGATGTGTCATCTACCTTTCTGGATGATCTGGCTTTTCAATCCTGTTTGCTGTATGTGGCTATTATAGGAATGGAGATCAAGGGGAAATAATCATTAACCAAGGCTGCTAATTACAAGATGCATTAATAAAGTATTTTATTATGTAAAAGTTCAAAGCTCACAAGACTAGTTCAGTGGACTCCTGTCTACCTGACAGGCTGGTGCTGGGGTTGTCCACTCAGGACCAGTGAGTTCTTGTCTACAGTGTAGCCAGATGCTCTGATTATCCAGTCAGGATCAGTGGGTTCTTATCTACTCCATAGCCAGATGCTATGGTTGTCCAGTAAGGGCCATTTTAACTTTATCTGTAGTCTCCTGCACTTTCTAGTCTCCTTGGAGTGTGGGACCAAATGATAAATATTATATCCAAGGAAGTGTAGCTACAAATGATGTCTTACCTGGGCTGTGCTCACCGTTCTTCCCCCTTTAGTTGGTTGTTCTTGTCTCCTTCTTATCTCATGAGAGTGGGAGTGAGGAGCAATGGTGGACAGTGGGTCGGAATTTAATGGGGCCATTCTGCCCTACTTGACTCCTTTATCATTTCCCACTCATTATTTCCTGATTAAAAGTTTTGTGAGGCCCCATTAACACAAATAATGGACAAGTGGGGTCTAAAGAGGTTGGACGTGCTGCCCAAATCAGCATTGTTAGCATTTTATAGCTCTTTCTAGAATTTTCTATGATTCTCTTATAATGATTATAGTACATTTGTGGGTGTTTCTTTTGTTTTTTCTTTTTAAATTTAAAATTCTCTCCTTCAAGCTAGCTTAGATACTGATTGACACTTGTTGTGTGCAAGGTACTCTGCTAGGCTATGTTCTGTTTATAGCAGTGAATAACAAAGATGGCTGCTTTCCCCAGGCTATCAAACACATCAAACTGAAAAATTGTTCCTGTGGAAGCTTATTAATGTTATTAATTTTAATGTTATTAATATTAATGAGGAGTGGCTCATTAGGTCAAGGTGCCTTATGTACAACAGTGAGGACTGACAGAGTTTGTATGCCTGGAGCCCATGTGCAAGCTAGACACATAGAGTAATTGTCTACAACCCCAACACCACTGGGGAGATGGGAGGCAGAGACTGAATCCCCAGACCCCATGGTCCAGCTAGCCTGGCATGCACAGCAGAAAAATTACCATATGACCCTGCCTCCAAAATGGTGGAACATGAAGGCAGATACTCTCGGTTGTCCTGTGATTTTCAGATGTACATTGTGGCATGCACCAGCATCCACACATATGAATACACATCACACACACACACACACACACACACACACAGACACGCGTACACACACTCACAGACACACACACACATTCATGCAAAACACTTATGCTTATATAACCAAGAAAGACATAATTATTTTTAATATCTTGACTGAAAATATGCCACAGCAATAGTGACACAAAAGATGTGGAAGTAACCAAACAATCTGAGTTCAGGCCATGTCATATGAGATGGAACCCCCTGTACATGTTACAGCAGGGATAGAAAAGTAACCTGGCAATCAGAAGGCAAGGGATTCTATAGAGTCACACAGCCCAAAAATCTCACACCAAAGTTTATTTGGGAAGGAAAAACCCAGAGGGCTGTGTGGACAGAATATCTTCTATCTGTATGGATGAGGCACCTGTCAATTAAAATCTGATGGCCTATAGCTTAGGCACAATGTAGGAGGCGGGCATACAGGAGGCAAAAAGAATTCTGGGAGAGTGCCGGGTGGAAGATGCGCCTGGGAAACTGTGAAAAAACAGGCCCATGTTAGCTGAGCAAAGGTAAACAGACACACAGCTGAATATCAATTAGAATAAATGGATTAATTTTTGTTATGATCAAGTCAGAAATGAGCCTAACTATATGATGAGTGTATTTATAAATATATTTTGAGTTTGAGTCTTCTTCCGGGGAGAATGGGGCTGGGAGAAAGAACCGAACTTAACTTCCTCTGGTGCGTCTGCCTCTGCTCAAATGCAAAGCAGCAAAGAATTTAATACATGACAGGGATATAAACCTGTTCGTGGGGTTGGGCACCGAGCTTTCCAGGGTAGGGATGGCTGCGATTTTGACGTCTGTGCTTGGGCTATTCTGTAAGGATGGAGTGTGGATGGGGAGACTGAGGCTGGCCTATAGGGCAGTTAGAGTGTTCTCTCTGTGGAACCTGGCAGTTGGAGGTGCTCAGGCGGGAGGGGCTTAGCCACTCCTGAGCCTCAAGGGATTTACATACATCAGACCCTGCTTAAGTGGCCAAGAAAAGGAAACTAGATATTCAGAATACTTAAGTTAATATACACAGATGAATACAAGGGACCTGTCCTCAGGACAAAAATCTATAGGAAGATTGGCAAGGTTTCCTATCTCCTATTTTCTCTTTCAGGTCCTCACATGCAGCCCCAAGATTTCTCTAGAAAACTCATTCAGTGCCCACAACTTGAATACTATTATGTTTTCTCTGCTGCAAATCAGGGAGAGCTAATAGCCGAGGAGAAAGTCTGTATGCACTTTGTTAAAGACTTTCTTTAGATGTTAGATGCATTCTCTATCTCTTGGTGTCTTGGGGATTTCAGTCACAATAATCTTCCAATAAACTCTAAAGTTTTGCATCCCCATGGTTTCTCTGTCCAAGTCCCCAGATCAACTCCCTTGAGGGACCTGCCTCAAGTCTGAGCAAACCTAGGGTATCTCATGAGCAGGTACAAAGTTATAGAGTACCATGTTTATATACTTCTACTTTTCTTGCTTGTACAGAAGACTTTCTGTGTGTGAATATTTCAACAACATGTAGGAATATGCATTCCTGATGAGAGCTGAGAATACCAGAGGAAATTATAACTAGAGTACAAAGACTTGTGAGCCAACATATGTGTGCTGAGATCAATTAGGATCCACAGATTTAGTGATGTTCTTTTTAGCACTGAGCCTTGTTTGGATCTCCATTTACCATCTTAAGTAAGTGGTACTCTGGAGAGCATTGGAGATCAGAATGCTTTTTTTTACTCCTCATCTTTTCATCTAGGAACATTTAAAAGTGATGATCTGGACCCTTAGCCCGGTCTTTTACTGATATTACCACCTCACTTAAAACTCTGCACTGGTCTGCAACAATTTGGGCTCAGGGTTGAGCTGTATCCGTGTCTACAGGACAAACTGTGATATGAAAAGACATAATGTCTCTCTTTACTTAAACCAACAAGAAGGATAGGAGAGCATACCAGGGAAGGATATAATAGAAGTGAAAAACAGAGCTTGTCTAGGACACATGTGGAATGGAATGTGAGCATTGCAGGAAGGACACAGATGCACTTCCTGTACTCATCTCCCCAGAGACACCCAAGAAGCCAGTGGTAAGAAAGCCTTGCACTGTAGGGATGGGACGGCCATCAGTGTGGCTTCCATGTATTATCCATTTGCTGAGTGTTGACTTGTGGAAATAATCGAGAACTCATTATTATCAGATAGCAATGGATAGTGAGCCTTGGCTGCTCTTGGGGATCCAGTAGAAACCATTATGAACACATGATATTCATTCCTGTCATGCTAAATTCACACACTTCTAGGCAACCTTGAAAAAACCAGCTCAGTTCATAAATAACAATTCACTATTGCTTTCAGCTTTACACCATCCTAGGCCAGGTCCTAGGACCAAAGGGTCAACAGGTTAATTTAGGAGACTGGATGTCTGGGCAACTGAACTCTTACATTGCATGTAATCTGGGACTCCGAATAGACTTCAAAGCCCAAGCTGAAGACCATAAATCTTAAGGAAAAGGGAGGATACACTGGAGAGAATACAGCAAGGTTCTATTAGCTACTATTGATTATGATCAAAGAAATCCAGTCTCAGGTGTGAGAAATCCACTATGTACTTTTATTTGGGGAAGCCTAAAGCTACATAAACAATATAAGCTAGTACTAATTCTCTTGGTTACAGACCAGAAGTAGATGGTGAGACCCTACTGTTTAAGACATCACTGTTCAGTCTTGGCAGATAGAGAAATGATCTGAGACTGGCAAACTTCTTCCCTGCTGCCTAGCATTCTCTGTGCAGTATGGTGCTATGCATAGTGTTGGGAGAAAAGTCATTTCTGACAAGCAGTGGATTCTTTTTGCTATAATGCTGACTTGATAGGAAGGATATACCTATAGATGCAATCATGGAACTATTGGTATAATAATAACCAACAATTTCTGGTTGAATTTTTGGCCATTTCACGGGATGAAATCCATGCCTGAAGCTCTAAATCTCATCCTTTTCTTATTTTGAGCTTTAATACATTTTATTTTATTTTTTATTGAATATATTCATTTATATTTCAAATATTATATACCTTCCTGGTTTCCCCCTCCTGGAAAACCCCTAACCCATCCTCCCAACCCCTGCCTCCAAGAATATGCTCCTCCACCAAACCACTCCCACCACCCCCACACTTGATTTCCCCACACTGGGGCCTCTATTGAGCTTTCAGAGGACCAAGGACCTCTCCTGCCACTGATGACCAACAAGGCATTCTTCTGCCACATTTTTGGCTGGAGCCATGTGTACTCCTGGGTTTATGGCTTAGTCTCTTGGAGCCCTGGGGTGTGTGGTTGACCAAATCGTCATTCTGCCCATGGGGCTGCAACCCTACCCCACTTCCTCCAGTTCACCCTCCAACTCCTCCATTGTGAACTTCATGCTCAGTCCAATGGATGGCTGCTAGTTTTCTCATCTGTATCTGTCAGGGCCCCTCTATAGACAAGCATAACAGGCTCTAAATTTCATCCTAATCCCATACATTGACCAAGAGGAAACAAACAAATGCTATTTTGGACATGTCAGTCTCCTTCCTGAATGTGGTTATGTCCATAGATTAGTGCTACTTTTCCCATTGGTCAGAGAAACTCCTTTTGCATCTGTTGATGTATAGACTAATTTACTCCTTATATTGTAGAGACTAAATGTTGAGTGTTTGATCCCATATAAGTAATTTATAGAACACAGATAAACACCAGACCTCACCACTCAGAGGGCATGGCGTAACATAACCCAGAAACAGTATAATAGATGGAGGGTGGGGAGTATTGCTGTGTTAACCTCTCTTCTGGACAGGACAAGCAATTGCATTCCTAAAAGCCCAGCAGCTGTGTTTACTTCCACTCCAGCTTTAAAAAGTAAAGGCTTTTCAGTATTCTATCATGCATATGAAAGAAGCTCCTGCTCTAGCCTTAGCAGACGAGCTATTAATAGCAACTGTTTGGGGGTATGAGGTGGGATTTTGCCCAGAATTTATAGGATGTCACAAGAAGATGTGTAAGACACCCTGATTAAACAAGGCAGGTTTTTTAAATGATACAGGCCCCTTGGCTTCTAGGAAGACAGCCCTTGCAACCATGCCTGACAAGAAGAGTTTGATCTTGGGATCCCACATGATAGTAGGAATTACCTGATGCCTGAAAGTGCTCCTTAACTCCAGAGAACATCTAGCATAGGTGTTTCTCAGGATAGAAACACACAGTGAACACATATAGAGAAACAAACACTCATGTACAGAGAGGGGGAGAGAGAGGGGGAGGGGGAGAGAGGAGAGAGAGAGAGAGAGAGAGAGAGAGAGAGAGAGAGAGAGAGAGAGAGAGAGATGTGCATTTCTTTTTTTATATTTTTATTTTTTTATTCTTTGTTTACATTGCAAATGATTTCCCCTTTCCAAGATCCCCCCTCCCCATATGTCCCATAAACCTTCTTCTCTCCACCCATTCTCCAATCACCTCCCACCTTTTTCTCTGTCCTGATACTCCCCTCCAATGCTAGATCAATCCTTTGCATAGGGCCCTCTCCATACTTTTTCATGGGAGTCATTTGTTATGCTATTTGTGCCTTGGGTATTCAGAGCTTCTGGGCTAATTAATATCCACTTATCAGAGATTGCATTCCATGTGTATTCTTTTGTGACTGGGTTACCTCACTTAGGATGATATTTTCAAGATCAAACCATAGTAGGAGAGACTTTCCTCTTTTTTTAATTGGGGAAGCATGCAAGAGGGCAGCGAGGACTAAATGTCATCAAGATACATTGTAGATCACTCTCACATGGAAATCTGTTAATGCATAGCCTTATTTACTCTGAGTGGTTGCAAACAAGTGCTGAGTCAATGTGAAAGGATAAATGTCAACGTTTCCAGCCATAGTACCCAAAAAGTCTTTAATCACAGCACCTGGGAGGCAGGAACAGATTTTTTTTCTAAGTTCTCTGTCAGCCTGGACAACATAAGTACTATCGAGACTTCAGGACAGACATTGTTTCACACAGAAATCCAGTCACAAGGAAAAAGAAGGGAGAAGGAAAAGGTGGAAAGGAGAGAAAAGAGAAATAAATAACCAGGACAAGGTTCTCCACCATCACCTGCCAATCCTATTTCCCGACAGTCAGGCCTCTCATTTAACGTGCTTTTGGGAAACAGGAATAGGCACAAGACTCGAGAGTTTGAATCAAAGTTAACTTTTACTATAGAATTAAAATAACTTTTTAAAGAAACTAGGAATCTCTTTGAGCATTCAATTATGTAAATAAAAGAAGGGATTCTGTGAAATTTTAGGGAAACATCAATGTGTTCTGATTAACTTCACTTGTGCACAGGGCCAAAGTCAGAGGCATTGAAGAGAATAGTTGTCCACCCTCAGGTCATAGTGAGCTTCTTTTTGCCAGTCTGTCAGCAACAGTGAGTTTGTCGTGTCATCCCTTGTTCACGACAGTAACTTTGTGTGAGGTAGACACAAACTCTATCCTCAGTGGACAAGTCATTAACAATTCATGGAAATCACATGCTGTAGGAAACACGTTCAGGCAAGGTCTTTACTGTCTCTAGGCCAGATAGATTTTCCTGGTATATTATGATGTGTTTTGTGGCTAGATTGGTCAGTCAGGAATATGACCATCAGGACAACTTGGTTGCAGGACTGGACAAACTGGAGCAAGTGACATGGCATATGAGGAGTGGAGAAAGTCTTCCTTTTCCTATATATTTTATATAAATGTAACAACTTCCACATGGCTGTAGTCATCTCCTCTTGTCTTCCAGGGTTTGAGAGGTGGTCACTGTGTTACCAAAGTTCTTTACACACCTATGATGAACTGCAAATTCAACATGCAGTGAAAATCAAAGTACAGCTGTCACTACCTTAATGGTATAAGCCTCAATTGGCATCGACAAAAGTGCTTCTGGGAGCCTAGCAGAAACACTAGCATCTTTTCCTGGAAATACATCTTTTTCAGTTTCCCATGATGGGGTACCAGACTCTAATGAAGAGTGTCATGTGGAGAAACATCATATTATGCAGTTTGTATTAGAAACTGAATATTGGTGTAGACTCATCTCAGATTAAAGTCAACCCAAAAGAAAGTAAGTTTCTCTTGAGTCAGAAAATTCTCTTAATTATTCAAAAATCAATTTGTTATTCAGGGTAACATTTTGAGTAGATGAAAAATATAGACCAATATCTGGGACCATTGAGATATGTCTCTTTGGCAGTAGGTTATTGTTGGAATTGCAATCTGTCCCATATTGACCCTGCATCAGGTAAGGCAGACTAGATTTGGGTGCACTGGAGCCTTACACGCATACTGGTGCATGGTCAAAAATTTTGTCTTAAGCTCTTAATAAATATGCTATATAAAATAATTAATTTCTAATTGCTATGAACTCGTCATATACCATTCTATCTTTAAATAAAACTTATATAGACTATATTTATATATAAAACTATATATATAAAACTATATATAACTATATATATATAACTGTATAATTATATAACTATATAACTATAACTATATTATATATATACACACACACATACACACACACACACATATATATATATATATATATTTCCTTCTGGGCACTATATATGATAATAGTATGCCTTCCATTCACACCAGTGCACATAAATGACATAGATACAATATGCATGACATAGAAACAACATGCATAACACCCATTGAACAGATATTTACACTACACTACATACATATATGTAATACATTCACATATATAAAACACACAGAGACATATATAGGTGCATGTGCAGACACACACAAACATACTTAAACTTTCACACACACACACTCCCACAACAGAAGGTAAGTGAGATTTGATACATCTCAAATATGTGACAGTTACCTTGATGTTCCAGATGGTGACATGACTGCAGTCCTGCAATTGGAGAAAAGGAAATGTTGGTAAGTCATGGAAAACTCCCATTTTGAAACAACTTATACATTTTATATTATACTAAAGGAGTCTCATGTGATCTAGGCTACACCATATATCCTAGAGAGCACAGAAGGATCTTGGAATTATCCTCCTGACACCTGCTCTCCAGTGCTGTGTTAAAGGCAAGCAGCACCTTGGCAGATTCCAGAAGTGCTGGGAACTAGATCCAGGGCCTAAAGCTTGAAAAACAAGCACTCTCCCTACTGAGCCCTCTCCCCAACCTCTAATATAAAAAGCTCACTGTAGGGCAATAGTTCTCAGCCTAGAGAGTGTGATTGCAGTGTTGGTGGCAGCTATGGGAAAGGGTGTAGGGACCAGTACTCCTACATAGTTCTCAGAGTCAGTGTGTCACGACCACGTACCTTGGCACATTTTATCCAGAGTCACTTGCAAAATATTGCTTTATTACAAGGACCAGTAAGTGCAGTGTCATATTGGAGTCATGATATAAATCACGTAGTAAAAGTTACCTAATAATTTTTGAGGGATGCTCAAATATGGCATACAGAAACGCAAGGATTAATCAGTCTAACACAGTTTGTCTATGTAGGGTCAGATAGCTTCTTACTCATGATTCACCTGCTATAGCTGCCCTGCTGCTGGCATTACAGGTATGCTTTACATTGGCCAGAACTAGAAAGGGTCTTTACAACAGAGAACCTTTGGATTGGAGTTCTAGGCATTTTTATAATCGTGCAATCTCTTTCAACATCCCAGTACCTAAACATTATTGTCTCCCAAGATAGGGCTATGTAGTTTAGATCAGACCTGCAAGAAAAGTCTTTCTCACATTCAGCTGAAAATCATTCTCTGCTTTTGATCCATGAGAGTACACAAAGGGAATCTGGGGGAATCTTACAGTGTGTAACAGTATCCACTGATCGTGCAGGGAAGCAGGCACTTCACAATAACCTGACTCCAGATCTAGGGCATCTGCCAAACTCTTCTCACCACAACAGGTACTGAAACCACAGATAAAGGCATAAACTAAAAATAGTATCTGTTTTCACACGTCTACACAATGATGCTACAGAAGGAAGATAATATACGTGTCTTATAAAAGAAATCTTAAATTTTATTAGGTCTCAGTATTTTTGATAAGGAGCATAATGCAAAATGTATACACATAAACATTCATATGTATATAGAAACACACACACAGAGAGAGAGAAAGAGAGAGAGAGAGAGAGTGATATAGTATCTTAGATTACTTTGGATCTCTATGACTGAATTTCTGGTTCTTATCTATTTCATGGGACACGTTTTGGTCCTTTCCCTATGTTGCTGCATCTCCTCTGAATCTATACTCAATGGAAGAGTCCTGGCTGATATGCAGTAAAGAGATAGAATCTCACTATCTGGGTCTGATCTGACACGCAGAGATCTGATCATACTAAGTGTGAGATCACAGACCACAACATAGGAGAAGAAACCACCTCCCTAGATGGTGAGAACCATATACTTCTAGACAAAATTCCAGAACAAGATTTGCATAATTTACCTTTTGTGCAAGTTTGTTCTTTGCATACAGATCTCTGACTGAAAGTTTGTAACTGACATTGATAAAGAACAAAGTATCAGGGAATAAGCATTAAATAAGCTAATGAGTTTCATACTTTTTTCTTTTCCTCATGTTACTGGGGATGGAATTCAGAGCCTCAAGCATACTGCTCTCACACTCTGACTCTGAGGTACACACACGTCCTCTTTCCTTAATCTTTTCCTGAGAGTATTAGTATCCGCAGATAACAGGCTTATGGGACAGAAAGGAATAGCATCTCAGAGACAGTGAATGATCAGATTTCAAATATGAGAAAACGTACATTCACTAATCCCAGAATCATAGATATTTGGTTACTATGGATTTCTAAGAAGGGGGTGATGAAGCTGAACTGCCAGGAGGGTAAGGAAAAAATGATAAAACCAATCAGCACTGTGACCTGACTGAAAACATGGCCTTGATTACTTGTACAAAGATACATACACAGAAGAGAGCTGTGTCCTGTCTGTGGGCGTGGAACCTTCTCCGTAGATAATTGGATATTTATTTTCATCCAGTAGGTACCAGTGTGAAAATTCCAATTCTGAAATGAGAAAAGGCAGACTCACAGTTGCACACATTTGCCTCCAAGTCCAAGTTTCCTGTCTCTCATCTCCATCTTTCTCTCCACCTTCCTCCTTTCATTCAATTTTCCATTCCTCATTCCTCTTCTCTTCTTTCTCATATGTCTCTCCCTATCTCTCCCTTTTCTCCTTCCCTTCTTATTTCTCTCTTTTCCTCCCAACTCTCGTCTCATCTTCTCTGCAAAATGTTGCCATTCTCTTAGAAACTGTGAACTTATCTTCCTTTTGCAATTCATCATTGTCATCTTTGTCCTCCTTCTAGACCTTGTCATTCCTGTCCAATCTTAATTGCCCTCTAATTTCTTATTTTTGTCCTTTCTTGTCTTTGATTTCTTTCCCCTTCTCTTCCATCTACATTCTCTCTCTCTCTCTCTCTCTCTCTCTCTCTCTCTCTCTCTCTCTCTCTCTCTCTCTCTCTCTCTCTCTCTCTCCCTTCCTTGTTTTCTTTCTCTCGATATTCATTTTCCTTCTATTTTTCATACTCCTCCTCCTTCTCCTAATCTGCTCAATGTCCTCCACTCTGTCCTCTGTGTCCTCCTTCTCTTTCCCCTGTGTGTATATAAATTCTCTGTCTCACTGTCTCTGGATCCCTTTCTTGCACAATGAATTCTTGCCCATTGATTATGAGGAACAAGGGACAATAATATAAAACTGGGGTTAGCTTGTTTCTTTAGGACATCAAGTGACAAAACATATTATAAAAGAAATCATATTCATTGCTTACCCAACACTACCTTGCCTGAAGAATTCAGAAGAATACAGCGTTGGGAAGGAAGAGACATGGAACTCCCATATAGTGTTCCCTGTTGAATTTCTTCAATCTCTGCCTCTTAAAGTTACTTCTTAAAAGGTTGTCTTAAAAACCAGCAGTGGTGTCAACCTGTCTTTTAAGAGTGCTTGGTGATCATTAGAATATGCACATAAAAGGAAGACTTTCATAGCAATCAGTCAAGACATTCTGTACAAAGACAGTTTTTAAATAGTTTTGAGACATTTGTGATTTTGTACTTGTAAATTCCAGACCTGAATCTCACATACTTACTGTTTATACTTGGGGGCACACACCACAGCAATGGATTCAGGGAGCACCATTTGATATCCAAAATGTGTGTGCAGTTCTGCACTTGACCAGAAGGCTGTCTGGGTTGGATGGGTCTGAGAAGACAAAAGAAGCCAAGAATTCTAAGTTAGCCCAGCCAGCTATGCTTGATTCACCAAGGAAGGGAGGCACAAGGAGCATTAGCAATCTGTTCTCTCCTGTGATTTCCAAAATCCTTTAATGTAGACTGCCATCTGTCATGTGCAGCAGTAATATGGAACTATCTTCTTTTTGTCCTCCTAATTCATAATGTTCAAAATGTGCTGCATTTTTCTCATTTAGTGCCTTAGTGTTTTCATTCTTGTGAATCAACATTATGGTCAATCCAACACTTATAAAGGACAACATTTAATTGGGGCTGGCTTACAGGTACTGAGGTTCAGTCTGTTATCGTCAAAGCAGAAAGTATGACCGTATTCAGGCAAACATGGTGCCTGGTGAGCATAGAGTTCTACATCTTGTTTGAAAGGCAAAAAGGAGAAAAATGACTCCTCCTCTCTCAAGGAGGACCTCAAAGTTCATGCGCAAAGAGACACTTCCTCCAACAATGCCAATGCTAGTCCATCAAGGCCATACCCCACAATACCCTGCCTGGGACAGAGTATTCCAACCACTACACTTACTTTTAGCTTGTCCCTCAGTTAAGACAAGGCCCTTTTGGTCATCCATGCTTAGTTAAACCTGATGTCTAGACAGTAACTATTCCAAGTTTTGTCTTCACTTCTAACCCATCTCTGCTTCCTTCCTGACAACAGTAGACTGATTGCTTCATCGATATTTCTGATGACTTCTTCAACAATCTCTTTGAGAATGCAGCTGTTTTTATTGTATCCTGCCCCTGAGACCCATGGGATTTCTCCCTATGTGACAAGGAGCTACTTCTGTCCTTCTGATGTGGTATAGTATTACTGTCATATGATCATACTATGTCTTTTTCCATTACTTTTCTTCTTCCTTCACTGGGTCTCCATATGTAAAAACCCACCAAACAATTGCTTGCATGAATGGTGATAAATCTTGCAGATGTTAAGCCCTGCAAGCCAGTTGTAAAAGTTACATTTCTACCCATTGCAATTGAATCACTGTTAGAATGGAAGCAGTGCACATGTAAAATGGAGGAAGACATGGTGAGAGCAAGAGAGGTTTCATTCTTTGAGGGAGAAAGTGAGAAATTTCGAGCAGGCTTCTAGCACATTCTCGTTTCTTTCTCTAAGTTGTGTATGAACACAGAGGCTTCCCACATGAGCCATTAAACAACTGTGTTTATGTATGTATACTCACACCTAAGCTATCATTTAAAACATCAAGCTTTTGGAAATCTAAAGTGAAATCAATGAAAAAGTAAAAAATTAAAAAATAACAATAAACAAGAAGAAACCATGTCCAAACTATTTCACAGCTCCTACATGCCAGTAATCTGCTAACCCATTCCCAAAGAGCAGCCTCCACTTCAAATTCCCCTAGATTCTAGGGCCTAGATGCCAGCTTCAGTATGACAGTTATAACAGAATCCACAATGGCCAATTTCTCATCAAGTGACTTTTGTTTTGAGGCACAATATTACTGTTCACTCAACGTGGCACCAAATTCACCAACTTGCACTCTATCCTCCTAAATGCTGGGGGGTCCAGGAGAGTGACAGTATAACTAGATTTTATGACATTACTGGACATTGCATTATCTGCCTTCCATGGTTTAAAATACATTAAGTCAATATCCCCAGAACTCCAGCAGGTTCCATCCTGAATTCCTGCTTCCTGTGTCCCCATCTTACGGCTTCTGTGAACCTCATATCCAGTGCCCTTTCAGCCTTGTTGTTCCTTCATCCCCACTGTGGTCCCTGATTTCCTCATTAGACATTCACCTAAGCTGCTAGGAATTGTTTCTCTTGCAGCCAGTTCTCCATATTTACCGAGTTCATGAGCCGCCTGCATGTTTAAGTGCCTCAGGATCCTCTCTAGCCTTCTCACTTCATTCTCCCAATGTTGATGTAGTTGTAATATCTCACATGTGCCTTCAATTCCACTTTATAACTACATCTCACTTTCAAGTTCTGTCCTCTTATATAAATCCTACTCATGTTTATGAGATGAACACTGCCCTCACCATGATCCTAACTGGAATCCTGCCCTGTCTCAGACTCCTCAAACTTTATCCCTATTACCTGGATATCTGAATTCCCCTGATCACTCCTCCACACACACACAAGACTATCACCCCCTTATCATCATTCCATGGTATCAGCTCCCAAACCTCACCTGACTTTCCCTAACCAAGCAGCTTTGCATCTCCTTCATTTTAACTTCTAAAGTATGGCTTTGAGCACACCATAATTTTGCTCAGAATAGTCCACAATGTTTTCCCTCTACTCAAAATCACCTCTACTTTTCCAGTCCATCCAAGACAATGGATGCCATGGTTCTGATGGCTGATATCAACACATATCAGGCATTCTTTTCCAATACAAACCATAAATGCCAGCCAACAGAAATGCTCACTGATACAGGAGGTCAGTGTATCAATCTCCAATACTATCCCCCTCCCCTATAAACTGTTTTGGACTCCTCTTCTTTTTTTTTATTATTATTATTCGATATAATTTATTTACATTTCAAATGATTTCCCCGTTTCTAGCCCCCCCACTCCCCGAAAGTCCCGCAAGCCCCCTTCTCTTCCCCTGTCCTCCCACCCACCCCTTCCCACTTCCCCGTTCTAGTTTTGCTGAATACTGTTTCACTGAGTCTTTCCAGAACCAGGGGCCACTCCTCTTTTCTTCTTGTACCTCATTTGATGTGTGGATTATGTTTTGGGTATTCCAGTTTTCTAGGTTAATATCCACTTATTAGTGAGTGCATACCATGATTCACCTTTTGAGTCTGGGTTACCTCACTTAGTATGATATTCTCTAGCTCCAGCAGTAAGAATAGATGCAATTGGACTGAAGAACACAAAGTCACAGGAGACTGCCTCACACATCAGCACTTCCCAAGGTCTGACTCCAAGATCTTACAAAACCTAAGAGCAAACCACCTCATTGTGGCTTATATCTAGCAAGTTACAAGAATTTCAATTGTTTTGTGAGCAGCAGTCTGAAAATGAGAGACTCATCCAAAGGACTCTCTAGGCAAATTAGTGTGTTCCCTTGAAAATCAAGAGATGTATGCTCTGCGTGTGCAAATACTTGAAAACCTAGCTTGTAGGATCTCTTTGGTTGGGCACAAATGAAGTACTTCATAAATACAAAACATAATCATTAGAAAGGACACTCTTGGCATACTTAAGTTTCATTTTTACATCTTTTAGGTATGTGGTCTGTACAGACTGTTTTAATACATCCTGGCAAGCAACCGTTTTCCATGCAGATTCATATCAAGTTGGAACATTGAAGAATTACTCCGAGTAAGACATAAAATACAAGGAGCTGTAAAAGTACTAGGAAATGCTCCTTTAACTCGAACTGCTCACTATTGACTGTATATGGTCAGTGAAGAAGATCTGGAATGGATTGACTCTGTTCAGAGCACTATTTAGGCTGGCTGTTTCTAAGAGAGAGACAAGAGGTCCCCTCAGTTACCGAGTTCCATTTGCTTACATGAATCCAGCCTAATGTAAGAAGACCCAGTTCTTCTTATATGAGGAACTGATACTCCTCATTTTGTGCATAGCAAAAATCTTGGGCTCCTTTCTAGAGAGGAATGATAATGTAGGTATTACAACTCTTGGAGGACTCAGACCCATCTTCTCACACACACATGACCCAGACCACACCAGTGCATACATCTCATTGTTCCTACTCTCTTTGTTGTTTTGGGTGCTATTGTGCTTTGTTGAGATACAGTAAAAAGGAAAATATGTTGAGTGGAACTGGAGATATTCATCCTGACACCTCCTGGTCCTAGGCTCTTTCCTGTAGCAGTCAGCAGGTCTGCTCAGGCATTCTGAGGTGTCTTGATAATTTATACTCCAAAGCTTACCAGAATAGGTACGAAGTCAAGGACACAAAAGCAGTTTCCTTTTCTCTTTGCAACTAGGCACCATGTCTCTATTCCTGCTTTATGCCTCCCTGGCTGCCTTATGCTTTCGGGCTGCCTTCTTTATCCTTTAGGTAATATGGCACTCAGACTGTGGAGCTGATTTGAGTTTGTAGGAAGCCTTCAGCCTCATTGTGTGAGTGACTAGAATCACTGGCTCTAGCCTTCAACTACAATGAAAATTTCTAATTATAGTGTTCATTTCCATGGACTCTGAAAAGCAACCACATACAGTCATCAAATTCAAGATGGCCAGTCCTTGTCATACATAGTTCCCTCTGGAGGGTGATGTGTGTGGATATATACACTAGATATGTTCCCTGGCAGTTATGTAAAATCAGGGGGAAAGAAATGGCCCCAGATCAGGAAAAGTGTTCATATCTTTTCCAAGGCTCCACATAATACCCCACATTTCCCGATTCTTTTCTTAGTGTTCTGCCTTCCTGAGGGGAGGAATTTCTCACATAAATCCTGAGGGAGGACCAGCAGGTGCAGGTCTCTTCTTAACTGTAATGAAAAATTTAGAAAAGTCTGACGTGACAGGGCCTGGTATCTCTGATCAGTACTCAGTCTGGCAGCCTGGGAGAGAAATTCAAAGTCATTGGGATTCTTTCCTTCATTCTGCTCCTCATCATAGGCAGGAAGTATTACTCTGAGTTCTGGGTATTGGTGTCTGGGAGATGGGGCCTTGTACTTTACTGTCAGCTTAAGCGGATAGAGCAATATATTTGGTTGTGAATCTGGGCTGACTATAAAATATCTATGTGTGTGGAGGGATTCATTGGACAAAGTCTTCTGAGGTATGGACCATATATCTCCAGGGATCTAAACTGTAAGAGAATAGGAAAAGTTCTGCTGTGTTTCCCCAGGCAGAGATATGTCTTCTCTATTCTTAGTTCATATCTCCAGATATTTTGGCCTCTGGATTCTAAGATCTGGACATGTGTTTTCCTGTGTCCTGCTGGGATTTTCCTTAGGCACAGTCTCACACAAGTGACTTACAAGTCTGTGACTTCCAGACATAGAGTCAAACTGCAAGTATTTCATAGAGTCCTCTTTTAAGAAGCCAGCTGTGGGCATGCTCAATCATATGGAGCATTTACACTAGAGCTGTGAGCCTATGAGAAACCCCATCAGGTATTAAGAGGCTGCACACAGCAGAAAGACAGTCTATTCTCAAGATCAGACCATCAGGATATATCCACAATAGTACAGTATTGTAGGGAAACAGAGACCCTTGTGGCCTCAGAACTGCAAGGCAAGCTCAGAATTTTTCTTTCTTACCATCAACTCACAGACACATCCAGAAATATTGCTATGTCTGCACAAACTGACAAGACAGATTGTCAGGACTGAAAAAGGCAACACTCATCACAGGAGGTTCTGTTACCAGAGGATACTAAGTTGATCCCTGATAGCAAAATATTGAACACATGGCTGGAGATTCAGTATTCTCTGTTGGGTCCAGTGCTCCAGACTTGAGACACCTGTCCAGCATCTCTGCCTTACCTTACTTATGAGCTTCAGTTGAACTCCTGTGTGACTGATCCAGAAGAAATTGGAACCACTTCTACACAAGGCTTGTCCTAGTCAGAAACCTGTGGTGACTCACCTGGCCTTTCCAAGGTGCGTGCTTCTGCAGCCTCTTTGGAAGCTGGTGATGTGGCTGGGGCTGCTTCTTCACAGGCTTCCTTTCCTGAAGACACCACTGGTGGGCTGAGGGTCCTTGTTGTTACTAAAGAGGGCTGAACTTTCTTTGATGCTAATGCTGCTTCAGAGCCCACCTCCCCAAAGTTGTTTCCTTCAGAACAATACATTTTTCCAAATGGCTAGGAAGCCCATTTGAAAAATCCTGATGTTACTAGAATGTTTCTTATCTCCTCCCAGAAGGATGCTTTTTGGGCAAGTTCCTCTTTATTCTTCTTGTGTAGGAAGGGAAAATCATTTAGGCCACTGCTTCAAACCTTGGAAGCAAATTCTTGTCAGCCAAGATATTAACCAAATGTAGTTCTGTTAAAGTCTGACATCACAGTGTAGGGCCTGTATCCCTGGTGTGTTGAAAATCCATTCTTCTACTTTACTCATTTCCTGTTTTCAGTAAGCTAGGTCTAAGTCTTCTCAGTATGCCACTCCATTGTGTGTGTGTGTGTGTGTGTGTGTGTGTATTTGTGTGTTTGCTTCATATGCACATTGCATGTGGAGCACTTTTATTAAATAACACACTCCACTGAGACAGCACAAGAGAGTCCTGGAAACAGACTGAGGAGGTGACACAGAGTTCTCCAGTCTCCATGCTTCTCATACTGAATTTCTTTGCCAAGTAGCTTAGATATTCTTCCAAGTATTCCTTTCGTAATTCCTTTTTCAGCTCCTCATCTCTCCTAAAAACTTGTTTTGTCCTCTGCAATACCAAACCAAAATGGATAATTAGAACAGTTCTGATGTCAGCAAAAAGACAAAGAAAATAAGTTGGCAGGGGCAGCAGTATCTCAGGCATGACTTGAACCCCATTCCCTCCCACCCCGTCCTCTGTACTGAAATCCTGAAGGAATATTTCCTTCATTCAATCTAGTGTCTTCATCTGTGGCTTTTCTGTGAGTAGCCTTGTACTACTCTGTAGATTTTTGGTCCCCCACATTGAGAATGAAAATGTACCTTGAAGATATTTGATCTTCTAAAATTCTCTAAAATCTCTTGGTACTTTATTTCTGCAGGGATTTTTTCCACATAGAGTCTTAACAGAATAGTGCAGAGAGAAAGCTGTGCAGAGAAAATTAAAATTATATGTCTAAATGAGGACCTAAGGAAATCTGGCCTCTGTATACTTGGTTTCACATGTTTCTCATATTTAAAAAGGCACACGCTGACATCCCACATCCATTTCCATGCCTTGGCCTGGAAAGAGAATATCCACAGTCTTCCATTAAAATGGCACATTCAGCAAACATTCAACTGTCAATGGGCATTGCTAAAGTGGCATAGTGCCACTCTCACCTCAGCACTCAAAAGGAACCAGATGGACCCACAGAAATTTGAGGAAACTGGTTGTCCTCATAAATTTGAAACTAGAAAATAAAGACAGTGTTCACAGTCTTCCATTCCCAATCACAATATTAATCTTTGTCCACATAGAAGTTTTGTATATTGCTTACCAGGAGTGCACAACCTCATCAGATGTCATTAGGTAATGACACTAGATACCGAGAGTGATTAGTTCCTGGAAGTGCTGTGCTGTTGGCACCTAGTCAGATGCTACACCGAAAGATGCTGGTGAACTGCTTCAACCCTCAGGTCTGTCCAAGATTCAAAACAGATTCACAACCCTGCCAGAAACTCTGCTTAAGAAGAGGATATGCCCATAAACTCAGACTAGGAAACCTGATGTCTGGGAAATTATATGACTCCTTAGTAAGAGTGATTTATTTTTGGAAGAGAAATAATGGGAGATTTACTATGATCTCAAGGGAATGCCTTTATTTTGCTGGAAAGCACCAGTGGAAACCCAAAAGAAACTTTGTTCTAGGAGTTATAAAACAAGGATAATGCAAACTGTGGAACCTGAGCTCATCTGTAAACCTGAGCTTTATCTTTGTAGACAGGAAGTGTTATATCTGCTCATCACACAGTCTTCAGAAGGTCAATGAAATCATATCCATAAAACACCTCCCCAGTGTCTGAGCTCCTCAGAGTCACATGTATCTCCTTATATTCTGTTTCACCATTCAAGGCCTCTTATGGTTGGTGAGACTTTTCTACCATCCCCTTACTATTGAGGCTGTAATAGTTATTTCCTGGTGACAGCTCTGCTTTCTACTTTTTATTCTGCCTACCCAATATGATGACCATTTTGAAAAAAGCCTAACTGTGCTTAACCACACTGATCCAAGTAGTCCAAAATCCTCTGGTGACTGTGGAGCTCTAGGAAGCCCTACTTCTCTCCCTTTGTGGAGAGAATTCACTGAGCTTGGCCACCCATCAGAGACATGCTAGTGACTTCTTGAGAGGAGATTTGGAAATCAAAGTACCTACCAGGTCAGATACATCCTGTTTTCTGGTCCCCTTTTTCTTCCACTATGATCTGGATCATGTGTGCACAGGTTCAAGAACTAAGTCTACTACCAATAATATTCCTTATTCATGATACCACCACCTTTGGTCCTCATGTCTTTGAATTGCAAGAAAAAGCCTGTGTGTGAGCTGCCAGAAATCTGATAAAGAGATGGCAGCCTCAAGTTCCATAGCTGTCAGCCAAGGAGAGAACCCTTAATAGAACAGCAGGTTGAACAAGGGAAGAGTTCCAGGAAAGGAGTAGAAACCGCAGGTTCTCATGTGAGGAATTTGTGATAGAGCACAAAGGCGGCTTCTCCTTGTCCACATTTATCCAGGTCAGCTGCCATTTAGAAGACGGTTTTCCTCAGGCTCATGTAAGAAGCCAACAAAGAATTGTTGTTGATTTCATTGCTCTGCTTTAGCGCACTTAAGATTTGGAATCTCTCTTGTGGAGGTAGACTGACATCATGGTGTCTGAGGATGTTCTAAGACAGAAAAAGAAAGACAGGGAAGATCAAATTCATTGGTCGGGCCTGCTGCCATTCCAGATCTCTAGCGCACGTGCACATGCATGCATGTAAACAGACACACACACAAACACAAACACACACACACACAGACACACACAGTTCTGTGCAACTGTATTGCGGCATGTTTGTGTTGGATTCACAGATCTATTTTGCTAAAGAAATTAGAGTGAATAGAACCTCACATGTGGTGATTGAGTTTAATGAATTTGGTAAATAATCCCACCATTTGGTAAATAATCCCACCATGGGATTTCCTTATAATGGTAATCAAGTGGTAGGCTTGGGATTGGGATGTCTCTCCCCATTAAAAATGTAATGCACAAGAGTTTTTAGGGAATGTTCAACTTTAGGAGCTGTCTTACAAATAGCCTATTTATTGAAATGAGAAACAAAAAACTTCGCATAGCTATGAGTGGATTTTTTACACATAGGAGGGTAATGCATTTTCATGACCATGAGGAAGGAAAACTCAGTTTCTGCTCTCTAAGAAGTTCAGAGGAATTGATACAGAAAATGTGGTACATTTACACAATGGAGTACTGCTCAGCTATTAAAAACAATGAATTCATGAAATTCTTAGGCAAATGGTTGGAACTAGAAAATATCACCCTGAGTGAGGTAACCCAATCACAAAAGAAAACACACAGTAATCACTTGCTGATAAGTGGATATTAGCCCCAAAGCTCCCAATACCCAATATACAACTCACAGACCACATGAAGCTCAAGAAGAAGTAATACCAAAGTGTGGGTACATTGATCCTTCTTGAAAGGTGGATCAACACACGATGGCTTACAACTAACCAATAGATGGAGCTTAGGTTCCTCAAAGGAGCAGCTAGAGAAATGACCCAAAGAGCTGAAGAGATTTTCAGCTCCACAGGAGGAACAAGTACCAACAAGTATACCCAGAGCTCCCAAAGACTAAAACACCAAACAAAGAGGACCAATGGCTCCAGCTACTCATGTAGCAGAGGATGGCTATTTCAGACATCAATGAGAGGAGAGGCCATTGCTGCTATGAAGGCTCGATGCCCCAGTGTAGGGGAATGCCAGGTCAGGAAAGTGTGGGGGGGATTGTTGGTAAACGGGGAGGGGAGATGGGATAGGGTGTTTTTGGAGGGGAAACAAGGAAAGGGAATACCATTTGAAATATAAATAAAGGAAATAGCTAATAAAAAATAAACAAAAAACAAAAAAGTTCAGAACCTAATCCTGAAATTCCTCAGTAGGTAATAAAACCTTTGAGTAATCTGAGCACCTTGGACCTCAGCATTGTACGTGACTTTCTTGGGTCAGTGTTTGAGCACAGAGTGCAATGCAGGCTAAAGAATAACTGATAAGGGCATTGACCTGTGTTATCTAATCCCAGTGGCAATATAAAGAAAAAATGATATCTGACCACTTGGGTGAAAACATTTGAAGATCATTAGTGTAAACACAACAATAACATTTACATTTTAAATTTGTCTCTCATAATTCCATGTAAATTACCTTCATTTGTAACTGCATTGAGACATACCATATTTGTTGTTCCAGTAGAGAAAGATCCTTTCTTCCCTAGACTCACTTGGTCTGAGTGCCTAGGTATCACTAGGTTCCCACCTGTCACAAGATAAACAAGAAGCTAGGAAATTTATATTATTTAGGAAATAGTGTGTAAATTTATTTACTCATGATATTGTATCTCACTAATGTTTATAATTGATAATTTTCATTTAAAACATTTTTTAAAAAATGAATATTGAAGTATGAGTACCAGAAATTCTAATTTTGTACTTTTGATACTCTAAGGTGTACCAAGCAATAATTAAAGTGTAACTGAAATATTTTAAATAAATTCTGTTAGTAGATTGGCACATTTTATTACATGTATATTGGAACATTTCATGTTCTTCAGATAATTGTCAGCTCGACCCATTCTATTTCTTGTTTCGTTGAAGCATTGCAGCAATTAACATATATGTTCAAGTATTAGTGTGGAATTACTTTGCCTTTGGGCCAGGAATTGCAGCTAATGGGAATTTCTTCCTGGGATGATTAAATTCCCTGAGTACTCTCTTTGCAAACAAAGTGGAAGAAATGTATATAATAATAAATAGACTGTTAAATGTTTTGATGGTTTATACACTTTCAAGTTGACTGAAATCATCTAGGAAATCATAGAAGCATATTTCTGATTGTGTCAGAGATTTTCCAGGTGGGATTATCAAATGGCAGGCGTTCCACTCTGAATGTGGGAAGTGTGTGTCCTTTGACCTGGAAGCTGAGGTTGAATAAACAGTAGCAAAGGAGATGGCCACCAGAGGAGTGCACCCCTTCTTCTTTGTTGCCTTTCTGCAAGGCTAAAATGCTGTGCTCCAGCATACTCTACTCCCAGCCATGATGAACAGAATCTTCTGCAGCAATGAGCACTGTTTTTGCTGGCTGACTCACAAGCTCATGCTTAGTTGCCCAGGACCTCCTTCCAGGGAATGGTGGGCAATGTCCACAGTTGCATGGGTCCTCCCCTATCAATTAACAACCCCTCACAGACATGCCTAAAGACCATTTTCATCTTGGTGATCCATAGTTGCTACACTCTTCTCAGGTGAGGCCAAGATATCACTCAAGGTTAACTGAGATATTCTAATAAGATTATTTAACATGTGCATATTTTATTTCAGTTTTCTTCATATGATGGTCAGCTATGCTCAAACTTCTACATGACTCCTTGAAACATGGCATCAATAAACACATATGTGTAAGTATATTTGTGTATTGCTGACTTAAAGTCCTTTCAGTATCATCTATACTGAGAAGTTGTATACTTGGAACAGATTTCATCTTTATTGCTAGTTTCTTCAATAACCACCATATGCATCTCCAGTCTATATCTCCACTGATCATCAGCAGTCTACTGATATTTTTCACAGATCTAGGGGGGAAAATGTAAAATTCCAATTGAAGCTCAAAATACCCTGAAAGTTAAAGTAATTTGGGGAAAAACATAGTAACTAGAAATGTGCAGCACTGAAAAATAAAAGGGAAGAATTATGAAGTTAGTGGAATCTCAGGCTCTTTTACACTCTTTAGTTCAGAGGAACTGCACACTCAGAAAATGTCCTTTTATTTTTATATGACTCATCAGAAAATTTTATATGATTGCACAAAATCACATTAAGTTATATTTTCCACTCACTTTGTGGCAAATGACACGATCTCTCCTATATACCCATGATTGTATACCTATTCAATGATCCCAGGTCCTTGTCCCCTGCTTTCTGCTGGATTTCCCATTGGGAGGGAGTGTGTAACTGAGTCTTCTGGGTTCACTTTCTACATAGTTCTCTTTTACACAGCCTCCTGAATTGTTCAGTTTTTGTATTGACAACTCTTCTTGTCTCTTTCATACAATTGATTTTTTTTACCTTTTTTCCTTAATTGTTTTTAGTTATTTTATTTACATCACAATTGTTATCCTCTTTCCTAGTTTTCCCCTCCAAAACTCCCTATCCTATCTTCTCTCCTCTTGCTCCCCAACCCGTCAACACCCACTTCCCTGTCCTGCTATTCCCCTACACTGGAGCATCCAGACTTCACAGGACCAAGAGCCTCTCCTTTCACTGGTGTCCAACAAGGCCATCCTCTGCTACATATGGTACTGGAGCCATGGGTCCCGCCATGTGTATTCGATTGATGGTGGTTTGGTCCCTGAGAGTTCTGGGGTTACTGGGTGGTTCATATTGTTCCTCCTCTGAGGCTGCAAACACCTATAGCTTCTTGGGTTCTTTCTCTAGATCCTCCATTAGGGTCCCTGTGCTCAGTCCATTGGTTGGCAGTTAGCATCCACTTCTGTATTTGTCAGCCAGTATCAGAGCCTCACAGGGAGCAGCTGTATCAGACTCCTGTCAGCAAGCATTTGTTGGCATCCACAATAGTGTCTGGGTTTAGTAACTGTATGTGGGATTGGCTCCAGGTATGGCAGTCTCTGAATGGCTTTTCCCTTAGTCTCTGCTCCACAATTTGTCTCTGAATCTCCCCCCATGGGCATTTTGATCCTCCTTCTAAGAGGATCAAACTATCCACACTTTGGTGTTCCTTCCTCTTGAGCTTCACACTGTCTGTGAATTGTATCTTAGGTATTCCAAGATTCTGGGCTAATATCCACTGATCAGGGAGTGCATTCCATGTGTGTTCTCTTGTGATTGCGTTACCTCTCTCAGGAAGACATTTTCTAGTTCCATCCATTTGCTAACAATTTCATGAATCTATTGTTTTTAATAGCTGAGTAGTACTCCAGTGTGTAATTGTACAATGTTTTCTGTTTCCATTCCTCTGTTGAGGGACATCTGGGTTCTTTGTTGCTTCTGGCTATTATGTATTCGGCTGCTATGAACCTAGTGGAGCATGTGTCCTTATTACATGTTGGAGCATCTTCTAGGTATATGCCCAGGAGTAGTATATCTGGGTCCTCAGGTAGTGCTATGTTCAATTTTCTGAGGAACTGCCAAACTGAATTGTAGAGTGGTTTTACCAGATTGCAATCCCACCAACAATGGAGGAGTGTTCCTCTTTCTCCACATCCTTACCAGAATCTGCTGTCACCTGAGTTTTAGATCTTACCCATTCAGACTGGTGTGAGGTTGAATCCCAGGGTTGTTTAGATTTTCATTTCGCTGATAATTAAGGATGTTGAACATCTCTCTAGGTGCTTCTCCGCCATTCAGTATTCTTCAGTTGAGAATATTTTGTTTAGCTCTGTACCCAATTTTTATAGAGGAGACATGGAAAGGGGAAAACAGTAGAAATGTAAATAAAGAAAATATCAATAAAAAGAGGAACAAAATATTATTAAATCAAGCCTGGTGAAACATGTTCTGCATATAATGAAACTGTATGTTTGCTTTTTATATAAAATCTTAAGTTTACTGATGCCCCCCAATACACAATACAGCAGGTTTGAAATCTAGTTTATAGGTCCATTTATTCCTCAATGTTTATAAGCTTAAACATCAATTCCATAGTTCCTTTTCAAGTTGTAAGTGTCTCATCAAAGTAGACCAAAATTTACAAGGCTCTGTTACAGAGATGACAAAATATTTTCTTTCACTGTAAGTCCATAATATTCTTCATAGGAGGTATATAGTGAGGGCAACATCCAGGAGAGAGAATGTCTTAGCTTAGTGGTTTCCACAATAACATAAACTCCTTCCTTACTCTACTCTATCAAAGTAAAGAACTGTTAAACACTTTCCAATTAATGTGATGCTCTTATACTACCCTCAAGACACTATTAGAAATTATGAATTCAAAAAGTGAAAACTGGAAAAATGAGTTTACTGATTTCAAATAATTTTATCAAAGATGCTTAAATCAAGAGGGGAAATAAATCTATAAAAATTATTTTAGTTCAGCACAAAGACACATGAATAGATTTTTTTAAATGTTTCTTGAGATTTTTAGTAGTTTTAGTAATAAAAATGTAAATGTTCACTACTTTTGTTTTATATAACAGACTTTTTACTTATTTAAATGAATACATATAATGTAACTTTTTTCCTTTGAATCATATGAAACTTTATTGGTTTGCATACAAAAACAAAAAAGTTTATGATTTCAATTTCATAATATTAATTGCAAACTATAATGTCCACACATATAAATTAATGTAAAGTATAGCCAATTAAATGACAGTCATATTTATCTAGTGCAAAGTTTAAGATGAACCTAAATGAAATACAATTTAATATTGTTTTCTCTTCATTGCCCTAGAAACAAAATTGATTTAGAAGTGATATGGTGACCACCAGTGACTGTGATGTTGTTTTAGCAATTAGCCTATTTAGGCAATATGTTGTTGCACTTCATAAAAATGTTCTCTGGATTAAACACACATGTGTATCATGATTAGAGACAAAGAAGTATAATGTCTATTTGCAATAGACTAATAAATAGAAAACCTGTTTATTTTTCTATTGTTGTCTATGCTATATTATTTATAGAAAATAATGAAATAAACCTAGTCCTCCACAAACCATGAAGTGCACAATATATGATAAAGGTAAACGGATGGAGCCTGGATAATCAAGTAGAAGGAACTAGCAACTTCCAGGAAAGTAGGTTAGAGAATAAGCTTGAAATAACAAACTGGGATTCCGGTCCTGGCCATGGTAGGAGAGCAGCAGCCATGGCCCTGCGCTACCCCATGGCCATGGCCTCAACAAAGCCACAAGGTGAAGAAGAACATCAGGGAACCAAGGCACAGCCGGCCTCGGGGCGCCTCACCAAGCGCACCAAGTTCGTGAGGGATGCGATCCGGGAGGTGCAGGGCTTCGCTCCCCAAGAGCAGCGCGCCCTGGAGTCGCTCAGTGTCCACAGACACGCGCACACTCTAGTTCATCAAGAAGAGGGTGGGCGCGCACATCTGGGCCACGAGAAAGCGGGAGGAGCTGGCAATGTCCTGGCAGCCATGAGGAAGGCAGTCGCCAAGGAAGATTGATGAACCATCTCCCATAAAAGATAGTTCCAAAAAAAGAAAAAAAGAACAAAATGGTAGTCTGCAGAGTTTCAGCAGGTGCACATTTTATTTCTTTTCCTATCACTGCAGTTTACCTGTCTAGACAACTGTCATGGAGGTTTTTATCCTTCAAAAGAAGCAAATTCACTTGCCTTCATGGGCAGGATAATTTGTTTATAAACATTAATATTTGACTTGCCATATGTTCATTTGCTTTTTGGGGCAGGAAACCCTGTAGCACAGGGTGACATAATAAGTTATATAAGATGATACAGGATTTATGCTCTACTTTTCACTGGATCTGGATACTGAGATTGCAAAGATTCAGCACCAGCAAGTTTTATGCAGTGCTGAGGACAAATATCAAAACTTTGTGTCTGTTAACCAAGTAATTTACCAACTGAGTTGTACTACGAATTCTGTGTATTTCATTTAATCAGAGCAAAATGCTTCTCATTATTTAAAAATGTGTGTCACAGCAGAACTGAAAAAAATTAGAACACCATAGATGCAAAGTTGTGCTGACTCCTCTAGTTCAGGCCTGTGTTCAAAACTAGGAAAAGAGAGAGAAGAGAGATGAAGACACCAAGAGTGATAGAGTGAGTAGAATTTTATCTCAGAAATTAAAATAATCTGCACATGATTGGGGTCTGGGATTATGCTGGTTAATATTTTGTCTAACAGAGTCAAACAGGGTGACATTACATATATTATATTCATCTCGCATAATGAAATCATGACCCCCAAACACATGTTCTTTACACTGGCAGTTCCTAAAATTTCAGGGACAATAATATCCAGTCTCAAGGCTGAGGTGAGAAATTGTGCTCATAATGATTGCTTCATGCTGGGGATTTGTGAGAACACATTCTCAGATACTGTAATAGGGCCTCACAAATGAAAAGAATAAGATTCTTTAACAATGAAAATAAATGTATTAGTAAGAAGCCTTTGAGATTGAACAACCCTACACTGACCTGAGCCTTGTGTTCTTTCTTTGAGCTATTTTCCAGAGCTCTGTAAAATGTAAAAAGGCCAGAGGCTGAGGCACTGATCCAGGAAGCTTTGCCCTGTAGCAAAGAGGAACTACACCTGTGACAGGGCAGATTCTAAGGTAATAAGTAAGGTTGTGTGTAAGGAACTTTGAATGTCTGTGAATTTGTAGCACAGCAAACGTGCCCCTTATACCACAAATACAACATTTTGTTCAGGTAGAATGTAATAGGCATTGGATTTCTGAAACCATACAGAAAACAGGATTGTAAACTACCACAGTAACTCTGCATATATGGTAATGAACAGCAGTAACACAAAGTTGTCCATAATTCTTTCTTTGTTATTAAAGAGCCTGTTATAGTAGTGAGGTAATCTGATTTCTGATGTTACGTTTACTTAGCATTACTTGAGTTAACAAGTTTTGGATATACATGAGTTTATAGTGTGGATGCTCATATGCACTGCACATGTGTTGGCACTCACTACACATGTGTACACTTGCTAATGTGTAGGGAAGCTGAGGTTGACAAGACTCTCTTCCTTGACTCTCTGTCTTATAAATTAAGCTTGCTGCATTGTCCAGATCAGCTAGCTGCTTGCTCCTAAGTTTCTGTCTGTGCCTCTGAGAGAGAATTACAGGCCAGCTTATATGCCTAAAACTCTTCATCTGCAGTACATTATTTACAAGAAAGAGTAATTATGCTGTCTTCTTAGTCACTTTCCATCACAGTGCACCCTTCACATTCATCTCCACACAGTTTTGTAGTAGTGATTCCCATCAATATGTACTTGGTATATTTTACAATAATATTCAGGAACAATATTCATTATTTTGAATTCAGTCATTTTCTTAAAGTTCTGTATTGAATCTCGAGATTACAAAGTCCTAAAAGGAAAACAATAGACAACCTTCAAATAATGTATTCAGCTATTTCTTCTCATGTGTGCTTGTAAGTTTTTTTCTTAGATCCACATATCTTTTCCTCAGATTCTTCGAGTATTCTCTTTGAAAATAATTCAATTAAAGTAAATGAGTGAAATGTATTTGTTTAAGATTTATATTGCATACTATTTCTCTATAGCATACCATTGTATAAACAATATGCTGTCCCATATTTTAGCATAAATTTTCCTACAGAAAAAAATATTCTATTTGATTTGGCATGATGAGATTAATGAGCTTACAGGTTTTTTTTTACTGTAACTTATGTCTGTTCTATTTATGACAACATTAGAAACCTATATTACTTGCATCACACTTACAACTTTCTATAAACATCGATCATTTTCTATATGACATGGAAATGATGTCAAGATTGTTATGGAGATAAATACAGTTTCTTTCACATGTTGTTTATTTAAATATAATGTTTATTATGCAATGTAATACGTGTTCCCCTATAAATGAAATTAATTATCTTTCCCTTTTTGCTCTTAGAGTTTGAAGATATGATTTTCAAGTCATCTTGAATTCCAGATCTTCTTGGCATAGTTGCCTAAGTGTTGGAATTAAAGGTATGTCCTATCATGCCCATGCGGTGATCCTGTTAAAAATGCAGTGGATTAACTTACTGGGACACTTAGAACATTTAAACAATAAATGTTGATTTTTGTCCACAGTTTAGACATCCAGGAGCAGGTCAGGTGTTCTGAGGCATAGAGATATTGAGGAGAAGATGGAAGTGATGGCAGTTTGTTTGCATGACTGCCTTCATATTGAGGCTTGATTGTAGCTGTAGAGTCTAAGCTTACTACAGGGCTTCTTGGGAGGCCTTGATTTTTAGAGGCTTACAGCAGAGTTCTTCCCTACCATCCCAGGCAGACATATTCCCATATTCTTTTCAACTACATGTTTCCTTTCCTACCATGAGAGTAAACTGAGGTACAGTGTCTTTCATAACCTAAAATCATCATTTTTGCCATATGCTGTCAGATACACAAGGCTGCAGTACAGTGCTGGAAGGGACTACATAATCAGTACTCAACATTCTGTCATCTGCTTCCACACTGTACAGTTTAGTTCATTATGACAAGAATCCATATCACTTGCCATACTGTGCCAGTGCCTAGGAGTCTGTCACTAACTGTGGCTTAGACCACAGCAGGAGAGTTTCATTTTGCTTAGAGTTTGAACTGACACAGATCATCTTGGTTTAGGAGGTATGGGTCAGCTAGCCACGTTACATCTACTCATGAATCAGAGAGGGATGAAGGGCAGTGCTCAGCTTATTTTTTCCTTTTTAATCTGTCAAGGATCACAGCCCTTGAGAGCATGGACCCACATTCAGGGTGTGTTTTCTCTCCCCAGATAAGCTTTCCTGAAAACATACTGAAAGATATACCTAAAGATATGTTTCTATGGTAATTTTAAATTCACTCAAGTTGATAGTTGATATTTACCATTGTAGAAGATATCGAAGAGTTACTAGTCAGTGACAATTCTGAAATTATATTTAGCCACAATTAACTACTTCGAAGAGGCTGAAATTCCACCCTTACATCTTATTACTAAGGCCTTAGGCATACCTGTATAGAACTCTACTCTAGATGTTTCCAATATCATAAGAAAAGAAGCTACATATATTTAGCAATCATATAGCCTGCTATATTAATAAGTATGTTTGCTGTCCAAGTTATAGGGAAATGACGTCATCTCATAATTGTGCTTCCCATTATGACACTGGCTAGATTAACTGATTAGTCATATAATCAATGTTTGCTATTTTTGAGAAGGCATTACTCTTATCCATATAAATTTGAGCTACTTAAATAAAAATAATTTTCATTTTATAAAACTTTGAAGTTTGTTAGAAATAAAAATTCCTAATCAAATATGAAAAAGAAGATAATGAAAAGAAATCCTGTATGCCGGAACATGATTTTAGCCCTGCCTCTTGTAAGGCAGGAGGAGGGAGATCAACCCAGGTCTGAGACTGTCTTGACACAATAGTGAGATCATGTTGCAAAGCTAATGATATAAACTCCAAGGAAAGTGGTTAAAAAATGATTGCATATTGAAGCTCCATGTCCATAGAAAGATCTTAAAGTCTTAGAGGATGGCCATTCCATTGCAGATAGACACCATGAAATTATGGAAGGGAAAACAATATGATCCTTAACGCCTTTCCCATAAGCTACCAGTCAGCACACACTCCCTTTCCTCAACTTCAACCATTGTTGCATCTTCATTTTAAATGCATGTAAAATCATAACTGGTTGTTTCTCTTTCACATTTCCTTTTTAATTAGGTGTTTTCTTTATTTACATTTCAAATGTTATCTCCTTTCCACATTTCACCTCCCCAAACGCCCTATTCTCTACCCCCTCACCCTGCTCACTAACCCACCCACTCACATTACTCTTACTACATCACCTACACTGGGGCAATGATCCATTACAGGTCCAAGTGCCTCTCCTCTCATTGATATCCAACCAGACCATCCTCTCCTTGTGTACTTTTTGGTTGGTGGTTAAATAGCTGAAAGCTCTGAGGGTACTTGTCAGTTAATATCATTGTTCCTCCTATGGGGATGCAAACCCGTACAGCTCCTTGGGACCTTTCTCTAGCTCCTCCATTGGCCACCCTTTGCTCAGTTCAATGGTTGGTTGAGAGAATCCCCCACTGTATTTGTAAGGTACTGGCAAGGCCTCTCACGAGACTGCTATATCAGGCTCCTGTCAGCTAGCACTGTTGTCATGCACAATAGTTTCTGTGTTTGGTAACTGTATATGGAATGGATTCTTATTTGGGGGCAATCTCTGTAAGGTCATTCCTTCCCTCTCTGCTCCACACTTTGTTTCTAGTCTTTGATTGTTGCTTCCTGGTATTGTTGTTGTTAAAAGTGGAGTTATGTTTATGTGGCTACCATCTTATTGGTCTGTTAATGGAAGATTACATTATTGCTTTTTCTAGTATAGTTTCCATCATTCTGTTGGAGTTTTCTATGTATTATTCTTTGAAGGGCTGGATTTGTGGAAAAATATTGTATAAATTTGGTTTTGTCATGGAATATCTTGATTTCTTCATTATTTTGCTGGATAGAGTAGTCTAGGCTTTATTTGTGTTCTCTTAGGGTCTGAGTGAGATCTGTCCTGGCCCTTCTAGCTTTCATTGTGTCTGGTACGAAGTCTGGTGTAATTCTGATAGGTCTGTATTTATTGTTTTTTTAGAATATACTTAATATTTTAATTGAGGATACATGATTAAATTACATAAAATTTGGTCTATTAACACCACAAATAAGAAAAGTAAAACAAAATATAATGTAAACAAATGCAAAACAGAACAAGGTAAATATGTAAGAAATAAAAATAATGGTACTTATTAAAACTACATTACAAGGAATATTAAATGTGGTCACATTATTCTTTAAAAACATAAAGCTTTCCTGATCTATGAAAAAGAAAGTTCTCATAATACATTGTCTATAAGAAACATAGGCTAAAGGGTTCTGGAAGGATGTACCAAGTTGACAGTGAAAGACACAAAAATGAACTAGGGCAGCTACATCGGTTTCAGACAAAGTGGATGTTATTAATATAATAAATTGTCATTACTTATATAGGGTTTGTAACATAAATGCTTTTCTTACATTTTGAAGGTTTACAGTTCCATGATGGAGTCACTGGAAGTGTTGAGTTCACGATCTCACTTATGCATGGCAGCTTCTTGCTGTCTTTCTACAACCATGAAACGAGCTCCTTGTCCCTCTCTGGACTGTTATTGGAGGGAAAGTGACCCAGAAGTGACATCACTGCTGGAATCCCAGCTCTCTCCTGGCAGGCTGTGCTCAGAGGGCAATGAAACCACCCAGCTCCAGGGTGCAGATGGTGAGTGGAAGGATCCTTTCCCAGATGCTCTACTCATCTTATGTCCTGTGACTCTCCCACAGTTCTTATTTTAGATTCGCTGTCTTTATCCATTTGTTACCATATGTTCTAACAAGGAGTCTTGGAAAGGCTCCTATTCTCCCACCATTATAGTACTTTGAACTTTGAACCAGAAGTTATCTGTGATCCCAATATGAAATACCATTCTCAATATCCATTCACAAAATATTAGACAGTAGTGTGGGCCAACTGCATTTCTAATCAGACAAGTATGAAGTTTTCATTGCCTGTTGACATTTCTGGGATCTGAAGTGTTTGTCACTACTTATAGTATTACCCTTGCACTCAAAATCAGCCTGCAACTACAGGCATTCCAGAAGCAGTCTGTTCTGAACAGCCGCTCTAAAAATCAATCTGTCTATAAAAATCCAGCCTTGCTAAGGATAATGGCAGCATTGGCATTTCTTTCCCTAGCTGAATGAGAGAACAGAGGCCTTCAGTGTCCAATTCTTTAAAGAAAGTAAATATACACATATTAGAAGCTCCAAATGCATCATTATTTACATCTTTACATTTTACATTTTTTACCATTTTAAAAGGTACAGTGAATTCATTAATTGAATATATATTATGTTCAGGAACTTTCCCCCTGTGCCCATGTCCTCAAGGATCTTCCCCGGTTTCTCATGCATCTGATGGGAAAAAATGCAAAGATAGACAATCAGACATTATGCATGCAGAGGGACTGAGATACAGTATGTCCGACAGACAGACACACACACACACAGAGAAAAGAGATAGAGGCAGAAAGAGAGAGAGACAGAGACAGAAAGAGTCAGAGACAGAGAGACAGAAAGAGAGAAAGAGCAGCACCCAACTCCATATGAGATTTCCCCATTAAATACCCCTCCTCAGAGCTCAAGGAATCCTGAAGTAGAAAAATAAGAATAAATAATATACATACCATAGGATAGACTAGACACAAGGAGAACAAAGCCTTCTAAGTCAACTGATCAAAACTTATTTGTACACACAGACGGTGAGGCAGCAGACATTGGGTGTATTGGTGTGTGCAAAGTCTTCCCAAAACCTATCTTTCAGTTTAGTATTTTATAGGACTCCTGAATGTGTAAAAATATGTCTCAGTTTCTTGAGCTCTTTTCTTCTGTTGGTTTGCCAAATCTTACTTTGTTGAGCTTTTCTGTGTGGTAACCTAAGTTTCATTCTTAAATTCAATATACAGATCTAAAAGAAACCACCTTCCTGAAATTATCTGCTGACCTCCAACCATTTATCCCTTTATGATCAATATCGAACACACAAACAAACAAATGTGAAGTATCTTAGGTGAGGGTTAGATAGATGCTTTACTGATTAAGAGCATGCACTACTCTTTCAGAAGATCCGACTGTAGTTTTTAGTACTTCATAAGCTGGCTCACAACCGTGAAAGTAGAAGGTAACATAAAGCAACATCTGAAATTGTCTTGTGACCTTCACATTTGCATGCTGTGTGCACATATCCATCCATTGTTCAGGTGACATTCCTTACTGTATATGAAGGTGCATCTCTGTATTTTCAATTGTTAAATCTGTACTGATAAAGAGCTAAGTGATGGCAGGAGTTTGATACTGTCGTTTCTGAACCATCACTGTGCTTTAGATTTTAAATTTTGCTGATTTAAAGTTTGCTGACTTTGCTCAAAACATGAATGTCATTGCCTGATGACAATCCAAGAGATATTCTGGCACTGTCTTACTGCTAATTGCTAATTATAAATATCTGACAGCCAATAGAAAGGTCAAAACTGCTGGGATTGACCAGGGCAGGAGACAGACAGAGGGGACAAAAGCAGATGCAGGAGTATGAAAAAATACTGATGGAAGCAGAAGATAGGGAACAGAACTGTAAACAGTGAGAACCAAATGGGTAGGTAGATTGTTGTACAACTTGAAGTAAGTTGAAATGAGCTCTCCCATCAAAATGCCTACAGCTTTGACCTATACAGAAATCTATGTTTTATTTATGCTGTAAGCTGCTCTGTGAAAAGCCCTGTTTTCACCTATGCTCACAACAATACACACCTGCAAAACAGTATGTGATGCAGCTTCTTGGGTGTATGGATGATTAAACTGATGGACAATCTCATGGTTTCCTACACAGAGGAATCCAGAGAAGCTTCCATCCCTCTTCCAAACACAATTGACCTTCCTGCCTAACAAGTGTAGCCCAGCCTTCTCACATTTCTCTCTTGCTCACATACCCTTTGAGCCTTGGTAACAGGCTCTCAGGGCAGCAATAGAGCCCCTGAGAACAAAGTCTTTGATTTATTGTTTGTGCTGTATGCATAGAGGCAGAGAAGGCCCACACAGAACTAAGTACACATGTATGAATGCTCACATCTACAAGCATAATCTCTCACTCATGGAGACCCTCATCTCTGTACATACTCATGTATCACACACAATTAGAGAAACCTCCCATGACAGAGAGGCACATGTAGACACACATACTGCAGAATGGTTGTTTACAATTGTGTAGCCATTTACTCTACTGTACACTTGAGAAACTGCCCTGAGTCACCATGAAACCAGACTTGTATGTTAGTTCATGATAACTGTGGCATCCACTGCTTCCTCCTTTTCCTGGACTTCCATCAACCACTGTTTAATCATGTTCTCTTTCAGATATCTCGGGATAAAATAGCTAATGGTCCTAGAATGCAAACTGTATGACCAGGGTGGTGGCCAATCTTTCAGCCTTTTATATCTATCAAGATAGCAGTGTCACAGATGGAGGTAGATGCATAGTGCTCTCACAAGGCAGAGAGGGGAGAGGCATTCAACAGAAAGCAACAGGCATGCCACTTACTTCATTCAGCTTAGAATCTCTGTCTCCTCAGTTGGCTCCAGTCAGTCTGTGGAGAACTTCATCCCTCTGCTCCCTCGGAATCTCTCTTGACCAATTAAAGGTTGGTTGCCTAAGAGACATGGCAACACAGCTTGTGAGCAATGAGTATTTCTTTATGGTCACCTGTCCCTTTGCCTAACTGTGAAGTATCTTTTAGCCTCTGGTTCCTATATTGATGATTTGTGAGGTTTGGTTCTCCAGAACTTGAGCATGCTATATTAGTAACTCAGGTCTAAATAGAACATCAACATCACTGTCACTCAAACCTCACTGAAGCTGAGGCAAGAAAATCATATGGCTAGCCTGCCTTATATGGAAATTCTACCTCAAAAAATGCATGATTGTCATTCAAAAATGTCACTGTACCTGACACCTCATAGACTACAAATGCCTCTTACTATGCTAACAGGAAAATGTCAGCAGCAAGGAGGATAAACTGCTCTTTAAGTGTGTTAATGAAATCACCTGAGAGGTTCTTTGCTTGTTGATGGAGAATCACCAAAATATCAACACATTCCTCCTCTCCTCTCTAGAATTGCCTTTACTTTCGATCAGGTCTAACTATGTAAACCAAACTACCTAGATATCTTGGTATATTTCTGTCTCTATCCCAAGAAGCAGGACTTGAGATGTCTTCTGGGTGACTTACCTGATTAAACAATAGGAAAATTGGCAAGATTTCCTATCTTCCAATATCTCCAACAGGTCTTCAACTTGTAGCCACAAGGTCTCCCCAGAAAACACATTCAGAGTCTACAACATAAATACTATTATTCTTTCTCTGGTTCAAATTAAGGAGAGCTAATGGATGAGTAGGAAGTCCTTACCCAACTGGTTAAAATGCTCCATGTTCTCCTTCTCTTGCTGTCTTGGGTTTTTCAGGGACTTTAAGCTTCCCCTAGAACTCCACACTCTCTACTTCCCCATGGGTTCTCTGCCTGATCCCCCACCCGACATCCAGGTACATGCATCAAGACTGAGGAAATCCAGGCAGGCTCTTGAGCAGGTAAATGCTTATAGAGTTCTACGTTTAAGGATTTCTATTTATTTTGTTTCTCAGAAGACTTTGTGCATGTGAATTTTTGGTCTATATGTAGGTATATGAATTCATTACTAGAGCCAAGGTTACCCAAGAAAATTATGAATTGAGTAGAGAACTTATGAGCAAACATATGGGAGATGAGATCAAATAGGATCCATATTGAATGAGTTTTTTTGGAATGAGCCATGTCTGGATCCTCATGCACTGTCCATAAATTAATTTGTACTCTGCAGAGCATTGGAGATCAGAATGCTTTGTGTCCTCCTCATGTTTTGATCTCGGAACATTTACAAGTGATGACCTGGCCCCTCAGCCTAGTCCTGTACTTCTAGTACCACCTCACTTACAACTCTGCACTGGCTAGCAGCAAGTCGGTCTGGGAATTGGGTTGTGTCTATGTGTACAGGGCCAGCTGTGATATGAAAAGACCTAAACTGTGTCTTCACTTAGACCAACAAGCAAGGAGAGGTGAGAATAATAGGGAAGGATCTAATAGGAGAAGTGAAGAAAAAGTGTGTGTCTGGGACAGATGTGGAATGGAATGTAAGCATTGCAAAAAGGACGCTTAGAGATTCACTTTCTGTCCTCATCTAGGCATAGACATGCAAAGGGACCAGTGGTATGAAAACCTCGTGCTGTAGTGATGTAACAGTTATCAGTGTGGCATCCTTATATGATGCATTTGCTGAGTGCGGACTTGTGGAAATAATTGAGAGTTCATTATTCTCAGATAGCAATGGTTAGTGAGACCCTAGCTGCTCTTACGGATCCAATAGGAATCACCCTGTCCACAGGCTTCAATATCCAAGCTGGAGACCATGAATCTTAAGTTAAAGGGAGGACCCTCTGCAGTGAACACTTGCAGCTTGTTTCAGCAACTGATGATTGTGTTCAAAAAATTCAGTCCCAGGAGTGAGAAAGTCACCTTGTACTTTTATTCAGTGAAGCCTGAAGCTACATAAACAATATAAGCTAGTACTATTTCTCTTGGTTACATACCAGAAGTAGATGGTAAGAACCTACTGTTGAAGAAACCACAGTTCAGTTTTGGTCCATAGAGAAATGAACTGAGTCTGGCAGACATCTGACTGCTGCCTTGCATTCTCTGTGAAGTGTGGTGCTATACATGGGAGAGAAGTCATGTTCTGATTACTAGTGGATTTTATCTGCTATTATTCTAACGTACTTGGTAGGATATGCCTACAGATTCAATCATGACAGTCTTGCTATAACAGTAACCAAAACGGTCTGGTTAAAATTTTGGCCATTAGACAAGATGAAATCCATACCTAGATCTTTAACCTGATCCTAAACCCACACTCTGGTACATAACAGATCATGAAAAGACATACTGCTGTCTTTTTGGACATACTTTCAAACTGCTTCCTCAATGTGTCCATGTTCATAGATTAGTGCTACTTTTCCCAAAGGTCAGAGAAACAACTTTTGCAGGGTGATGTGTTAAGGTAGACTAATTTACTCTCATTGGTTTTTTATTATTATTACTTGTATTTGTACTACTCTAATTATCCTTATCATTACTATCATTACTACTACTATTATTATTAATATTATTATTTAGACGTATACCTATTTCCTTAATTACCTCGAGTTGCTGAGAGCAAATGTTAAGTGTTTGACCCCAAATGAGACATTTAAATCACACAAATACACACCAGACCTAACTACTCAGAGGCCATGGTATAACATGACCTAGAAACAGTATAAAAGGTGGAAAATAGGAGAAGCGCTTTGAAAACATCTGTTCTGGACAGGATAAGCCATTGCACTCATAAAAACCCAGCAACTGTGTTTACTTGCACTATACCTTTAAAAAGTGAAGCCCTTACAGCATGCTATCATACATATTAAAGAAGCTCCTAGTCCAGCTTTATAAGAACAGCTAATAATATCAAGTGTTTTAGGTATGAGGAGTCATTTTTCTTTAGGGGTATAGAGAGAAGAATTTTTCCAGCATCCATGGGACACCACAGGGAAGACATGCAACACACCTGATTGAACACAGCAGGTTTTATGTTTTTTGTTTTTGTTTTTAAATGTTACATGTCCCTTGGCTTCCAGGGACAAGGACCTTAGCACCATGCCTGACAAGCAGAGTTTGATCATGGAATCTAACATAGTAGTAGAAAATACCTGATGCCTTCAAGTGCTCGAGATTTATTCTGAACTCGAGAGAACCTCTAGCATATGTCCTCTAGAAGCAAAACAATAAACACATATACAGAAACACACACACACACACATACACACACACACAGAGAGAGAGAGAGAGAGAGAGAGAGAGAGAGACAGAGACAGAGACAGAGACAGAGACAGAGAAAGAGACAGAGAGAGAAAATAAATGTACATTTAAAGGAGACATGATCGTTGAAGAGATTTTTCTTTTTAAATTGGATTCTGTGCAATATGAGGGAAACATCAATGTGTTGTGATTAGCTTCACTTCTGAACAGGACCAAAGTCAGGAGCATTGAGTAGAATCGTTGACCACCCACAGGTCATAGTGAGCTTCTTTCTGCCAGTATGCCACCAGCAGTGAGTTTTTCCTGCCATCTCTTGTTGAGGACAGTATCTTTGTGTGAGGTGAATGCAAGTACTAGTCTCATTGATTAGGTCATTAAGAATTCAGGGAAGTCACATGCTGTAGGAACCATGTTCAGGTGAGCACATTACTCTGTGTAGGTCAGACAGATTTCCCTGGTGTATAGTCTTGTGTTTTGTGGCAAGATTTTTCAGTCAGTAGTATATCCATCGGGACAACTTGGTTGTAGGACTGGACAAACTGGAGCAGGTGACATGGTGTATGAGGAGTGGAGAAAGTCTTCATCTTATTTATGTTCTATAAATGTTACAAATTCCACAGGGCTGTAGTCATCTTCTCTTGTCTTCCAGGGTTTGAGAGGTGGTCACTTTGTTACCAAAGTTCTTTTCACATCTGTGATGAACTGAAGATTCAATATGCAGTGAACATCACAGTACAAAGTCAGCAATTTAATGGTGTAAGCCTGACACAGCATCCTCAAAGGTTCTTCAGGGAGCCTAGCAGAAACACACATCCCTAGGATATTTTCTGGAAAATACATCTTTTTCAGTTTTCCATGATGTTGCAGTACCAGACTATAATAATCTCATGTAGGGAGACATCATATCATGCCGTTTGTACTAGATACTGAATACCGGTGGTTGATTCATGTCAGATTAAAGTCAATCCAAAAGCAACAAAGTTCCTATTGAGTCAGAAAATTCTTTTTAGTCTTCATTAATCCATTTCTCTCAGAGCAACATTCTGAGTATATGAAAAATGTAGGCTGATGTCTGGGACCTTTGAGATGATTCCCCTCTGCAGTTGGTTAGTGAGTCTTGGAATTATAATCTGTCCCACATCTACCCTGTGACAGATGATGCAGACCAGTTTCGGGTGTACTGAATCCTTATATACAATGTATGCTCATGGTTCATGGCCAAAAATATTGTCTTAACCTCTTCATAAATATGTTTTATAACAAAATCAATTTCTAATTGTTATGAACTCCTAATACACTATCCTAACTTTAAATAAACCTCATATAGAAAAGATAGGTTTTCTTTTGGCCACCAAGTATAACCATCCAGACTGATACACATACATGATGTAGATTAAACATTCAAGAGATAGAAGCAACATGTATAACACATTGAAGATAACAGATATGTATACCACCCTACATACATACATACAACACATTCATATGTATAAAACACTCAGAGAGAGAGAGACATACATGTGCACAAGTACTCATGCATACACACACTTACACACACACACACACACACAACTGAAGGTGTTTGGGATTTGACTCATCTCAAATCTGTGACAGTCACCATGATGCTCCGGGTGGTGACATGACTGCAGTCCTGCAATTGGAGAAAAGGAAATGTGGATAAGTCATGGTAAGCTCCAATTTTGAAACAACTTATACTTTTTATATTATAGCAAAGGAAAGTCTCATGTGATCTAATCTACACTATATATCCTAGAGAGCACAGAAGAATCTTGGTGTTAAACTCCTGACACCTGCTCTCCAGTGCTGTATTATAGGAAAGCAGCACTTAGCAGATTCCAGAAGTGGAAATGCTGGGAACTGAATAGAGGGCCTAAAGTTTAAAACACAAGCAATCTCACTGCATAACCCTGTCCCAATCCTCTAATGTAAAAAGCTAACTGTAGAGCAATAACTCTCATCTTAGAGGTGAGATTATCTTGTTGGTGGCAGCTATGGGAAAGGGGCTGGGACCCAGTACTCCTCCCTAGTTCTCCTCATGATCAGAGTCAGTGTGTCACCATATATCTTGGCACATATTTTCCAGAGTCACTTACAAAATATTGCCTTATTAAAAGGATCAGTAAGTCCAGTGTATTATTGGAGTCATTGTATAAATCAGATGATAAAAGTTATCTAATAGTCTTTGAGGGATGCTTAAATATGGCATACAAAAACATGAGGAGTAATCAGTATGACTCAGTTTGGCGACATAGTGTCAGATAGCTTTAAACTCATGATTCACCTGCTATAGCTGTCCTGCTGCTGGCTTTGTCAGTATGCTTTACATTGGCCAGAAATAGAAAGTGTTGTTGCAACTTGGAACCTTGGGATTAGATTTCTAGGCATTTTTTTTATAATCATGCAATCTCTTTCAACTTTGCAATACTTAACATTGTTATATTACAAGACAGAGCTATGCAGTTTAGAACACATCTGTTCGGATCTTCTTCCTCCCATCTGACTGAAAAATGTTCTCTGCTTTTGATCCATGAGAGTACTCAACTGGGAACAAGGGAGATGATAAAATGTGCAACAGAATCCACTGATCTTATACAGAAGCAGGCACTGCACAATCACCTGACTCCAGATCTAGGACATCTGACAAACTCTTCACAGCACTAAAGGTACTGAACCCACAGATAACAGGCTTAAAGTGAAAATGGTATCCGCTTTCACTAGTCTACACAATGATGGTACAGAAAGAAACATAGAAATATACATGTTTTACAAAAAAAATCTTAAATTTTATTAGGTCTTAATTTTTGTTATAATCAAGAGTATAATGCTATACACACACACACACACACACACACACACACACACACACACACACACACACATATATATATATATATATATATATATATATATACATGTATTATGACACATATAAAGCACACATACACAGAGAGACAGAGACAGAAAGACAGACTGACTCTTGGAATTAGCAGTCTGATATAGGATCTTAGATTACTTTGCATCTCTGTGACTGAATTTCTGGTTCTTATATATTTTATGGGACAGGTTCTGGTCCTTTCACTAGGTTGCTACATTTCCTTTGAATCTAAACTCAATGGAAGAGCCCTGGCTGATATGCAATAAAGTGAAAGAATCTTGCTATCTGGGGCTGATCTGACACACAGAGATCTGATCATACTAAGTGTGTGACCAGAGAAAATAATATGGGAAAAGAAACTACCTCCCTAGAGAGTTAGAACCATACTCTTCCAGACAAAATTCCTGGTCAAAATTTGCATAATTAACATATCTTGCATATTTTCCATTTGCATTCAGATCGCTGACTGGGAGTTAGTTAATGACATTGATAAAGCATTAAATAAGCTAATGGATTTAATACTTTGTTCTTTTCCTCATGTTACTGGGGATGGAATTCAGAGCCTCAAGCATGCTGCTCTCACACTCTGACCCTGAAGTACACTCAAGTTTTGCTTCCTTAATCTTATCTTGATGTTATTAGTTACCCCAGATATCAGGTTTGAGGGACAGAAAGGACTAGCATCTCAGAGACAGTCAATGACTAGATTTCAAATATGAGAAAACTTATATCCACTGATACCTACATCCTAGATATTTGGTTATTGTGAATTGTTAAGAAGAGGGTGGTGAAGATGAACTGCCAGGAGGGTAAGGAAAAAATGATGAACCCAATCAGCACTGTGTCCTGCTTGAAAACACGGCCTTGATTACTTGTACAAAGATACATACACAGAAGAGAGCTGTGTCCTGTCTGTGGGTGTGGAACCCTCTCCGTGGACAATCAGATATTTCTTGTAGTCCAATAGGTGTCAGTGTGAAAATTCCAGTTCTGAAATGAGAAAAGACAGACACAGTTGCACACATTTGCCTCCAAGTCCTAGTTTCCTCTGTCTCTCTTTTCTACCTTTCTCTCTACCGTTTTCTTTTGTTTGTTTTCTTTTACTCATTTCTCTCTTTTTCTTAGATGTCTCTTTTTTCTTATATGTCTCTCCCTCTTTCTCTTTTACCGTCTCATCTCTCTCAAAACCTCCTATCTCTCTTCTTGTCTTTGAACAGTGTTTCCCTTCTATTTTAGTAACTGCGGACTATGTCTGCCTATTGTAATTGATCATGGTCCACGCTGTCCTCCTCCTAGACCTTGACATCCATGTCCTAGTTTTAATTATCCACTAGTTTCTTAGTGTTTCTCCTTTCTTTTTTTCTTTGATGTCTTTCCCCCTGATCTTCCATCTACACTTTCTTATTTATTTATTCATTCATTCATTCATTTATTCACTTTCCTTCCTTTTGTCATATATAAGCATCTCTGTCTCTCTGTCTCAGGATCCCTTTCTTGCACGATAATCTAAGTGGGCAGAGGAAGTCAACAGTAGAAATATGTAGGAAGAACAATGTAGCAATGAGTTATGTCTGTTTAAACCAATAAATTTGAGGCAGAAGGGACAAAATTCTAAAACCAGAGCAATCTTATTCCTGTAGCACATCAAGTGTACAAAAATATTATAAAAGAAAGCAGGATGATTCATTGCTTGCCCAATACTACCTCTCCTGAAGAATTCATAATAACACAGCATTGTGAAATAAAAGACATAAAACTCTTATACAGTGTTTTCTGTGGAATTTGTTCAATCTCTGCCTCTTGAGTAAATTTCTTGAGAGGTTGTCTTAGAAAACCAGCAGTGGTGTCATCTTATCTTTTAAGAGTGGCTGGTGATCATTAGAATATGCACCTTAAAGGAAGGCTTTCCTAGCAATCAATTAAGACATTCTGTACCTAGACAATTTTTAAATAGTTTGGAGCCATTGACAATTTTGTAATTCTAAATTCCAGACTTGAATCTCACATACTTACTGTTTATACTTGGGAGCACACACCACAGCTATGGATTCAGGGAGCATCATTTGGTATGCAAAATGTGTGTGTAGATCTACACTTGACAAAAAGGCTGTCTGGGTTGGATGGGTCTGAGAAGACAAAAGAAGTCAAGAATTGTAAGTTAGCCCAGTCAGCTATGGTTGATCCAGCAAGGAAGGGAGGCCATGGATCATTAACAATCTGTTCTCTCCTGTGATTTTCAAAATCTCTCCATTCAGACCCACATCTGTCATGTGGAAAAGGAAAATTGAACCATCTGCCTGATAATACTATGACTCTTTCCTTTACTTCCCTCGCGTTCTCACTGGGCCACCAGATGTAACTACCCATCAGACGAATACATTCATGAGTCCACACTTACAGATAGTAATCACATTTCTGCACAATGAACACAAAGTACTGCTAGAATTGAGGAGGTTCATATATAAAATGGAGGAAGACATGGTGAGATCAAGAGAGGATTCAATTTCAGAGGAAGGAAGTGAGAAATTTGGAGCAGGCTTTTAGCAGATTCTCATATCTATCTCTAAGTTGTGTATGCATATAGATGCATCCACCTTGAGATATTTAACAACTCTATTTATGTATGTACACTCACAACTATGCTATAACTTATTTTTCCCTTTTTTTATTCGATATATTTTTATTTACATTTCAAATGATTTCCCCTTTTCTGGACCCCCATTCCCCAGAAGTCCCATAAACCCCCTTCCCTCCCCCTGTTCTCCCACCCTCCCCTTCCCACTTCCCTGCTCTGGTTTTGCCCTATACTGCTAACACTGAGTCTTTCCAGAACCAGGGGCCACTCCTCCGTTCTTTTTGTACATCATTTTATGTGTGGATTATGGTTTTGGTATTCCAGTTTTCTAGGTTAATATCCACTTCTTAGTGAGTGCATACCATGATTGATCTTTTGAGACTGGCTTACCTCACTTAGTGTATGATGTTCTCCAGCTCCATCCATTTGCCTAAGAATTTCATGAATTCATTGTTTCTAATGGCTGAATAGTACTCCATTGTGTATATATACAACATTTTTTGCATCCATTCTTCTGCTGAGGAATACCTGGGTTCTTTCCAGTTTCTGGCTATTATAAATAGGGCTGCTATGAACATAGTGGAGCATGTATCCTTATTACATGCTGGGGAATCCTCTGGGTATATAGCCAGGAGTGGTATAGCAGAATCTTCCGGAAGTGATGAGCCCAGTTTTCTGAGGAACTGCCCAACTGATTTCCAGAGTGGTTGTACCAATTTGCAACCCCAACTCTTTTTACATATGTACACTCACAGCTATGCTATAATTTAAAACATCAAGCCTTTGACAACTAAAGTGAAATCAAAGAAAAATTGAAGAAAACAACAAACAGGAAGATACCATGTCCAAACCATCTCACAGGTCCTACAGGTCAGTAATCTGCTAACCCATTTCCTAAGAGCAGCCTTCTCACTTCAAATTCCCCTAGATTCTAGGTCCTAGATGCCTGCTTCAGTATGACCGTTATGACAGACTCCACATTGACCAATTCCTAATTAAGTGACTTCTTGTTTTGAGGCACAATATTACAGTTCAATCAACTTGGCACCAAATTCTCTACCTACAAGTCTTATCGTCCTGAATGCTAGGGGTCCAGGAGTGTGACAGTACACCCAGATTTTATGACATTATTGAACATTGCAATCTCTGCCCACCATGACTTAGAAGGCATTAAGTCAATATCCTCAGAGCTCCAGCAGGTCAAATCCTGACGTCATTCTTCCTGCATCCCTGTTATGCGGCTTCTGAGAACATCATATCCAGTTCTCCTTCACCCTTGTTTCTTCTTCATCCCTATATACCCTGCTTTCCTCATTAGACATTCACCTAATCTGCCAGGGAATTGTTTCTCTTGCAGCCAGTTCTCCCTATTTACCAGGTTCATGAGCCACCTGCACGTGGCTCAGGTCCCTCTCTAGGCTTCTCACAACATTCTCCCAATGTTGATGCAGTTGGAATATCTAACATGTGCCTTCAATTCCAAACAGTATAACTGAACCCTGCTGTCAAGATCTGTCCTCTTCTGCAACCCTATTCATGTTTATGAGAGGAGCACTTCTAACTCCATTAGTCCAATTGAAATCCTGCCCAGTCTGACTCCTCAGCCTCTACACCTATTGCCTGGGTATCTGAATTACCCTGATCCCTCCTACACACACAAACAAGACTATCACCTTCTTATCCTCATTCCATGGTATAAGCTCCCAAACCACACCTGACATTCCCTTCCCAAGGAGCCCTTCAACTCCTTAATTTTAACTTCTGGAGTATGGCGTTGGTTACATCATTCTTTTGCTCAGAATAGTCCAGAGTTTTCTCTATACTCCAAATCACTCTCTATTTTTACCTCCATCCTAGACAAGGTATGCCAGGGTTCTCTTTGGTTATATATGTGAAGATCAGGCATCCGTTTCCAAAAGAAACCACAAATCCTAGCCAACAGAAATGCTTACTGATATAGGATCTCAGTGTATCTCTCTCCAATGCTATCCCCTCTCCCAAAAATTTTTTGGGCTCCTCCTCCCAAGTCATCATGTCACTTTATATGTGACAGCTCTTCCTCTGCAACCCTCACTGTCCTATATTTCTCACCTGAAGTATATTGTGCACTTTGTCTCATGTGACTTGGTGCTCATTTTATGTGTGATTTCCCTTTTGAGTCCCAAGCCACAAAAGGCCAATATCAGTTGGCCATAATATATTGTTGAATTTGTGAACTTCAGTCTTTGAAAATAACAGAATTATCCAAGAGACTCTCTCGGCAAGTAAATGTGTTTTCTTGAAAGTCAAAAGATGTGTGCTATACATGTTCAAACACTTCAAAATCTTGCATGTAAGATCATTTCAGTGTACACAAAGGAAATACTTCTTCATAAATAAAAAACACAATCATTAGAACAGACACTCTTGGCTTACTTAAGTTTCATCTCTACACCTTTTAGGTATATGGTCTATATACATTTTCTCATATATCCTGGCAAGCTACCATTCTCCACGGAGATTAACATAAAGTTGAAAGTTTGAACAATTACTCCTAGTAAACATAAAATACAAAGAGCTGTAAAAGTGCCAGGAAATGCACCTTTGATTTGACCTGCACACTATTGGTTATATATGCTCAGAGCCGATGATCTGGAATGAATTGCCTCTGTGCACAGCAAGTTTTAGATAGGCTGTTTTGAAGAAACAGAAAAGGAACCCTCATTCCCAGAGGTCCTTTTGCTTACATGTATCCATCCTAATGTAATAAGTCCCAGTCCTTCTTGAATAAAGAAGAGGTCCTCCTCATGCTTTGCACAGCAATAATCTGGGCCTCCTTCTTGGACAGGAATGAGGATATGGCTGATGTGATATTCCTCTCCAACCTGCCAGGAGAAAACAACTTGTCACAACTCTTGGAGGTCTCAGACCCATTCTCTCATACACACAATAGGCCCCAGACCAGATAGTGCATGAATCTCATTTTTCTTTCTCCCTTTGTGGTTTCAAATCCTTGGCTGCTCTTGTGCTTTGCTAAGATACAGCTAAAAAAGAGCAGATGTTGAGTAGAAATGTAGATGTCCAGCTTGACACCTCCTGGGCTTAGGGTCTTTCCAGTAGCAGCCAGTAGGATTGCTCAGGAGTCTAGAGATGCCTAGGAAACTAGTGCTCAAAAGCTTACCCGAGTAGATACTCAGACCAGGACCTAAATGCCATTGATTTCTGGTTACAACGAGGCAACTTGTCTGTTTCCGTGACTTATGCCTGGCTACCTGCATTTCTGCTTTCTGTTTGCATTCTTTTACCTTTAGATAACATAGAACTCTGACGCTGAGGCTCATTTGAACTTGTGAGAAGATTCCAGCATCAGTTTTCCAGTGCCTGGTATTTCTGGCACTAGCCCCCAACTAGAATGAACATTTCTATCTATAGCATTGAACCACATTGTTCATTTCAAAAGACTCTCTAAAGCAACCAAATACAAAGTCATCCAATACAAGATGGCCAACCTTGTCAACAATAGTTCCTTCTGGAAGGTGATGTGTATGGATATAGACCCTAGATATGTTCCCTGAGAGTCATGTAAAGTCAAGGGGAAAGCAACAGCCTCAAATCAGAAGTGTTTATATCTTTACCAGGGCTCCACATAGAACACCACATGTCTCTATTTTTTTCTTGGTGTTCATTCCTGCTGCAGTGAGGAATTTATCGCACAAATCATGAGGGAGGACCACCTGGCGCAGGCCTCTGCCTTTCTCAACTGTAATGGAAAAGAGAGAAAAGTATGAGGAGACAGGGCCTGGTATCCCTGAGGAGAACTCAAGTCTATCACCCTAGGAAACTAATACAAAGTCATTGAGATTCTTTTCTTCATCCCCCTCCTCATGATAGGCAGGGAGTTTTACTCCAAGCTCTGGTTACTGGTGTCTGGGAGAAGGGGCCATGGGCTTTACTGTCTGCTTAAGTGGATGGAGCAATATTTTTGGATGTGACTCTTAGCTGATATAAAATTTCTCTGTGAAAGTCCTCATTGGACAAAGTCATCTCCTAACTGAGTAGAACACCATAAGCATTCAGGGAGCTATACTGTCAGAGAAAAGCAAAACTTCTGCTGTGTTTCTCCTGGCAGAGACAGGTCTCCTTGGATCTTCATTCATATCTCCAGATTTTTTGGCATTTATGCTCTGAAGTCTAGACTTGTATTTTCCTGTGTCCACCTGGATGTTGCCTTAGATCTTGACTCACACAAATGACTTACAATCTGTGACATCCTGGCATGCATTGAGTCAAACTACACTTATTCCATAGAATCCACCTTGATGAAGCCAGCTGTGGTTATGCTCAATCATATGGAGCATTTATGATAGATCTGTGAGGCTGTGAATAAGTCCTTCAGGTAATAAGAGGATGCAGAGAGCACAAATACATACACAGTTTCTTATCTCAGGGTCAGACTACCACAATCTGTCCACAATCTTGCAATGTTTTAAGGATGAGGGAGACCCATGTGGTCGCTGAACTGCAGGGAAAGTTCAGAAATTTTTTAACAACATCTGACAGATACATATGGAAATATTGCTCTGTCTCCACATGCTGACAAGACAGTCAGGTTGTCAAGACAGATAAAAGCAGCACTCATCTCATGAGGTTCTGTTACCACAGCATAGCCAGCAGATCCATGGAAGCAGAAGACTGAGAACATGGCAGGAGATTCAGGATTCCGTGTGGGGCCCAGTGTTCCAGACTTGAGGCACCTGTCCAGCACCTCTGCCTTACCTTACTGGTGAGCTTCAGTCTCATTCCTGTTTTCCTGACCCAGATGCAATTTGAACAACTTCTATACAAGGCTTGTCCAAGTAAGAAAACGATGATGACTCACCTGGACATTCTAAGGTGCCAGTTTCTGCAGCCTCCTTGGCAGCTGGTGATGTTGTTTGACCTGCTTCATCACAGGCTTCCTTTCCTGAAGGCACCACTGTTGGGCTGAAAGTTCCAGTTGTTACTGAATAAGGCTGAGCTTCCTTTGATGAAATTGGTGCTCCAGCGCCCACCTCCCACCTTGTTTATTTTTCTTGGGAACCATACCGTTTTAGAAAAGGAAAGGAAGCCCATTTTGAAATTCGTGTTCTGGTCTTCTTTTTTTCTTCCAAGAATGATGCCTTCTTGGACAGTTCTTCTTCCTTCTTCTTCTGTAGGAAAGGAAAAGAATTTAGGCCACTACTTCAAATTTTGGAAGAAACGTCTTTTCAGCCCAGATATGAACAAAGTGTAGTTCCGTTAAAGTCTGACATTTCAGTCTAGGGCCTTGTATCCCTGGTGTTTTGGAAAATCCATTCTTCTAGCTTACTCTTTTCCTGTTTTTAATAAAGTTAGGTCTCAGTCTTCTTAGTATGCCATGACATTGTGTGTGTGTGTGTGTGTGTGTGTGCATGTTCATGTGTGTTGATTGGATTACAGAGGGAGCCCTTTCATTGACTCACACTTCAAAGACACTGCACAAGACAGTCCTGGGATCAGACTGTGTAGATGTCACACAGTCCTCCTATATCTATGCTTCCCCTCACACTGACCTTTTCTGTCAAGTAAACAAGATGTTCTTCAGAATATTCATTTATCAGGTCTCTCTTCAGCTCCTCAGCCCTTACAAAAATCTGTTTTATTGTCTGCAATACAAAACCAAAATGGATAATTAGAACAGTGCTAATGTTAGAAAAGAGAGAAAGAATAGAAGATGGCAGGGGCAGCAGTATATCGTGCATGTCTTGAATGCAATTCCCAGCCATCCCCTCTATACAGAATTCCTGAAACAGCATTGCCCCCCCCCTCCACCCCCCCCTGCTTCCTTCTAGTGTCACCATCTGTATCTTTTTGGTGAGCAGTTGTGTTCTGCTTTGGAGATTTTTGGTCAGTCACATTGAGAATGAAAACCTACCTTGAGGATATTTGATTTTTTGTAAATCTCCACAACCTCTTTGTACTTTTTATCTGCAGGGAGCTTTTCCACATAGAGTCTAAAGGAATAGAGCAGAGAGACTAAGCTGTGCAGAGAAATTAAAATGTCTAAATGAGTCCCTAAGGAATCTTGGACTCTGTGTCACTGCTTCAGAAGTTATTGGTGTTTAATAAGGCACACCCTGAGATCCCACATCAATTTCCATTACTTAGACTGGAGAAAAACTATCAAAATTCTTCCATGATACTGGCACATTCAGCAAACATTAGTTGTCAATAAGCATAGTTAAAGTGATACAGTGCCAGTTGGTCATTTCAACACCCAGGAGGCACCAGATAGACCCACAATCCTTGAGGAAACAGGTTGTAATCCTGGACTTCATACTAGGAAATAAACACAGTGGTCTGAGTCTTTCATTCCCAATATTAATCTTTGCCCACATAGCACTTTTGTTTATTGCTTCCTGGGAGTGTACCACCTTACCTCAGACATCACTAGGTAATGAGAGGAGATACTGAGGGTGCTCAGTTCTAGGTGGTGATGTTCCCTGGGTACCTAGTCTCATGATGCACTGAAAGATGCTAGTAAACTGCTTCAACCCTTATGTCTGTCCAAGATTCAAGATTCACTGCCTTGTCAAAAACTCTTCTTGAGAAGAGGATATGACCAGAAACTTAGTCTGGGAAGCTGATGTATGAGAGAACTTGTGACTTAGACATCACTAGGTAATGAGAGGAGATACTGAGGGTTTTCAGTTCTAGGTGGTGATGTTCCCTGGGTACCTAGTCTCATGATGCACTGAAAGATGCTAGTAAAGTGCTTCAACCCTTATGTCTGTCCAAGATTCAAGATTCACTGCCTTGTCAAAAACTCTTCTTGAGAAGAGGATATGACCAGAAACTCAGTCTGGGAAGCCGATGTATGGGAGAACTTGTGACTTTTTGGTAAGAGAGATTTGTTATTGGAGAAGGGAAAAAATGAGAGTAGATTTTTTATGATCTCAAGAGAATGCCTTCATTTTACGGGAAACCACCAGTGGAAAACCAAGAGAAACCCTGTTGTAGTATTTGTACAACAAAGGGAATGCAAACTGTGGTACCTCAACTCATCTGTAAATCTAAGCTCTCTAGTTGTGGAACAGTAATTGACGTACCTACTAAACATTCAGTCTTCCTAAGATCAATTAAATCATGTCCAGAAAACCCCTCCCTATACTATATATATATATATATATATATGTGTGTATATATATACACACACACATATATATATATATATATATATATATATATATATATATATATATATATATATATATATATATATATATATATACTATATCTCCTTATATTCTGTTTCACAAAATTTAAGGCCAACTAGGATTAGTGAGACTTTTCCATCTTCCCCTTACTAAAGTCAAAGCACCCTTGTCACTGAGGCTGTAAGAAGTATTTCATGGTGACAGCTTTACAATCTACTTTTCACTCTTCTTATGCAATACAATGAATAGTTTGGAGAAATTCCTAAGGATGGTTAACCACACTGAAGCCAGGTAGTCAACAATCCTCTGGTGACTGTGAAGCTACAGGAATGCCTACCTCTCTCCCATAGAACTCAATAAGTGTGGCCACCCATCAGAGACAAATCTGTGACTGTTTACATCAGGGGAGATTTGAAAATCAAAAATAGCTATCAGTTCAGATACACACTGATTTTCAGCCCTCTTTTCTTCCACTATGAGCTGGACCTTGTGTGCCATTATATTTCCTTATTTATAACACCACCACCTTTGTTCCTCATATCTTTGAATCACAAGAAAAAGTCTGTGTGGGCAGTTCCAGAAATCTGATGAAAAGATTACATCCTCAAGTTCTATAGCTGTCAACAAAGAAGAAAACCCTGAATAAAACAGCAGACTGAGCAAAAAAACGAGTTCCAGAAAAGGAGTAGAAACTGCAGATTCTCACGTGAGGTACTTGTGGTAGAGCACAAAGGCTGCTTCCTTTTGTCCACATTGATCAAGGTCAGCTGCCATTTTATAGAAGTTTTTGCTCAGGCTCACGTAAAATGCCCACGAAACATTGTTGTTTATTTCAATGTTCTGCCCAAGAGCACTTAACAGTTGGAACCTCTCTTGGGGAAGAAGAGTGGCATTATCATGCCTGGCGATGTTCTAAGACAAAAAGGAAAAGACAGGAAACATCTAAACACTTTGTCTGGCATGCTGGCATTTCAGCTCTCTAGCACATTAATGGCTTTACCCACAGACACACACACACACACACTCACATACACACATATACACACACACACAATTGTGTATGTATATCTGTGTCAGATTCACAAACCTCTCTCCCTGAAGAAATTAGAGTGAATAGAACACCCCTTGTGTCAATTCAGCTTCATACATTTAGTGAATAATCCCACCTTGGGATTTCCTATTATGCTAGTAAAGTGGTAGATTTGGGATTAGGGATGCCTGTTCCCACTGAAAAACATATTGCAAAGGAGCTCTGAGGGAATGTTCAACTTAAGAAGCTGGCTTACAAATAGGTTATTTATTGAAATCAGGACCAGAAGACTTCACATAGCTGTGAGTGGTTGTGTGCACATAGGAGGGTTATGCATTTGCATGATCATGAGGAATGAAAACTAAGTTCCTGATGTTTAAGAGGTTCAGAAATTAAGGCTGAGAATCTTCAGTAGGCCATACAGGCTTTGGGAACTCTGAGCACCTTGGACCATAGCATTGTACAAGGCTGTCTTGGGTTAGAATGTTTCAGAGCAGTATTCAATATAGTGTAACGACTAACTGGACAGAGCATTGACCTGTTTTCTCTGATCCCAGTGGCAATATAAAGAAAAATTGATATATGAGGAGTTGGGTGAAAACATTTGAGGATTACTAGTCTAAACACACAAAAAAGACATTGAGATTTTAAATTTGCCTCAAAGAATTCCATGCAAATTACCTTTATTTGTAACTGTGTTGAGACCACACTTGTTGTTCCTGTACACAAAGACTCGTCATTGCCTAGACTCTGTTGGTCTGAGTGCCTAGGGTTCAGGAGGTTCCCACCTGTCACAAGATGAACAATAAGTTAGGAAAGGAGATACTTTGCTTCTCTGTGAATTAATGTTATATTACATTAATATATGCATTGCTAAATAAACCACTGTGCCATAGTAAGTCAATCTCCATTGAAAATTCCTGGTAATCCCCTACAATGCTGCATAAAGCCATTCCAAGACCAGGACTCTCTCCTTCCTCTCCTAGTTTCTTCTTCGGAATGATTTGATATGTGACAGGACAGAGAAGTGGGAGGGGGTTGATTGGGGAACAGTCAAATGCAAGAGGGCTTATGGGATTATGCTGAGGGGCAAACAGGGAAAGGGAAAATCATATATAATATAAACAAAGAATATAGAAAATAACAAAAGAGAAAATTCCTATAAATGATAAGTTTCAATTTATTTCTTTTTTTAATTTTTTATTCGGTATATTTTTTATTTACATTTCAAATGATTTCCCCTTTCCTAGCCCCCCACTCCCAAAAAGTCCTGTAAGCCCCCTTCTCTCCCCCTGTCCTCCCAACTACCACTTCCCACTTCCCCGTTCTGATTTTGCTGAATACGGCTTCATTGAGTCTTTCTAGAACAAGGGGCCACTCTTCCTTTCTTCTTGTACCTCATTTGATGTGTAGATTATGTTTTGGGTAATCCAGGTTTCTAGGTTAATATCCACTTATTAGTGAGTGCATACCATGATTCATCTTTTGAGTCTGGGTTACCTCACTTAGTGTGATGTTCTCTAGGTCCATCCATTTGCCTAAGAATTTTATGAATTCATTGTTTCTAATGGCTGAATAGTACTCCATTGTGTAGATATACCACATTTTTTGCATCCACTCTTCTGTTGAGGGATACCTGGGTTCTTTCCAGCATCTGGCAATTATAAATAGGGCTGCTATGAACATAGTAGAGTATGTATCCTTTTTTTTTTTTTTTTTTTTTTTTTTTATGTCCCTGTGCTGGGGGCACAAATGCAGAGGAACTTTTTTTTTTTTTAATTTATTATATGTAAGTACACTGTAGCTGTCTTCAGACAGCCAGAAGACGATGTCAGATCTCTTTACAGATGGTTGTGAGCCACCATGTGGATGCTGGGATTTGAACTCATGACCTTTGGAAGAGCAGTCAGTGCTCTTACCAGCTGAGCCATCTCTCCAGCCCGTATGTATCCTTATTACATGGTGGGGAATCCTCTGGGTATATGCCCAGGAGTGGTATAGCAGGATCTTCTGGAAGTGAGGTTCCCAGTTTTCGGAGGAACCGCCAGACTGATTTCCAGAGTGGTTGTACCAATTTGCAACCCCACTAGCAGTGGAGGAGTGTTCCTCTTTCTCCGCACCCTCTCCAACACCTGCTATCTCCGGAATTTTTAATCTTAGCCATTCTGACTGGTGTAAGGTGAAATCTCAGGGTTGTTTTGATTTGCATTTCCCTAATGACCAATGAAGTTGAGCATTTTTTAAGATGCTTCTCCGCCATCCGATGTTCTTCAGGTGAGAATTCTTTAACTCTGTACCCCATTTTTTAATAGGGTTGTTTGCTTTTCTGGAGTTTAACCTCTTGAGTTCTTTATATATATTGGATATTAGCCCTCTATCTGATGTAGGATTGGTGAAGATCTTTTCCCAATTTGCTGCTTGCCGATTTGTCCTCTTGATGGTGTCCTTTGCCTTACAGAAACTTAGTAATTTTATGAGGTCCCATTTGTCAATTCTTGCTCTTAGAGCATACACTATTGGTATTCTGTTCAGAAACTTTCTCCCTGTACCGATGTCCTCAAGGGTCTACCCCAGTTTCTTTTCTATTAACTTCAGAGTGTCTGGCTTTATGTGGAGGTCCTTGATCCATTTGGATTTGAACTTGGTACAAGGAGACAAGGATGGATCAATTTGCATTCTTCTGCATGCTGCCCTCCAGTTGAACCAGCACCATTTGTTGAAAAGGCTATCTTTTTTCCATTGGATGTTTTCAGCCTCTTTGTCGTGGATCAAGTGGCCATAGGTGTGTGGGTTCATTTCTGGATCTTCAATCCTGTTCCATTGATCCTCCTGCCTGTCACTGTACCAATACCATGCAGTTTTTAACACTATTGCTCTGTAGTATTGCTTGAGGTCAGGGATACTGATTCCCCCAGAATTTCTTTTGTTGCTGAGAATAGTTTTATCTATCCTGGGTTTTTGTTATTCCAGATGAATTTGATAATTGCTCTTTCTATCTCTGTGAAGAATTGAGTTGGGATTTCGATGGGTATTGCATTGAATCTGTAGATTACTTTTGGCAAAATGGCCATTTTAACTATATTGATTCTACCGATCCATGAGCATGGGAGGTTTTCCCATTTTTTGAGGTCTTCTTCCATTTCCTTCTTCAGAGTCTTGAAGTTCTTGTCATACAGATCTTTCACATGTTTGGTAAGAGTCACCCCAAGATACTTTATACTATTTGTGGCTATTGTGAAGGGGGTCATTTCCCTAATTTCTTTCTCAGCCTGCTTATCCTTTGAGTATAGGAAGGCCACTGATTTGCTTGAGTTGATTTTATAACCTGTCACTTTGCTGAAGTTGTTTATCAGCTGTAGGAGTTCTCTAGTGGAGTTTTTTGGGTCACTTAGGTAGACTATCATGTCATCTGCAAATAATGATAGTTTGACTTCTTCCTTTCCAATTTGTATCCTTTTGACCTCCTTATGTTGTCGAATTGCCTGAGCTAGTACCTCAAGTACAATATTGAAAAGATAAGGAGAAAGGGGGCAGCCCTGTCTAGTCCCTGATTTTAGTGGGATTGCTTCAAATTTCTCTCCATTTAGTTTAATGCTGGCTACTGGTTTGCTGTATATTACTTTTACTATGTTTAGGTATGGGCCTTGAATTCCTGTTCCTTCCAAGACTTTAAGCATGAAAGGATGCTGAATTTTGTCAAATGCTTTTTCAGCATCCAATGAAATGACCATGTGGTTTTTTTCTTTGAGTTTGTTTATGTAGTGGATTGCATTGATAGATTTCCGTATATTGAACCAACCCTGCATTTCCGGGATAAAGCCTACTTGATCATGGTGGATGATCGTTTTTGATGTGTTCTTGGATTCGGTTGGCAAGAATTTTATTGAGTATTTTTGCATCGATGTTCATAAGGGAAATTGGTCTGAAGTTCTCTTTCTTTGTTGGATCTTTGTGTGATTTTGGTATCAGCGTAATTGTGGCTTCATAGAAGGAATTGGGTAGTGTTCCTTCTGTTTCTATTTTGTGGAATAATTTGAAGAGTATTGGTGTTAACTCTTCTTTGAAAGTCTGATAGAATTCTGCACTGAAACCATCTGGTCCTGTGCTTTTTTTCGTTGGAAGACTTTCGATGACTCCTTCAATTTCTTTAGGCATTATGGGACTGTTTAGATGCTCTATTTGGTCCTGATTTAATTTTGGTATTTGGTATCTGTCAAGGAAATTGTCCATTTCCTCTAGGTTCTCCAGTTGTGTTGAGTACAGGCTCTTGTAGTAGGATCTGATGATTTTTTGGATTTCCTCAGTTTCTGTTGTTATATCTCCCTTTTCATTTCTAAGTTTATTAATTTGGATACTTTCTCTGTGCCCTTTGGTCTGTCTGGCTAAGGGTTTATCTATCTTGTTGATTTTCTCGAAGAACCAGCTCCTTGTTTTGTTGATTCTTTGTATGGTTCTCTTTGTTTCTACTTGATTGATTTCCTGCCTTCTAATCATCTAGTTTGATGATTTCCTGCCTTCTACTCCTCCTGGGTGAAATAGCTTCTTTTTGTTCCAGGGCTTTCAGGTGTGTCATTAAGCTGGTAATGTATGCTCTCTCCATTTTCTTTTTGGAGGCACTCAGGGCTATGAGTTTTCCTCTTCGCACTGCTTTCATTGTGTCCCATAGATTTGGGTATGTTGTGTCTTCATTTTCATTGTGTTCTAAAAAGTCTTTAATTTCTTTCTTTATTTCTTCCTTGACCAAGGTATCATTGAGTAGAATATTGTTCAATTTCCACGTGTATGTGGGTTTTCTGTTGTTTTTGTTGCTATTGAAGACCACTTTTACTCCATAGTGATCTGATAGGAGGCATGGGATTAGTTCGATCTTCTTATATTTGTTGAGGTCTGTCTTGTGACCAATTATATGGTTCATTTTGGAGAAGGTACCATGAGGTGCTGAGAAAAAGGTATATTCTTTCGCTTTAGGATAGAATGTTCTATATATATATATATATATATATATATATATATATATATATATATATATATATATATGTTAAATCTAATTGGTCCAAAGCTTCAATTAATTTTATTATGTCCCTGTTTAGTTTCTATTTTCCTGATCGGTCCATTGAGGAAAGTGCAGTGTTGAAGTCACCCACAAATATTGTGTTAGGTGCAATGTGTGCTTTGAGCTTTAATAAAGTTTCTTTTACGAATGAGGGTGCCCTTGCATTTGGAGCATAGATGTTCAGGATTGAGAGTTCTTCTTGTTGTATTTTTCCTTTGACCAGCAAGAAGTGTCCCTCAGGGTCTCTTTTGATGACTTTGGGTTGAAAGTCAGTTTTATCTGATATTAAAATGGCTACTCCAGCTTGTTTCCTGAGACCATTTATTTCAATTATAATTGTAAGTGTATTATTCTGCAATTTGGGTTGTGTCTACCATCCTGCTTCAGTCACTTAATTGTAGGATTAAAAGCCTGTATCTCCATGGCCCCCTAGTGCTAAGGTGGCATATCTTCACAAGTAGTGCTGGCACTGGCACTTCTTTTAAAGATTTTGCCTGGAGGATTACAGCAGGTAATATAGTTTCTTTGTGTCCTAGACATGACACACAGTCACATTTTCTGTCCTGAAATTTCCATTCAAACCATAAAGATCTGGTCCATGAGGGTTATACTCTGAGTCCCCAGTAGGACACAGCTGCCAATCCTGGCAGGCCAGACAGGAAAACCCTTTCCATAGAGAGTTGGCAGTTGTGGCAGCTAGTTTCCCTCCCATCACAACACTGCTACTGAAGAGGTTAATGTGGAAACTGAGTGCAGGATGGCTACCACAATGAGACATCTTGGCTTTGAGTGTTCCTGTGAACACCCCAGCTCTCTGTCTGCTTCTCTGGAAGACCTGTCATGAACTACCTGGGTGTGTTATCTACACTCTTCTCTCCTATGCACTCTACCTCTAGGTGGGCTCAGAGCCCAGCCTGTTAGTTTTGCTACTATGGAATGTAAAGATACTTTAGTGGAAGATAGAATGCTCTGTCCAAAATCATGAGCTCAGATATATCAGAGCCAAAACTAACACTAGGGCACCAGATTCTAGTTCAGTACATTCCCTATGCTTCCACACTTTCTGGACTTCTCAAAATATATGGGGATATCAGCTAAAGAAATGTGTAGATTTCTTTCCTCTCCAGACATTTTAAGGTTTGTAATATGAGCAAAGTTTGGGAAAATAGGTTTGTCCTTATCATAAGGACCCCAAATTGATTCAGGTGTTGATTGGCTAGTAGGTAGAATAGTATCATGAAACTGGTAGTGATGTCCAAAAATATAAGAAGGGACAATTCATACTGCTCAAAGGAAAAGTCTTATGCTCTGAACATAAGGGCACCCACATTCATAAAAGCAACTTTAATAAAGCTCAAAGCACACATTGCACCCAACACGATAATAGTGGGAGATTTCAGCACCGCACTGCCAAAAATGATCAAATCATGGAATCAGAAACTAAACAGAGATACTGTGAAACTAACTGAAGTTATAGACCAACTGGATCTAACAGATATTTATAGAACATTCCACTATAAAGCAAAAGAATATACCTTCTTCTCAGCACCTCATGATACCTTATCCAAAATTGACCATATAATTGGTTACAGAGCAGGTCTCAACAGATATAGAAATATTGAAATTATTTCAGGTATCTTATCAGATCACCATGGCCTAAGGCTGGTCTTAAGCTCAAACAACAACAATGGAAAACACACATACACATGGACTTTGAACAATGCTCTTCTCAATGATAGCTTGGTCAAGGAAGAAATAAAGAAATTAAAGACTTTTTAGAATTCAATGAAAACGAAGACACATCATACTAAAATTTATGAGACACAATGAAAGCAGTGCTAAGAGGAAAACTCATAGCTCTAAGTGCCTCCAAAAAAGGAATGGAGAAAGCTTACACTAACAGTTTGACAGCGCACTTGAAGGCTCTAGAAGAAAAGGAAGCAAATACCCCCAAGAGGAGTAGACTGCAGGAAATAATCAAACTTAGATCCAAAATCAACCAAGCAGAAGTAAAAAGAGCTATACAAAGAATCAACAAAACAAGGATCTGGTTCTTTGAGAAAATCAAGATAGATAAACCCTTAGCCAGACTAACCAGGGGGCATGGAGACAGCATCCAAATTAATAAAATCAGGAATGATTAGGGAAACATAACCACAGGAGCTATGGAAATTCAAAGAATCATCAGATCCTAGTACAAGAGTTTATACTCAACAAAGTTTGAAAACCTGGATGAAATGGATAGCTTTCAAGATACATACCAGGTGTCAATGTCAAAACAGGATCAGATAAACCATATAAATAGTCCCATAAGCTCTGAAGAAATAGAAGCAGTCATGAGTATTTTCCCTTCAAAAAAAGGCCCAGGACCAGATGGGTTTAGTGGGGAATTCTATCAGATCTTCAAAGAAAAATTAATTCCGATAATCTTCAAACGTTTCCACGAAATAGAAACTCAAGGAATACTACCGAACTCATTCTATGAAGCCAAAATCACACTTATACCTAAACCAAACCAAAAATATTGAACAACACCCTGACCAACGGAATCCAAGAATGCATCAGAACTATATAATTAACCATGATCATTTAGGCTTCATCCCAGTGAGGCTGGGATGGTTCAACATACAGAAATCCGTCATTCTAATTTACTACATTAACAATCCAAAGGAAAAAAAACCAATGATTATTTCATTAGATGCTGAAAAGGCTTTTGACAAAATTCAGCATCCCTTCATGATAAAAGACTTGGAGAGATTGGGAATCCAAAGCCCATACCTAAACATAGTGAAAACAATATACTGCATACTGAAGAATTGAAGACCCAAAAAAGAATCCACACACCTCTAGTCACTTGATATTTGACAAAGGAGCTAAAAACATCCAGTGGAAAAAAGACAGCATTTAAAAAAAAATGGTGCTGGATCAACTGGAGGTCTGCATGCAAAAAAATGCAAATTGACCCATTCTAACTAATCAACATCAAACTAAATGGAGAGAAACTTAAAGCAATCAGACTAAAATTGGGGACCAGAAAAGGCTGGCCACTCTTTCCCTATCTATTCATCATAGTACTTGAAGTCTTAGCCAGAGCAATCAGGCAGCAAAAAGAGGTCAAAGGTATACAAATTGGAAAGGATGAAGTCAAACTATCAATATTTGCTGATGATATGATAGTATACTTAAGCAACTCCAAGACTTACACCAGAGAACTCCTAAAGCTGATAAACAACTTCAGCAAAGTGGCTGGATATAAAATTAACTCAAACAAATCAGTAGCCTTCCTCTACTCAAAGGATAAACAAGATGAGACAGAAATTAGGGAAATGACACCCTTCACAATAGTACCAAATAATATTTCACACCTAGGTGTGAACCTGACGAAGCAAGTGAAGTGTCTATATGAGAAGAACTTTAAGCCTCTGAAGAAAGAAATCGAAGAAAGTCTCAGAAGATGGAAAGATCTCCCATGTTCATGGATTTGCAGGATCAATATAGTAAAAATGGCCATCTTGCCGAAAGCAATCCACAGATTCAATGCAATCCTCATCAAAATTCCAGATCAGTTCTTCATAGATCTAGAAAGAGCAATTCACAAATTCATCTGGAATAACAAAAAAACCAGGATAGCAAAAATTATTCTTCACAAAAAAAGATATTCTGGGGAAATCACCATCCCTAACCTCAAGCTCTACTACAGAGCAATAGTGATAAAAACTGTTTGGTACTGGTATGCAGACAGGCAGGAAGATCAATGGAATAGAATTGAAGACCCAGAAAAGAATCCACACACCTATGGTCACTTGATATTTGACAAAGAAGCTAAACAACATCCAGTGGACAAAAGAGAGCATTTAAAAAAATGGTGCTGGATCAACTGGAGGTCTGCATGCAGAAAAATGCAAATGGACCCATTCTTATCTCCTTGTCCAAAGCTCAAATCCAAGTGGATCTACAGATAAATCCAAGGATCTACAGAAAATCAGACACACTGAAGCTTATAGAGAAGAAGTGGTGACAAACCTTGAACACATGGTCACAGGGGCAAAGTTTCTGAGCAGAACACCAATGGCTTATGCTCTAAGAACAAGAATCAACAAATGGGACCTCATAAAACTGCAAAGCTTCTGTAAGGCAAAGGACACAGTCAATAGGACAAAATGGCAACCAAAAAATTGGGAAAAGATCTTTACTAACCCTGCAATGATAGAAGGCTTATATCCATGTATACAAAGAATTGAAGACTTTAGTCTCCAGAGAATCAAATGACCCTATTAAAAAATTGGGTACAGAGCTAAACAGGGAATTCTCAACTGAGGAAACTCAAATGACTCTAAAGCACCTAAAGAAATGTTCAGCATCCTTAGCTATCAGGGAAATGCAAATCAAAACAACCCTGGGATTACACCTTACACCAGTCAGAATGGCTAAGATGAAAAACTCTGGGGTCAGCAGATGCTGGAGAGGATGTGGAGAAAGAAGAACACTTCTCCATTGTTGGTGGGATTGCAAGCTGGTAAAACCACTCTGGAAATTAGTTTGGTGATTCCTCAGAAAATTAAACATAGTACTATCTGAGGACCCAGCTATACCACTCTTGGTCATGTACCCAGAAGATGTTCCTACATGTAATATGGACACATGCTCCAATATGTTCTTAGCAATTTTATTTATAATAGCCAGAACCTAGATAGAACCCTGATGCCCCTCAACAGAGGAATGGATACAGAAGATGTGGTATATATACACAATGGAGTACTATTCAGCCATTAGAAACAATGAATTCATGAAATTCTTAGGCAAATGGATGGAACTAGAACGTGTCACCCTGAGCAAGGTAACCCAGTCACAAGAACACACGTGGTATGCACTCACTAATAAGCCGTTGCTAGTCCAAAGCTCAGAAGAAACAATTTACAATTCATGTAGCACAGGAAGCTCAAGAAGTAGGAGGGCTTAACTGAGGGTGCTAAGGTTCCTCTGAAAAAGGGAACATAATACTCACAGGAGCAATAAGGGAGACAAGACATTGAAGTAAAGGCCACCCAGAGACTGCCCTACCTGGAGATTCATCCTATAAACAGTCACCAAACTCCGACACTATGACAAGAAGTATGTACAAAAGGAGCATGCCATGGCTGTCTCCAGAGGGGCCCTTCCAGAGCCCTACTAATACAAAGGCAGAAACTAGCAACCAACTACTGGACTGGACATGGGGTGTCCAATGCAGGATCTGGAGGGTGGTCTGGAGGAGCTGAAGGGGTTTACACCCCAGGGGAAGAACAATGACTTCAGCCACCCAGACACCCCAAGACTCCCAGGGACTGAACCATCAACCAAGAGGTACATATGGTTCCAGGCAAAAATGTGGCATAGGAATGTGTTGTTGGGCATCAGTTGCAGGAGTGGTCTTTGGTCAGGTAAAGGCTCAATAGAGGCCCCCAAAAAGGGAAACCGACAGAGGTGGGGAGGAGGTGGAAGTGTGTCAGGTAGAGGGGCATATACATGGAGGCAGTGGGTGGGAGGAGGGGTTGGGAATCTTTGGGGAGGGAGCTTTTGGGAGGGTAGAAATTGGGAAAGGTTTTATCATCCGCAGTGTAAATGAAGAAGATACTCAATTTAAAAAAAGAAATTGAATTTGAGCTGATGCATGCTTGAAACCTTTACCCTTATGTCCTTGTTTCTTTGTTATAGGAACATACTCTGTTGGCTCCTGAAACAGAAACAAATACCAACTCAGCCACAAACCCCTTGACCTACAATATTTCTCATTGGCCAGTTATACCTGCCAGATATGCTAGGGCAGTGGTGTCAGAGAACCTCTAGGAATAATATAAAAATATCTGATTTGACTTAAGACCCAATTAATGAGACAGAATATATACAAGACACTGCTTATGTGACAAAAACATAGAGTCTAGATGGCCAGAGATCTAGTTTAAAATCAAATCCTACTGGTCTAAAAAATTAAATAAAAGAAACAATCTAGCAGTCCAATTCTTCTAATCCCAATGTTCAATGCCCTATTCAGCCATTATAAGAAAAGATTCCTTCTGCATCAAGTGTGAACATAGTGTCCAATACCAAGATATTATGGAGAAAGAGAGAGAAAGAGAGAGAGAGAGAGAGAGAGAGAGAGAGAGAGAGAGAGAGAGAGAGAGAGACAGAGAGAGAGACAGAGACAGAGAGACAGAGAGAGAGGTAAAGAGAGAGGCAGACAGGCACAGACAGTGACAGAGACAGACAGAGCAACAAACACAGAGAGAAACACTCAGACAGAGACAGGGAATGAAAGACACAGACCTATGTGATGTGTCTCCATCAATCCCCCTATCAGTCCCATTCATATATCAGGGAACTGTGCAGAATAGGAGGACAAAATAATGTCAAAGCAGACAGAATGAAAGAAAAGAAGAACAGAGCCCTCCAATTGATCTGAGCAGAGCTAGCATGAACTGGGAGAAGCAGAAAGCACTGGGCCTACACAGATCCTTTGCAGGACAGCTGCAAAAATATGTAGCTTCCTTTTTTCTTTTTTCTTTTTTCTTTTTTATCTAGATAGTGTTTCTCTGTATATCCCAGGCTCTCATAGAACTCACTCTGTAGACCAGGCTGGCCTCCAACTGGGAAATCCACTTGTATTTGCCTCCCAAGTACTGGGATTAAAAGTGTGTGCCACCACTGCCTGCTTCTCTGCAAAACCTCCCATGAGCTACCTGGGTCCTTTCTCTATACTGTGCTCCCTTAAGCACTCTGCATCTATTTGTGCTCACAGGTCAACCTGTTAGTGTTGCTGCTATAGAATGTGAAGATCCCTATAGTGGAAGAGGAAATGCTCTGTCCAAAATCATAATCTCAGATATATCAAAGCCAAAACTGACACTAGGTCACCAGATTTTAGTTCAGTACATTCCCTATGCTTCTACACTGTTTGGACTTCTCAAAATATGGGCATATCAGCTAAAGAAATGTTCCCATTTCTTTCCATACAATACATTATTGTGCTAGAAAGCTGGAATGGCAGAATGCCAGGCAAAGTGTTTTGATGTTTCCTGTCTTCTCTTTTCTGTCTTAGAACATCGCCAGGCATGATAATGCCACTCTTCTTCCCCAAGAGCGGTTCCAACTTCTAAGTGCTCTTGGGCAGAACATCGAAATAAATAAGAATTTTTCACTGGCATTTTATACGAGCCTGAGCAAACACTTCTACAAAATGGCAGCTGACCTTGATCACTGTGGACAAAAGGAAGCAGCCTTTGTGCTCTACCACAAATTCCTCACGTGAGAACCTGCAGTTTATACTCCGTTTCTCCAAAACTTTTTTTTGTTCAGTCTGCTTTTCTATTCAGGGTTTTCCTCTTTGTTGACAGCTATAGAACTTGAGGATGTTATTATTTCATCAGATTTCTGGCACTGCCCACACAGACTTTTTCTTGTGATTCAAAGATATGAGGACCAAAATGGTGGTGTTATAAATAAGGAAATATAACGGCACACAAGGTCCAGCTCATAGTGGAAGAAAAGAGGGCTGAAAATCAGTGTGTATCTGAATTGATAGCTATGGAGTAAAAGTGGTCTTCAATAGCAACAGAAACAACAGAAAGCCCACATACACGTGGAAACTGAACAATACTCTACTCAATGATACCTTGGTCAAGGAAGAAATAAAGAAAGAAATTAAAGACTTTTTAGAACACAATGAAAATGAAAACACAACATACACAAATCTATGGGACACAATGAAAGCAGTGCTAAGAGGAAAACTCATAGCCCTGAGTGCCTCCAAAAAGAAAATGGAGAGAGCATACATTACCAGCTTAATGACACACCTGAAAGCCCTGGAACAAAAAGAAGCTATTTCGCCCAGGAGGAGTAGAAGGCAGGAAATCATCAAACTCAGGGCTGAAATCAATCAAGTAGAAACAAAGAGAACCATACAAAAAATCAACAATACCAGGAGCTGGTTCTTTGAGAAAATCAACAAGATAGATAAACCCTTAGCCAGACAGACCAAAGGGCACAGAGAAAGTATCCAAATTAACAAACTTAGAAATGAAAAGGGAGATATAACAACGGAAACTGAGGAAATCCAAAAAATCATCAGATCCTACTACAAGAGCCTATACTCAACACAACTGGAGAATCTGGAGGAAATGGACAATTTCCTTGACAGATACCAAATACCAAAATTAAATCAGGACCAACTAGACCATCTAAACAGTCCCATAATGCCTAAAGAAATAGAAGGAGTCATAGAAAGTCTTCCAACCAAAAAAAGCACAGGACCAGATGGCTTCAGTGCAGAATTCTACCAGACCTTCAAAGAAGAGTTAACACCAATACTCTTCAAACTATTCCACAAAATAGAAACAGAAGGAACACTACCCAATTCCTTCTACGAAGCCACAATTACGCTGATACCAAAGCCACACAAAGATCCAACAAAGAAAGAGAACTTCAGACCAATTTCCCTTATGAACATCGATGCAAAAATACTCAATAAAATTCTTGCCAACCGAATCCAAGAACACATCAAAACGATCATCCACCATGATCAAGTAGGCTTTATCCCAGGAATGCAGGGTTGGTTCAATATACGGAAATCCATCAATACAATCCACTACATAAACAAACTCAAAGAACAAAACCACATGGTCATTTCATTGGATGCTGAAAAAGCATTTGACAAAATTCAGCATCCCTTCATGCTTAAAGTCTTGGAGAGAACAGGAATTCAAGGCCCATACCTAAACATAGTAAAAGCAATATACAGCAAACCGGTAGCCAGCATCAAACTAAATGGAGAGAAACTTGAAGCAATCCCACTGAAATCAGGGACCAGACAAGGCTGCCCCCTTTCTCCTTATCTTTTCAATATTGTACTTGAGGTACTAGCTCGGGCAATTCGACAACATAAGGAGGTCAAAGGGATACAAATTGGAAAGGAAGAAGTCAAACTATCATTATTTGCAGACGACATGATCGTCTACCTAAGTGACCCAAAGAACTCCACTAGAGAGCTCCTACAGCTGATAAACAACTTCAGCAAAGTGGCAGGTTATAAAGTCAACTCAAGCAAATCAGTGGCCTTCCTATACTCAAAGGATAAGCAGGCTGAGAAAGAAATTAGGGAAATGACCCCCTTCACAATAGCCACAAACAGTATAAAGTATCTTGGGGTGACTCTTACCAAACATGTGAAAGATCTGTATGACAAGAACTTCAAGACTCTGAAGAAGGAAATGGAAGAAGACCTCAAAAAATGGGAAAACCTCCCATGCTCATGGATCGGCAGAATCAATATAGTTAAAATGGCCATTTTGCCTAAAGCACTATACAGATTCAATGCAATACCCATCAAAATCCCAACTCAATTCTTCACAGAGCTAGAAAGAGCAATTATCAAATTCATCTGGAACAACAAAAAACCCAGGATAGCTAAAACTATTCTCAGCAACAAAAGGAAATCGGGGGGAATCAGTATCCCTGACCTCAAGCAATACTACAGAGCAATAGTGTTAAAAACTGCATGGTATTGGTACAGTGACAGGCAGGAGGATCAATGGAACAGGATTGAAGATCCAGAAATGAACCCACACACCTATGGCCACTTGATCCTCGACAAAGAGGCTGAAAACATCCAATGGAAAAAAGATAGCCTTTTCAACAAATGGTGCTGGTTCAACTGGAGGTCAGCATGCAGAAGAATGCGAATTGATCCATCCTTGTCTCCTTGTACTAAGCTCAAATCCAAATGGATCAAGGACCTCCACATAAAGCCAGACACTCTGAAGCTAATAGAAAAAAAACTGGGGAAGACCCTTGAGGACATCGGTACAGGGAGAAAGTTTCTGAACAGAACACCAATAGCGTATGCTCTAAGAGCAAGAATTGACAAATGGGACCTCATAAAATTACAAAGTTTCTGTAAGGCAAAGGACACCATCAAGAGGACAAATCGGCAACCAACAAATTGGGAAAAGATCTTCACCAATCCTACATCAGATAGAGGGCTAATATCCAATATATATAAAGAACTCAAGAAGTTAGACTCCAGAAAACCAAACAACCCTATTAAAAAATGGGGTACAGAGTTAAACAAAGAATTCTCACCTGAAGAACTTCGGATGGCGGAGAAGCATCTTAAAAAATGCTCAACTTCATTAGTCATTAGGGAAATGCAAATCAAAACAACCCTAAGATTTCATCTTACACCAGTCAGAATGGCTAAGATTAAAAATTCAGGAGACAGCAGGTGTTGGAGAGGGTGTGGAGAAAGAGGAACACTCCTCCACTGCTGGTGGGGTTGCAAATTGGTACAACCACTCTGGAAATCAGTCTGGCGGTTCCTCCGAAAACTGGGCACCTTACTTCCAGAAGATCCTGCTATACCACTCCTGGGCATATACCCAGAAGACTCACCACCATGTAATAAGGATACATGTTCTACTATGTTCATAGCAGCCCTATTTGTAATTGCCAGATGCTGGAAAGAACCCAGGTATCCCTCAACAGAAGAGTGGATGCAAAAAATGTGGTATATCTACACAATGGAGTACTATTCAGCCATTAGAAACAATGAATTCATGAAATTCTTAGGCAAATGGATGGAGCTAGAGAATATCATACTAAGTGAGGTAACCCAGACTCAAAAGGTGAATCATGGTATGCACTCACTAATAAGTGGATATTAACCTAGAAAACTGGAATACCCAAAACATAATCCACACATCAAATGAGGTACAAGAAGAAAGGAGGAGTGGCCCCTGGTTCTGGAAAGACTCAGTGAAACAGTATTCAGCAAAACCAGAACGGGGAAGTGGGAAGGGGTGGGTGGGAGGGCAGGGGAAGAGAAGGGGGCTTGCGGGACTTTCGGGGAGTGGGGGGGCTAGAAAAGGGGAAATCATTTGAAATGTAAATAAATTATATCGAATAATAAAAAAAAATTAATTAAAAAAAAAAATTCAGGAGACAGCAGGTGTTGGAGAGGGTGTGGAGAAAGAGGAACACTCCTCCACTGCTGGTGGGGTTGCAAATTGGTACAGCCACTCTGGAAATCAGTCTGGCGGTTCCTCCGAAAACTGGGCACCTCACTTCCAGAAGATCCTGCTATACCACTCCTGGGCATATACCCAGAGGATTCCCCACCATGTAATAAGGATACATGCTCTACTATGTTCATAGCAGCCCTGTTTATAATTGCCAGATGCTGGAAAGAACCCAGGTATCCCTCAACAGAAGAGTAGATGCAAAAAATGTGGTATATCTACACAATGGAGTACTATTCAGCCATTAGAAACAATGAATTCATGAAATTCTTAGGCAAATGGATGGAGCTAGAGAACATCATACTAAGTGAGGTAACCCTGACTCAAAAGATGAATCATGGTATGCACTCACTAATAAGTGGTTATTAACCTAGAAAACTGGAATACCCAAAACATAATCCACACATCAAATGAGGTACAAGAAGAAAGGAGGAGTGGCCCCTGGTTCTGGAAAGACTCAGTGAAGCAGTATTCGGCAAAACCAGAACGGGGAAGTGGGAAGGGGTGGGTGGGAGGACAGGGGAAGAGAAGGGGGCTTGCGGGACTTTCGGGGAGTGGGGGGCTAGAAAAGGGGAAATCATTGGAAATGTAAATAAATTATATCGAATAAAAAAAATTAAAAAAAAAATAATTTGACTTTATAGCCAGAGATTGCCTATAATTCATCATTCTTTCTAGAATGGGTATAAACTAGCATCAATCCCTCTCCCTATGCCACCTGTGTGCTAGAATTTTACTCTTGAACCCAGACATTGCACTAAGATTTGGTTCTACAATATATGCATAGAATGCTTATTTTCTAATTGTAAAGCATCATCAGTGTTTAGGGACTCAGAAGATGATAAACATGAAAGGTATTTTTCCTGATAAGCTGGCCCTCCTAGTAACATCCTGTGCCAGCCTAGGGATCCTTCCGGATCTCTTGACCTATATGTTCATTAAACCACAAGCAGAAGACTGATCACATGGCAGGAGATTCAGGATTCTCTGTGGGGTCCAGTGTTCCTGACTTGACCTGTCCAGCACCTCTGCCTTAAATTACTGGTGAGCTTCAGTCTCAATCCTGTTTTCCTGAGACAGATGCATTTGGAACCACTTCTATACCAGGCTTGTCCTAGTGAGAAACCTGTGGTGACTCACCTGGATGTTCTAAGGTGCCAAGTTCTGCAGCCTCCTTGGCAGCTGGTGATGTTGTTGTAGCTGCTTCATTGCAGGCTTTCTTTCCTGAAGGCACCACTGTTGGACTGAAGGTTCCAGTTGTTACTGAATAAGGCTGAGCTTCCTTTGATGAAATTGGTGCTCCAGGGCCCTCCTCCCCACCTTGTTTATTTTTCTTGAGAACCATACCGTTTTTGAAAAGGAAAGGAAGCCCATTTTGAAAGTCGTGTTCTGATCTTTTGTTTTTCCTCCAAGAATGATGCCTTCTTGGACAGTTCTTCTTCTCTCTTCTGCAGGAAAGGAAAAGAATTTAGGCCACTACTTCAAATTTTGGAAGAAACGTCTTTTCAGCCCAGATATGAACAAAGTGTAGTTTCGTTAAAGTCTGACATTTCAGTCTAGGGCCTTGTATCCCTGGTATTTTGGAAAATCCATTCTTCTACCTTACTCTTTTCCTGTTTTTAATAAAGTTAGGTCTCAGTCTTCTTAGTATACCATGACATTGTATGTGTGTGTGTGTGTGTGTGTGTGTTTGTGTGTGTGTGTGTCTGTGTGTGTGTGTATGTTCATGTGTGTTGATTGGATTACAGAGGGCATGTGGAGCCCTTTCATTGACTCACACACTTCAAAGACACTGAAGAAGACAGTCCTGGGTACAGAGTGAGTAGTTGTCACACAGTCCTCCTATATCCATGCTTCTCCTCACACTAACCTTTTCTGTCAAGTAAACAAGATGTTCTTCAGTGTATTCATTTATCAGGTCTCTCTTCAGCTCCTCAGCCCTTACAAAAATCTGTTTTGTTGTCTGCAATACAAAACCAAAATGGATAATTAGAACAGTGCTAATGTCAGAAAAGAGAGAAAGAAAAGAGGTTGTCAGGGGCAGCAGTATCTCATGCATGACTTGGACCCCATTCCCAGCCACCCCCTCTATACAGAATTCCTGAAGCAGCATTGCCCCCCATTCCTTCTAGTGCCATCATCTGTGGCTTTTCTGTGAGCAGCTGTGTTCTGCTCTGGAGTTTTTGGTGAGCCACATTGAGAATGAAAACCTACCTTGAGAATATTTGATTTTTTATAAATCTCCACAACGTCTTTGCACTTTTTATCTGCAGGGAGCTTTTCCACATAGAGTCTAAAGGAATAGAGCAGAGAGACTAAGCTGTGCAGAGAAATTAAAATGTCTAAATGAGTCCCTGAGGAAATTTGGACTCTGTAGTCACTGCTTTAGAAGTTACTGGTGTTTAATAAGGTACACCATGAGATCCCACATCCATTTCCATTACTGAGACTGGAGAAAGAATATCAAAATTCTTCCATGAAACTGGCACATTCAGCAAACATTAGCAGCCTATAAGCATAGTTAATGGGACACAGTGCCAGTTGGTCATTTCAACACCCAGGAGGAATCAGATAGACCCACAGATCCTTGAGGAAACAGGATGGACTCCTGGACTTAAACTAGAAAAAAAATACAGTGGTCTCAGTCTTTCATTCCCAATATTAATCTTTGCTCACATAGCACTTTTGTGTATTGCTTACTGGGAGTTTACCACCTCACCTCAGACATCACTAGGCAATGAGAGGAGATACTGAGGGTGCTCAGTTCTAGGTGCTGATGAGCCCTGGGCACCTAGTGTCATGATGCACTGAAAGATGCTAGTAAACTGCTTCAGCGCTCATGTCTGTCCAAGATTCAAGATTCACTGCCTTGTCAGAAACTATGCTTGAGAAGAGGATATGACCAGAAATTCAATCTGGGAAGCTGATGTATGGGAGAAAATGTGACAGTTTGGTAAGAGAGTCTTGTTTTTTGAAAAGGGAAGAAATGAGAGGAGATTTATTATGACCTCAAGAGGAAGCCTTCATTTTACTGGAAACCACCAATGGAAATCCAAGAGAACCCCTGTTGTAGTATGTGTACAACAAATGGAATGCAAACTGTGGTGCCTCAACTCATCTATAAATCTAAGTTTTGTAGTTGTGGAACAGTAATTGATGTACCTACTAAACATTCAGTCTTCTGAAGATCAATGAAATCATGTCCAGAAAACCACTCCCTAGTAGCTGAGCTCCTGTATATCTCCTTATATTCTGTTTCATTAATTTTAAGGCCAATCAGGATTGGTGAGACTTTTTGATCTTCCCCTTACTAAAGTCAAAGCACCCTTGTCACTGAGACTGTAAGAACTATTTCATGGTGACAGCTTTACATTATATTTTTCACTCTTTCCATGCAATACAATGAACAGTTTGGAGAAATCCCTAAGGATGGTTAACCACACAGAAGCCAGGTAGTCAACAATCCTCTGGTGACTGTGAAGCTACAGGAATGCCTACCTCTCTCCCATAGAACTCAATAAGCATGGCCACCCATCAGAGACAAACCTGTGACTGTTTATATCAAGGAAGATTTGAAAATCAAAATAGCTATCAATTCAGATACACACTGATTTTCAGCCCTCTTTTCTTCCACTATGAGCTGGACCTTGTGTGCCGTTATATTTCCTTATTTATAACACCACCATTTTGGTCCTCATATCTTTGAATCACAAGAAAAAGTCTGTGTGGGCAGTGCCAGAAATCTGATGAAATAATAACATCCTCAAGTTCTATAGCTGTCAACAAAGAGGAAAACCCTGAATAGAAAAGCAGACTGAACAAAAAAAAGTTTTGGAGAAACGGAGTATAAACTGCAGGTTCTCACGTGAGGAATTTGTGGTAGAGCACAAAGGCTGCTTCCTTTTGTCCACAGTGATCAAGGTCAGCTGCCATTTTGTAGAAGTGTTTGCTCAGGCTCGTATAAAATGCCAGTGAAAAATTCTTATTTATTTCGATGTTCTGCCCAAGAGCACTTAGAAGTTGGAACCGCTCTTGGGGAAGAAGAGTGGCATTATCATGCCTGGCGATGTTCTAAGACAGAAAAGAGAAGACAGGAAACATCAAAACACTTTGCCTGGCATTCTGCCATTCCAGCTTTCTAGCACAATAATGCTCCACCCCCCACATTTATGTTTGTATATCTGTGTCAGATTCACAAACCTCTCTCCCTAAAGAAATTAGAGTGAATAGAACACCCCAAGTGTCAATTCAACTTCATAAATTTAGTGAATAATCATACTTTGGTATCTCTTATTATGCTAGTAAAGCGATAGATTTGGGATTAGGAATGTCTCTTCTGATTATAAACATAATGCAAAGGAGCTCTGAGGGAAAGTTCAAGTTAAGGAGTTGGGTTACAAATAGGCTATTTATTGAAATCAGGACCAGAAGACTTTACATAGCTGTGAGTGGTTGTGTACACATAGGAGGGTTATGCATTTGCATGATCATGAGGAATGAAAACTAAGATCCTGATGTTTGAGAAGTTGAGAAACTAAGGCTGAGGATCTTGAGTAAGCCATACAGGCTTTGAGAACTCTGAGCCCCTTGGACCACAGCATTGTACAAGGCTGTCTTGGGTTAGAGTGTTTGAGGGCAGTGTTCAATATAGTTCAATGTAGACTAATTGGACAGAGCATTGACCTGTTTTCTCTGATCCCAGTGGAAATATAAGGAAATAATGATATACTACCAGTTGGGTGAAAACATTTGAGAATCACTAGTCTAAACACAGAAAAAGACATTGAGGTTTTAAATTTGCCTCTAAGAATTCCACGCAAATTACCTTTATTTGTAACTGTGTTGAGACCACACTTGTTGTTACTGTACACAAAGATTCATCATTGCCTAGACTCTGTTGGTCTGAGTGCCTAGGGTTCAGGAGGTTCCCACCTGTCACAAGATGAACAATAAGTTAGGAAAGGAGATACTTTGCTTCACTGTGAATTAATGTTATGTTAATATATGCATTGCTAAATAAACCACTGTGCCACAGTAAATCAATCTCCATTGAAAATTCCTGGTAATCCCCTACATTGCTGCAAAAAGCCTTTCCAGGACCAGGGCTCTCTCCTTCCTCTCCTAGTTTCTTTTTGGGAATGATTTGATATGTGCCAGGACAGAGAAGTGGGAGGAATTGATTGGGGAACAGGCAAAGGGAAGAGGGCTTATGGGACTTATGCTGAGGGCCAACTGGGAAAGGGAAAATCATATATAATATAAACAAAGAATATAGAAAATAAAAAGGAGAAAATTCCTATATATGATAAGTGTTGACTTAAGTCCATATTTCAATTAAAATTGTAAGTTTATTACTCTGCAGTATGGGTTGTGTCTACCATCCTGCTTCAATCACTTAATTGTAGAATTAAAAATCTATATCTCCATGGCCCCCGAGTGCTCAGGTGGCATATCTTGACAAGTAGTGCTGGCACTTTAAAAATCTTTTAAAGATTTTGCCTGGAGGACCACAGTAGGTAATATAGTTTCTCTGTGTCCTAGACATGACACACAGTCACATTTTCTGTCCTGAAGTTTCCATTCAAACCATAAAGATCTAGTCCATGAGAGTTGTGCTCTGAGTCCCCAATAGGACACAGCTGCAAATCCTGGCAGGTCAGCCAGGACAACCCTGTCCATAGAGGGTTGGCAGATGTGGCAGCCAGTTTCCCTCCCATCACAACACTGCTACTGAAGAGCACTGCAGTTCAAAGGTTAATGTGGAAACTGAGTGCAGGATGGCTACCACAATGAGACATCTTGGCTTTGAGTGTTCCTGTGTACACCCCAGCTTTCTGCTTCTCTGGAAAACCTCCCATGAACTACCTGGGTGCTTTCTCTACATTGTGCTCTCCTAAGCACTCTACCTCTAGGTGTGCCCAGAGCCTGTTACTTTGCTACTATGGAATGTGAAGATCCTTATAATGAAAGAAGGAATGCTCTGTCCAAAATCATGAGCTCAGATCAATCAGGGCCAAAACTGACACTAGGGCACCAGGTTTTAGTTCAGTACATTCCCTATGCTTCCACACTGTCTGGACTTCTCAAAATATATGGGAATATCAGCTAAAGAAATGTTAAATTTCTTTACTTACCAGATATTTTCAGGTTTGTAATATGAACACAGTTTGGGAAAATAGGTTTGTCCTTACCATAAGTACCCCAAGGTGATTCAGGTTTTGATTGGCTAGTATGTAGAATAGTATCATGAAATAGTACTGGTAGTTTTAGCCAAAAAATTCCAGCTTCAGGTGACACAGACATATCAGTGATGTAAAACAGAGTCTTTAGGGATTCCTGTCTCATATTTGTAGCTTTATAATTCCGTGTGGTTACAAAGATTATATTGTGTCTAGTGAGGTAAATGATTATAAAGCTGGGAAATTGCCTTTAGCATGATGCCTAATACTGAAGAGAATCCAGATCAAGATGATTTCTCCAGTTCCTGTGTATGCTCCAGGTCAGAGTAAAAGAAAGTCTCTAGCACACACAGTCTGACCCATTTGTCACCTGTGAACAACAAGTGCTCAGAAAGAATTCTATTTCTTTTTATTAATGATTTGACTTCATGGCCAGAGTTTACTTATATTTCATCATTCTTTCTAGAATGGACATAAACTAGCATCAATCTCTCTGCCTTTGCCACCTGGGTACTAGAACTTTACACTTGAGTCCAGACATTGCACTAAGAATTGGTTCTACAACATATACATAGAATTCTCATTTTCTTAATTGTAATGTATCATCAGTATTTAGGGTCTAGGAAGACAAAAACTAAACATGAAAATGGTTTTTCCTGATAAGCTGATCCTCCTAGTCAAACCCTGCCCCAGCCTCAGGTTTCTTCCTGATCTCTTGACCTATATGTTCATTAAATCCTTCAATGTTTGCCATGTACTCAGCGATTTGTACCCACTGTTCCTTTTAAAATGTATTTTTAATATCATTTGGCTGCCTTGAGTATTCAGTGCTGAGTTTCCTGTGTTACATGGTTAATACCTCTATATTCTGTCCTCTCCTTTCATCTATTCTTTCATATTCTCTTCTCCTTCAGTTTTGGCCCTTTTTTTATTTTCTTCACCATCTCTATGTAGGCGGTGTGATCTTTATATAAATGGTCCCTAGCTTGCCTTCTCAAGAGTATCCTTACTGGCCTGTGATCAACCCTTCGGTCTCAGATGTTTTCAGACATAAGATTCCAAATACTGAGAATGCTAATTTTTAAAATGGATTTCATTTTATTTCTGGAGTAACTGTCCTATAGCCCCAGACTGGTTCTTTTGAAGTTACTGTCCAATAGACACTCTCATGTTCTCCTTGGTCCTCATGCCTCTGGTTCCCAAGGACTGATATTAAGACTATGGGAGACTACTCTAGCTAATCACATTAGGAGTTTGTTTGTGCTAACAATCATGGATATGTAATTGTCTTAACCATTACCAAATTTGAGTGGCAACCTACTCCATCAGTAAGGTACCCTTCATTAACCCCGTGTGTAGCACCAAGGAGAACACAGCTGTTCCTGTGCCCTGGAATGTAACAAACTGTTCTTTTGTCAGAGAAATACTTTTTTCCACATGACAGCATGAGAGAAAACAAATGTGCAACCATGGAGGAGAAAAGTTCATCTACCCAGTTGGCAAAAATTAGTCAATCTAAGTTGCTAATTGAACAGTGGAAGATGTCTTATTGATTCTCCTCATTTCAACATTACTCTTAAAGAAGCCAACTTTGCAATACTATTGTGGAAAACTATGTAGTCTGTCAACAAAAGAGAAGCATCTTGGGCCTCAGTTCTCCTGTGTCTATACACAGTTCTCTCTCTGCTTCAGTTGAAACAGCCCACGAACTATCTGGATTCCTTCTCTATCCCCTCCTCCTAAAGACTCAATTCCCTAGAGAGCCCTAGAATCTGCCAGCAAGTAGATAAGTAAAGGTTCAGTTACAAAGTTACAACCCTAGGAAATGTCAGAGCCAAGACCTTAGTTAGGGCACAGTCTTGTCCTTCAATACTTTCTGAACAATTCTACCTTACTTTAATGGTTCCTTATTTGAGGGACTGTCAAATACACATGTTAGTTTCTTTTCCTCCCTGACATTGTGGAGGCATGAAGATGAGTAGAGGTATAGGATTTGGATAAAGGGATGATAAACAGGTTATTGGGATTCACAAGCAAAATTCACATGTGCCTGTTGAAGTAGTTCAACTAAACACTGAGCCAGACTTGTTTACTCAGCTCCATGGTAATCTCAAGATTCTATTAGGAGCTGATGGGATGAGAGGGAATCTGATGTGATTAGGCAGATGAAAGACAACAGTAATCTCAGAAATTAGAGAAATGACACCCTTCACACTAGCCACAAACAATATAAAGTATCTTGGTGTGACTCTAACCAAACAATTGAAAGATCTATATGACAGGAACTTCAAGTCTTTGAAGAAAGAAATTGAAGAAGACCTCAGAAGATGGAAAAATCTGCCTTGCTCTTGGATTGGCAGGATTAACATAGTAAAACTGGCCATCTTGCCAAAAGCAATCTACAGATTCTATGCAATCCCCATCAAAATCCCAACTCAATTCTTCATAGACTTAAAAAGAGCAATTCTCAAATTCATCTGGAATAGCAAAAAACCCAGGAGAGCTAAAACTATTCTCACCAGTAAAAGAAGTTCTGGGTGAATCAGTATCCCCAACTTCAAGCAGGAATACAGAGCAATTGTGATAAAAACTGCGTGGTATTTGTACAGTGACTGGCAAGTAGATCAATGGAATAGAACTGAAGATCCAGAAATGGACCCACAGAATTATGTTGACTTGATTTTTGATAAAGGAGCAGAAAATATCCAGTAGAGAAAAGATAGCCTCTTCATCAAATGGTGCTGATTCAATTGGAGGTCAGCATGCAAAAGAATGCAAATTTATCCATTCTAAAAAACTTGTACTAAGCTCAATTCCAAGTGGATCAAGACTCTGAAGAAGGAAATAGAAGAAGACCTCAAAAAATGAGAAAACCTCCCATGCTCATGGATCGGTAGAATCAATATAGTTAAAATGGCCATTTTGCCAAAAGCAATATACAGATTCAATGCAATACCCATCAAAATCCCAACTCAATTCTTCACAGAGTTAAAAAGAGCAATTATCAAATTCATCTGGAACAACAAAAAACCCAGGATAGCTAAAACTATTCTCAGCAACGAAAGAAAATCTGGGGGAATCAGTATCCCTGACCTCAAGCAATACTACAGAGCAATAGTGTTAAAAACTGCATGGTATTGGTACAGTGACAGGCAGGAGGATCAATGGAACAGGATTGAAGATCCAGAAATGAACCCACACACCTATGGCCACTTGATCCTCGACAAAGAGGCTGAAAACATCCGATGGAAAAAAGATAGCCTTTTCAACAAATGGTGCTGGTTCAACTGGAGGTCAGCATGCAGAAGAATGCGAATTGATCCATCCTTGTCTCCTTGTACTAAGCTCAAATCCAAATGGATCAAGGACCTCCACATAAAGCCAGACACTCTGAAGCTAATAGAAAAGAAACTGGGGAAGACCCTTGAGGACATCGGTACAGGGAGAAAGTTTCTGAACAGAACACCAATAGCGTATGCTCTAAGAGCAAGAATTGACAAATGGGACCTCATAAGGTTACAGAGTTTCTGTAAGGCAAAGGACACCATCAAGAGGACAGATCGGCAACCAACAAATTGGGAAAAGATCTTCACCAATCCTACATCAGATAGAGGGCTAATATCCAATATATATAAAGAACTCAAGAAGTTAGACTCCAGAAAACCGAACAACCCTATTAAAAAATGGGGTACAGAGTTAAACAAAGAATTCTCACCTGAAGAACTTCAGATGGCAGAGAAGCATCTTAAAAAATGCTCAACTTCATTAGTCATTAGGGAAATGCAAATCAAAACAACCCTAAGATTTCATCTTACACCAGTCAGAATGGCTAAGATTAAAAATTCAGGAGACAGCAGGTGTTGGAGAGGGTGTGGAGAAAGAGGAACACTCCTCCACTGCTGGTGGGGTTGCAAATTGGTACAACCACTCTGGAAATCAGTCTGGCGGTTCCTCCGAAAACTGGGCACCTCACTTCCAGAAGATCCTGCTATACCACTCCTGGGCATATATCCAGAGGATTCCCCACCATGTAATAAGGATACATGCTCTACTATGTTCATAGCAGCCCTATTTATAATTGCCAGATGCTGGAAAGAACCCAGGTATCCCTCAACAGAAGAGTGGATGCAAAAAATGTGGTATATCTACACAATGAAGTACTATTCAGCCATTAGAAACAATGAATTCATGAAATTCTTAGGCAAATGGATGGAGCTAGAGAACATCATACTAAGTGAGGTAACCCAGACTCAAAAGGTGAATCATGGTATGCACTCACTAATAAGTGGTTATTAACCTAGAAAACTGGAATACCCAAAACATAATCCACTCATCAAATGAGATACAAGAAGAAATGAGGAGTGGCCCCTGGTTCTGGAAATACTCAGTGAAACAGTATTCGGCAAAACCAGAACGGGGAAGTGGGAAGGGGTGGAAGGGAGGACAGGGGAAGAGAAGGGGGCTTACGGGACTTTCGGGGAGTGGGGGGGGGCTAGAAAAGGGGAAATCATTTGAAATGTAAATAAATTATATCGAATAAAAAAAATTAAAAAAAAAAGAACCTCCACATAATACCAGACACACTGAAACTAATAGAAATGAAATTGGGGAAGACCCTTGAGGACATGGGCACAAGGGAAAATTTCCTCAACAGAACACAAATAGCTTATGCTCTAAGATCTAGAATTGACAAATGGGACCTCTTAAAACTACAAAGTTTCTGTAAGGCAAAGGACATTGTCAAACGGACAAAACATCAACCAATAAATTGAGAAAAGATCTTTACCAACACTGTATCTGACAGAGGGCTTCTATCCAAGATATACAAAGAACTCAAGAAATTAGACTCCAGAGAGCCAAATATCCCTCTTAAAAATGGGGTACAGAGCTAAACAAAGAGTTTTCACCTGAGGAATATTGTATGACTGAGAAGTAACTAAAGAAATATTCAACATCCTTAGTCATGAGGGAAATGCAAATCAAAACAACCCTGAGATTTCACCTCACACCAGTCAGAATGGCTAAGACGAAAAAGTTAAGAGAAAACTGGTGCTGGCATGGATTTTGAGAAAGAGGAACACTCCTCCATAGCTGGTGGGGTTGCAAGCTGGTACTACCGCTCTGGAAATCAGTCTGGCAGTTCCTTAGAAAACTGGGAATGATACTTCCAGAGGGCCGACTATAACATTACTAGGCATATACCGAGAGGATTCCAAAGCATGTAATAAGGATACATCCTCCACTATGTTCATAGCAGCCCTATTTATAATAGCCAGAAGCTGGAAAGAACCCAGAAGTCCCTCAACGGAGGAATGGATACAGAAAATGTGGTATATATACACAATGGAGTACTATTCAGCCATTAGAAACAATGAACTCATGAAACTCTTACACAAATGGATGGAACTGGAGAACATCATCCGAAGTGAGGTATTACAATCTCAAAAGAACACTCATGGTATGCACTCACTGTTAAATGGATATTAACCTAGAAGCTTGGAGTACCCAAGACACAATGCACATATCAAATGATGTCCAAGAAGAAGGAAGGAGTGGCCTTCGGTCCTGTAAAAGATCAGTGCAGCAGTGCCTGGGAATACCAGGACAGTCAATTGGGAAGTTATGGATTGTGGAACAGGGAGAGAAGAAGGCTTATGAGGTTTTTGAGGAGGGGGGATCCAGGAAAGGGAAAAATCAATTGAAATGTAAATAACAAATATATCAAATTAAGGAAAAAAGAAAAGAAAAAAAGTGTGTGCCACCACTGCCTGCTTCTTTGTAAAACCTCACATGAACTACCAGGGTGCTTTCTCTATACTGTGCTCTCTTAACCACTCTATATATGAGCTCACAGGTCAGGCTGTTAGTTTTGCTACTATGAAATGTGAAGATTCTCATAGTGTAAGAGGGAATGCTCTGTCCAAAAACATAATCTCAGATATATCAGGGCCAAACTGACACTTGGCACTAGATTCTCATTCAGTACATTCCCTATGCATCCATACTTTCTGGACTTCTCAAAATATGTGGATATCAGCTAAAGAAATGTTCCGATTTCCATCCATACCAGACATTGTAAGGTTGGCAATGGGAACACAGTTTGGGAAAACAGTTTTGTACTTATCCTAGGGATCTCAAGAAGATTCAGGTTTTGATTGGCTAATAGGTGTAATAGTATCATGAAACTGTACTGGTACTCTATCCCAAGAATTACTAGTTGGGGAGGCACAAGTTTATTAGTGATAAACAACTGTGTCTTTATGGATTCCTGTCTTATCTTCGTAGATTTATAATTCCTTGTTACAAAGATTATATGTGTCTAGTGAGGTAAATGAGTATAAAGCTGGGAAATTTGCTTTAGTTTGATGTCTAATACTAAAGAATATCTAGATCACCATGATTTCTCCAGATCCTGTGTATGCTCAAGGTCAGAGTAAAACAAAATCTACAAACACAAGTTCTCAAAAAAATTCTAATTCTTTTTAGTAATAATTTGACTTCATGGCCAATGTTTGCCTATAATTCATCATTCTTTCTAGAATGTGGATAAACTACCATCAATCCTTCTGCCTATGCCATCTGGGAGCTAGAATTTTACTCTTGAGCCCAGACATTGCACTAAGAATTGGTTCTACAATATATGCATAGAAAGCTCATTTCCTAATTGTAAAGCATCATCAGGGTTTAGGGACTCAGAAGACAATATCTAAACATGAAATGTGTTTTTCCTGATAAGTTAGTGGTTCTAGTCATATCCTGTCCCAGCCTCAGCATCATTCCTGAACTCTTGACCTATATTTCATTAAATCCTTCAATGTTTGCCATGTACTCAGTAATTTTTAGCCAGTGTTCGTTTGAAAATGTATTTATTAATATCATTTGTCTGCCTTGAGCATTCAGTGGTGAGCTTCCTGTGTTACATGGCTAACACCCCTATGTTCTGTCTTCTCCTTTCATCTATTCTTCATATTCTCCTCTCCAGCAACCTTGCCCCATTTTTTTTCATTTTCTTCACTGTCTCTAGGTAAAGGTGGTGTGATCTTTTTATAAATGGTCCCTAGCTTGCCTTCTCAAGAGTATCAATTTGCTTACTGCCCTGTGATCCACGCTTCCTTCTTAGTGGGTGTAAGATGTAAGATAGCTACTAGTGGGAATGCTAATTTTTAAAATTCATTTCCTTTTATTACTCGAGGAACCGTCTTATAACCCCTGAGTGACTCTCTTGAAGTTACTGTCCAAGAGAAACTCTCATGTTCACATTGGTTCTCATGCCTCTGGTTCCAAAGGGTGGACATTAAAGGTGCATGCCAACATACTCTAGCTATTCACAATAGGAGTTTGTTTGTAATGACAATCAAGGAATGTAATTATCTTAAACCATTTGCCAAAATTGAGTGGAAACCTCCTCCATTAGTAAGGTGCCCATCTTCAACCCAGTGTACAGCACCAGGGTGGACACAGCTGTTCGTGTGCAGGTGAATGTAACAAACTATCCTTTTGTCAGGGAAAGACTTGTTTCCACCTGACAGCTTCAGAGAACACAAATGTGAAACCATGTAGGAGGAAAATACATCTAGCCAGTTGGCAAAAACTAGTCAATCTAAGTTGCTAATTGAACAGTGGAAGATGTTTTATTGACTCTCCTTATCTCAACATTACTGTTGATCAGCTAATCTTTGAAGTACTATTGTGTAATACTCTGTAGTCTGTCATCAAAAGAAAAGCAACTTGGGCCTCAGTTCTCCTGTGTCTATACACAGTTCTCTCTCTGCTTCAGTTGAAACAGCCCCAAGAACTATCTGGATTCCTTCTCTATCCCCTCCTCCTAAAGACTCAATTTCCTAGAGAGCCCTAGAATCTGCCAGCAAGTAGATAGGTCAAGGTTCAGGACAAAGTTACAACCCTAGGAAAGGTCAGATCCAAGACCTTAGTTAGGGCACAGTCTTGTCCTTCAATACTTTCTTTCCAATCCCACCTTATTTTGATGATTCCCTATTTGAGAGACTTTCAATTAAATAAGCATTTTAATTTCTTTCCTACCTGACATTGTGGAGGCAGGAAGACAAGTAGAGGTATAGGATTTGGATAAAGGGATGGTAAACGGGTTATTGGTATTCACAAGGTAAAGGGGTTATTGAGATTCACAAGCACAAGTCACGTGTATGCGTTGAAGCAGTTCAACTGAACACTGAGCCAGACTTGTTTACTCAGCTCCATGGTAACCTCAAGATTCTATTAAGTGCTGAATGGCTGAGAAGGAATCTGATGTGAGAAGGCAGATGAAAGCCAACAGTAATCTCAGAAGCCATGTTTTAAAAGGGACAGACTTGACACCATGCTAGAAAGCAAGCCTATAGGGCAGCCCGACATGGCTGAAATGATGGCAGCTATAAGCACAAAACCCAAAGATGGTAGTTCCTATTTCCTGGGCTCTTAGTTAAGAAAGAGTGTCACACATTTCTTGCAAGTGTTAATAAGACACTTATCATTGAAATGTGATTATACATCCTAACAGATAATATTAGTGTATGTTATAGTCACAGATATGTCCTGAGTGGGTGTTTATTTGCTGTTTAATTGCTGTGAAGAACCACCAGGACTGGGGAAGTTCTTTGAACAGCAAGTATTTAATTGGGGCTTCCTTATAGATTTATAGATAGAATCACTGATGTCGTATCAGAATTTTTCTGTAATAAACCAGAGTACAGAGGCAGAGATAGAGACAGAGAGAGAAAGAGAGAGAGAGAGAGAGAGAGAGAGAGAGAGAGAGAGAGAGAGAGACAGAGACAGAGACAGAGAGAGAGAGAGACAGACAGACAGACAGACAGACAGAGAGACAGAGGGACACAGAGACAGACAGACAGACTGAGAGAGATAGACAGAGAGATAGAGACAGAGACAGACAGAGAAAAAGGGAGACCGAAACAGGATAGAATGAGATAGAGAGACAGCGACTGACAGAGAGAGATGGAGACAGAGACAGACATAAGGAGAAACACAGTTACATTCAGGTCCTGTGACTGGTATCTTAAATCTTAAAACCTACCCCCAGTGAAACACTTCCTCCAAGAGTCTCCCCTAGTGACCTACCTCCTCTAATATATACTTCCAGACTCCCATTGACACATCCCATCCTACAGTACCCCAAGTTTCATTCTTCAAATAAGCACCATAATTTCAACTGGGCCATACCTTCTGACCTTCCATACAGTTCATTACAGGAGACTAATGATGCAAATATATAAGTCTGTGGGGCTGTTCTCATTCAAATCATCAGGAAATGGAAGAAGAAGGAGAGAGACCTCTAGGCTGAACAAAGATATTACTGTTGAAAGTTTGTCATTTAATCACACTGGGCAATTTTCAAGAATCAAAGCATGGTCCTAGATTGAGAAGATCCTTTAGGGAAAATGTGATATATTTACATAGTGGCAGATTAGATATTTTAAAAAATAATGACATCATGACATTTGCAGAAAAAACTTTGGTAATAAAAAAAAAACATCCATAGTGACATAACCAAGATCCAGAAACATACATATTATATGTATTCACTTACATCTGGATAGTAGTCACTAAAGGATACTAACCAACCTTTAATCCATACATCCAGAGATAGGATATGAAGAAATGAACTAGGATGGATACATGCATCTCCATGGAAGTGAGAGACTGATTAGATTTTACAGGTGACCTATGTGAAAGACAATGGACACAGTCCCTGAGGAATAGGAAGGGACCTAAGGGAAAGGAAGAGAATCCTGGGATATATAGGTTCAGTTGCAGTGGCATTTGAGGCATAACATGGAAACCCAGTGTACTGGAAATCCTAAATTATAGGAAGGCAATCTTAGTGATTTCTACTGATGGGGGATACAGAGTCTCTACTGGCCACTTTTTGTCACCAATAAGGCTTCCATGAAAAGTGACTGCATTGCATTCATTTGAGTTGTTCTGCAAGGTCATCCCATGGAAATATACAAACAACCCAGGCTGTTGCTAAGACAACTGTTTACTCTTTGCTAACTGAGAGTAGAGTTCAATTCCTTAGGCCAACACCTACTCAGCACATTGAAATTGAAGTTGAGCAGATGCATGCTTCAAACCTTTACCCTTATGTTCTAGTTTCTTTGTTGTAGGAGAGTTCTCTGTTGGCCACCAAAAGAGAAACAAATACCAATTAAGCCACAAAACCCTTGACCTACAGTATTTTCTGTTGAAAGTCTGTTATTCAGTCTCATTGGGCAGTTCTACCTGCTAGATATGCTAGGGCAGTAGTGTCAGAGACCATCTAGGAATAATAATAGAAATGTCTGATTTGACTTAAGGCCCAATTAATTAGATAGAATCCATACAAGACACTGCTTAGGTGACAAAAACATAGAGTGTAGATGGCCAGAGACCTAGTTTAAAATCAAATGCTACTGCTCTAAACAATTAAATAAAAGAAACAATCTAACAGTCCAATTCTTCTAATCCCACCGATCAATTCCCTATTCAGCCATTATAAGAAAGGCTTCCTCCTGCAGCAAATGGGAATATATATAGAGTTCCATACCAATATATTATGGGGGTAGAGAGAGAGAGACAGAGACAGAGACAGAGTCAGAGAGACAAAGAGACAGAGACAGAGAGAGTGACAGAAACAGAGACACAAAGTCAGAGACAGAGAATGAAATGCACAGTCCTTTGTGATGTGTGTTCATCCATCTCCCTACACAGACCCATTCATACATTAGGGAACTGTGTGAAATATGACGGCAAGATACTGTCAAAGCAGACAAAATGAAAGAAGAACAATGCCCTCCAATTCACTTGAGCAAAGCTAGCATGAACTGGGAGAAGTAGAAAGAACTGGGCCTACACAGATCCTTTGCAGGACATCTGCAAACAAATGTAGCTTCCTTTTTCTTTTTTTTCCAGATAGGGTTTCTGTGTGTAGCCCTGACTGTCATGGAACTCACTCTATAGACTCAGAAATCCACCTGTATTTGCCTCCAAAGCACTGTCATTAAAAATATGTGCCTCCACTGCCTGCTTCTCTGTAAAAATTCCCATGAATTAGCTGGGTGCTGTCTCTATACTGTGCTCTCTTAAGCACTCTATATCTACTTGTGCTCACAGGTCAGCCTGTTAGTTTTGCTACTATGAAATGTGAAGATCCTTATAGTGAAAGGGAGAATGCTCTGTCCAAAATCATAATCTCAGATATATCAGAGCCAAAATTGGCACTTGGCACTAGATTCTCATTCAGTACATTCCCTATGCATCCATACTTTCTGGACTTCTCAAAATATGGGGATATCAGCTAAAGAAATGTTCCCATTTCTTTCCATACCAGACATTGTGAGATTGGCAATGTGAACACAGTTTGGGAAAACAGCTTTGTACTTATCATAGGGACCTCAAGATGATTCAGGTTTTGATTGGCTAATAGGTGGAATAGTATCAAGAAACTGTACTGGTACCTCTATCCCAAGAATTACCTGTTGGGGATGCACAAGTTTATTAGTGATATACAACTGTGTCTTTATGGATTCCTGTCTTATCTTCATAGATTTATAATTCCTTGTTACAAAGATTATACTGTGTCTAGTGAGGTAAATGAGTATAAAGCTGGGAAATTTGCTTTAGTTTGATCTCTAATACTAAAGAATATCTAGATCACCATGATTTCTCCAGATCCTGTGTATGCTGAAGGTCAGAGTAAAACAAAATCCCCAAACACAAGTTCTCAAAAAAAAATTCTAATTCTTTTTAGTAATAATTTGACTTCATGGCCAGGCTTTGCCTATAATTCATCATTCTTTCTAGAATGTGGATAAACTACCATCAATCCTTCTGCCTATGACACCTGGGAGCTAGAATTTTACTCTTGAGCCCAGACATTGCACTAAGAATTGGTTCTACAATATATGCATAGAAAGCTCATTTCCTAATTGTAAAGCATCATCAGGGTTTAGGGACTCAGAAGACAATGTCTAAACATGAAATGTGTTTTTCCTGATAAGTTAGTGGTTCTAGTAATATCCTGTCCCAGCCTCAGCATCATTCCTGAACTCTTGACCTATATTTCATTAAATCCTTCAATGTTTGCCATGTACTCAGTAATTTTTAGCCAGTGTTCCTTTGAAAATGTATTTATTAATATCATTTGTCTGCCTTGAGCATTCACTGGTGAGCTTCCTGTGTTACATGGCTAACACCCTATGTTCTGTCTTCTCCTTTCATCTATTCTTTCATATTCTCTTCTCCTGCAATCTTGCCCCATTTTTTTCATTTTCTTCACTGTCTCTATGTAAAGGTGGTGTGATCTTTTTATAAATGGTCCCTAGCTTGCCTTTTCAAGAGTATCAGATTGCTTATTGCCCTGTGATCCACCCTTCCTTCTTAGTGGGTTTCAGATGTAAGATAGCTACTACTGGGAATGCTAATTTTTAAAATTCATTTCCTTTTATTACTCAAGGAACCATCTTATAGCCCCTGAGTGACTCTCTTGAAGTTACTGTCCAAGAGAAACTCTCATGTTCACATTGGATCTCATGCCTCTGGTTCCCAAGGGTGGACATTAAAGGTGTATGCCACCATACTCTAGCTATTCACAATAGGAGTTTGTTTGTAATGACAATCAAGGAATGTAATTATCTTAAACCATTTGCCAAAATTGAGTGGAAACCTCCTCCATTAGTAAGGTGCCCATCTTCAACCCAGTGTACAGCACCAGGGTGGACACAGCTGTTCGTCTACAGGTGAATTTAACAAACTATCCTTTTGTCAGGGAAAGACTTGTTTCCACCTGACAGCTTCAGAGAACACAAATGTGAAACCATGTAGGAGGAAAATACATCTAGCCAGTTGGCAAAAACTAGCCAATCTAAGTTGCTAATTGAACAGTGGAAGATGTTTTATTGACTCTCCTTATCTCAACATTACTGTTGATCAGCTAATCTTTGAAGTACTATTGTGTAATACTCTGTAGTCTGTCATCAAAAGAAAAGCATCTTGGGCCTCAGTTCTCCTGTGTCTATACACAGTTCTCTCTCTGCTTCAGTTGAAACAGCCCCAAGAACTATCTGGATTCCTTCTCTATCCCCTCCTCCTAAAGACTCAATTCCCTAGAGAGCCCTAGAATCTGCCAGCAAGTAGATAAGTCAAGGTTCAGGACAAAGTTACAACCCTAGGAAAGGTCAGATCCAAGACCTTAGTTAGGGCACACTCTTGTCCTTCAATACTCTCTTTCCAATCCCACCTTATTTTGATGATTCCCTATTTGAGAGACTTTCAATTAAATAAACATTTTAGTTTCTTTCCTACCTGACATCGTGGAGGCAGGAAGACAAGTAGAGGTATAGGATTTGGATAAAGGGATGGTAAACGGGTTATTGGTATTCACAAGGTAAAGGGGTTATTGAGATTCACAAGCACAAGTCACGTGTATGCGTTGAAGCAGTTCAACTGAACACTGAGCCAGACTTGTTTACTCAGCTCCATGGTAACCTCAAGATTCTATTAAGTGCTGATTGGCTGAGAAGGAATCTGATGTCAGAAGGCAGATGAAAGCCAACAGTAATCTCAGAAGCCATGTTTTAAAAGGGACAGACTTGACACCATGCTAGAAAGCAAGCCTATAGGGCAGCCCGACATGGCTGAAATGATGGCAGCTATAAGCACAAAACCCAAAGATGGTAGTTCCTATTTCCTGGGCTCTTAGTTAAGAAAGAGTGTCACACATTTCTTGCAAGTGTTAATAAGACACTTATCATTGAAATGTGATTATACATCCTAACAGATAATATTAGTGTAAGTTATAGTCAAAGATATGTCCTCAGTGGGTGTTTATTTGCTGTTTAATTGCTGTGAAGAACCACCATGACTGGGGAATTCTTTGAACAGCAAGTATTTAATTGGGGCTTCCTTATAGTTTTACAGATAGAATCATTGATGTCGTATCAGAGTTTTTCTGTAATAAACCAAAGAGTACAGAGGCAGAGATAGAGACAGAGAGAGAAAGAGAGAGAGAAAGAGAGAGAGAGAAAGAGAGAGAGAGAGAGAGAGAGAGAGAGACAGACAGACAGACAGACAGACAGACAGAGGGACACAGAAACAGAGAGACAGACAGACTGAGAGAGATAGACAGAGAGAGACAGAGACAGAGAAAAACAGAGACAGAAACAGGATAGAATGAGATAGAGAGACAGCGACTGACAGACAGAGATGGAGACAGAGACAGACATAAGGAGAAACAGAGTTACATTCAGGTCCTGTTACTGGTATCTTAAATCTTAAAACCTACCCCCAGTGAAACACTTCCTCCAAGAGTCTCTCCTAGTGACCTACCTCCTCTAATATATACTTCCAGACTCCCATTGACACATCCCATCCTACAGTACCCCAAGTTTCATTCTTATTCAAATAAGCACCATAATTTCAACTGGGCCATACCTTCTGACCTTCCATACAGTTCATTACAGGAGACTAATGATGCAAATATATAAGTCTGTGGGGCTGTTCTCATTCAAATCATCAGGAAATGGAAGAAGAAGGAGAGAGACCTCTAGGCTGAACAAAGATATTACTGTTGAAAGTTTGTCATTTAATCACACTGGGCAATTTCCAAGAATCAAAGCATGGTCCTAGATTGAGAAGATCCTATAGGGAAAATGTGATACATTTACATAGTGGCAGATTAGATATTTTAAAAAATAATGACACCATGACATTTGCAGAAAAAACTTTGGCAATAAAAAAAAAAACAACCATAGTGACATAACCAAGATCCAGAAACATACATATTATATGTATTCACTTACATCTGGATAGTAGTCACTAAAGATACTAACCAACCTTTAATCCATACATCCAGAGATAGGGTATGAAGAAATGAACTAGGATGGATACATGCATCTCCATGGAAGTGAGAGATTGATTAGATTTTACAGGTGACCTATGTGAAAGACAATGGACACAGTCCCTGAGGAATAGGAAGTGAGCTAAGGGAAAGGAAGAGAATCCTGGGAGATATAGGTTCAGTTGCAGTGGCATTTGAGGCATAACATGGAAACCCAGTGTACTGGAAATCCTAAATTATGGGAAGGCAATCTTAGTGATTTCTACTGATGGGCGATACAGAGTCTCTACTGACCACTTTTTGTCACCAATAAGGCTTCCATGAAAAGTGACTGCATTGCATTCATTTGAGTTGTTCTGCAAGGTCATCCCATGGAAATATACAAACAACCCAGGCTGTTGCTAAGACAACTGTTTACTCTTTGCTAACTGAGAGTAGAGTTCAATTGCTTAGGCCATCACCTACTCAGCACATTGGAATTGAAGTTGAGCAGATGCATGCTTCAAACCTTTACCCTTATGTTCTAGTTTCTTTGTTGTAGGAGAGTTCTCTGTTGGCCACCAAAAGAGAAACAAATACCAATTCAGCCACAAAACCCTTGACCTACAGTATTTTCTGTTGAAAGTCTGTTATTCAGTCTCATTGGGCAGATATGCTAGGGCAGTAGTGTCAGAGAACATCTAGGAATAATATAGAAATGTCTGATTTGACTTAAGGCCCAATTAATTAGATAGAATCCATACAAGACACTGCTTAGGTGACAAAAACATAGAGTGTGGATGGCCAGAGACCTAGTTTAAAATCAAATGCTACTGCTCTAAACAATTAAATAAAAGAAACAATCTAACAGTCCAATTCTTCTAATCCCACCCATCAATTCCCTATTCAGCAATTATAAGAAAGACTTCCTCCTGCAGCAAATGGGAATATATATAGAGTTTGTTACCAATATATTATGGGGGTAGAGAGAGAGAGAGACAGAGACAGAAACAGAGTCAGAGAGACAAAGAGACAGAGACAGAGAGAGTGACAGAAACAGAGACACAGAGACAGAGAATGAAACGCACAGTCCTTTGTGATGTGTGTTCATCCACCTCCCTACACAGACCCATTCATACATTAGGGAACTGTGCGAAATATGACGGCAAGATACTGTCAAAGCAGACAAAATGAAAGAAGAACAATGCCCTCCAATTCACTTGAGCAAAGCTAGCATGAACTGGGAGAAGCAGAAAGAACTGGGCCTACACAGATCCTTTGCAGGACATCTGCGAACAAATGTAGCTTGCTTTTTCTTTTCTTTTTTTCCAGATAGGGTTTCTGTGTGTAGCCCTGACTGTCATGGAACTCACTCTTTAGACCAGGCTGGCCTCGAACTCAGAAATCCACCTGTATTTGCCTCCAAAGCACTGTCATTAAAAATATGTGCCTCCACTGCCTGCTTCTCTGTAAAAATTCCCATGAATTAGCTGGGTGCTGTCTCTATACTGTGCTCTCTTAAGCACTCTATATCTACTTGTGCTCACAGGTCAGCCTGTTAGTTTTGCTACTATGAAATGTGAAGATCCTTATAGTGAAAGGGAGAATGCTCTGTCCAAAATCATAATCTCAGATATATCAGGGCCAAAATTGACACTTGGCACTAGATTCTCATTCAGTACATTCCCTATGTATCCATACTTTCTGGACTTCTCAAAATATGGGGATATCAGCTAAAGAAATGTTCCCATTTCTTTCCATACCAGACATTGTGAGGTTGGCAATGTGAACACAGTTTGGGAAAACAGCTTTGTACTTATCATAGGGACCTCAAGATGATTCAGGTTTTGATTGGCTAATAGGTGGAATAGTATCAAGAAACTGTACTGGTACCTCTATCCCAAGAATTATCTGTTGGGGATGCACAAGTTTATTACTGATATACAACTGTGTCTTTATGGATTCCTGTCTTATCTTCGTAGATTTATAATTCCTTGTTACAAAGATTATACTGTGTCTAGTGAGGTAAATGAGTATAAAGCTGGGAAATTTGCTTTAGTTTGATCTCTAATACTAAAGAATATCTAGATCACCATGATTTCTCCAGATCCTGTGTATGCTGAAGGTCAGAGTAAAACAAAATCCCCAAACACAAGTTCTCAAAAAAAATTCTAATTCTTTTTAGTAATAATTTGACTTCATGGCCAGGCTTTGCCTATAATTCATCATTCTTTCTAGAATGTGGATAAACTACCATCAATCCTTCTGCCTATGACACCTGGGAGCTAGAATTTTACTCTTGAGCCCAGACATTGCACTAAGAATTGGTTCTACAATATATGCATAGAAAGCTCATTTCCTAATTGTAAAGCATCATCAGGGTTTAGGGACTCAGAAGACAATGTCTAAACATGAAATTTGTTTTTCCTGATAAGTTAGTGGTTCTAGTCATATCCTGTCCCAGCCTCAGCATCATTCCTGAACTCTTGACTTATATTTCATTAAATACTTCAATGTTTGCCATGTACTCAGTAATTTTTAGCCAGTGTTCCTTTGAAAATGTATTTATTAATATCATTTGTCTGCCTTGAGCATTCAGTGGTGAGCTTCCTGTGTCACATGGCTAACTCCGCTATGTTCTGTCTTCTCCTTTCATCTATTCTTTCATATTCTCCTCTCCAGCAATCTTGCCCCATTTTTTTCATTTTCTTCACTGTCTCTAGGTAAAGGTGGTGTGATCTTTTTATAAATGGTCCCTAGCTTGCCTTCTCAAGAGTATCAGTTTGCTTACTGCCCTGTGATCCACCCTTCCTTCTTAGTGGGTTTCAGATGTAAGATAGCTACTACTGGGAATGCTAATTTTTAAAATTCTTTTCCTTTCATTTCTCGAGGAACCGTCTTATAGCCCCTGAGTGACTCTCTCGAAGTTACTGTCCAAGAGAAACTCTCATGTTCACATTGGTTCTCATGCCTCTGGTTCCCAAGGGTGGACATTAAAGGTGTATGCCACCATACTCTAGCTATTCACAATAGGATTTTGTTTGTAATGACAATCAAGGAATGTAATTATCTTAAACCATTTGCCAAAATTGAGTGGAAACGTCCTCCATTAGTAAGGTGCCCATCTTCAACCCAGTGTGCATCACCAGGGTGGACACAGCTGTTCGTGTGCAGGTGAATGTAACAAACTATCCTTTGGTCAGGGAAAGACTTGTTTCCACCTGACAGCTTCAGAGAACACAAATGTGAAACCATGTAGGAGGAAAATACATCTAGCCAGTTGGCAAAAACTAGTCAATCTAAGTTGCTAATTGAACAGTGGAAGATGTTTTATTGACTCTCCTTATCTCAACATTACTGTTGATCAGCTAATCTTTGAAGTACTATTGTGTAATACTCTGTAGTCTGTCATCAAAAGAAAAGCATCTTGGGCCTCTGTTCTCCTGTGTCTATACACAGTTCTCTCTCTGCTTCAGTTGAAACAGCCCCAAGAACTATCTGGATTCCTTCTCTATCCCCTCCTCCTAAAGATTCAATTCCCTAGAGAGCCCTAGAATCTGCCAGCAAGTAGATATGTCAAGGTTCAGGACAAAGTTACAACCCTAGGAAAGGTCAGATCCAAGACCTTAGTTAGGGCATAGTCTTCTCCTTCAATACTTTCTTTCCAATCCCACCTTATTTTGATGATTCCCTATTTGAGAGACTTTCAATTAAATAAACATTTTAGTTTCTTTCCTACCTGACATCGTGGAGGCAGGAAGACAAGTAGAGGTATAGGATTTGGATAAAGGGATGGTAAACGGGTTATTGGTATTCACAAGGTAAAGGGGTTATTGAGATTCACAAGCACAAGTCACGTGTATGCGTTGAAGCAGTTCAACTGAACACTGAGCCAGACTTGTTTACTCAGCTCCATGGTAACCTCAAGATTCTATTAAGTGCTGATTGGCTGAGAAGGAATCTGATGTCAGAAGGCAGATGAAAGCCAACAGTAATCTCAGAAGCCATGTTTTAAAAGGGACAGACTTGACACCATGCTAGAAAGCAAGCCTATAGGGCAGCCCGACATGGCTGAAATGATGGCAGCTATAAGCACAAAACCCAAAGATGGTAGTCCCTATTTCCTGGGCTCTTAGTTAAGAAAGAGTGTCACACATTTCTTGCAAGTATTAATAAGACACTTATCATTGAAATGTGATTATACATCCAGATAATATTAGTGTATGTTATAGTCAAAGATATGTCCTCAGTGGGTGTTTATTTGCTGTTTAATTGCTGTGAAGAACCACCATGACTGGGGAATTTCTTTGAACAGCAAGTATTTAATTGGGGCTTCCTTATAGTTTTACAGATAGAATCACTGATGTCGTATCAGAGTTTTTCTGTAATAAACCAAAGAGTACAGAGGCAGAGATAGAGACAGACAGAGAGAGAGAGAGAGAGAGAGAGAGAGAGAGAGAGAGGCAGGCAGAGAGACAGAGGGACACAGAGACAGAGAGACAGACAGACTGAGAGAGATAGACAGAGAGATAGAGACAGAGACAGACAGAGAAAAAGGGAGACCGAAACAGGATAGAATGAGATACAGAGAGACAGAGACTGACAGAGAGAGATGGAGACAGAGACATATATAAGAAAAAAAAGAGTTACATTCAGGTCTTGTTACTGGTATCTTAAATCTCAAAACCTACCCCCAGTGAAACACTTCCTCCAAGAGTCTCCCCTAGTGACCTACCTCCTCTAATATATACTTCCAGACTCCCATTCACACATCCCATCCTACAGTCCCCCAAGTTTCATTCTTCTAAAAATAAGCACCATAATTTCAACTGGGCCATACCTTCTGACCTTCCATACAGTTCATTACAGGAGACTAATGATGCAAATATATGTCTGTGGGGCTGTTCTCATTCAAATCATCAGGAAATGGAAGAAGAAGGAGAGAGACCTCTAGGCTGAACAAAGATATTACTGTTGAAAGTTTGTCATTTAATGTCACTGGACAAATTCCAAGAACCAAAGCATGGTCCTAGATTGAAAAGATCCTTTAGGGAAAATGTGATACATTTACATAGTGTCAGATTAGATATTTTAAAAAATAATGACATCATGGCATTTGCAGAAAAAACTTTGGCAATAAAAAAAAAATCCAGAGTGACATAGCCAAGATCCAGAAATATACATATTATATGTATGCACTTACATCTGGATAGTAGTCACTAAAGGATACTAACCAACATTTAATCCATACATCCAGAGATAGGGTATGAAGAAATGAACTAGGATGGATACATGCTTCTCCATGGAAGTGAGAGATTGATTAGATTTTACAGGTGACCTATGTAAAAGACAATGGACACAGTCCCTGAGGAATAGGAAGGGAGCTAAGGGAAAGGAAGAGAATCCTGGGAGATATAGGTTCAGTTGCAGTGGCATTTGAGACATAATATGGAAACCTAGTGTACTGGAAATCCTAAATTATAGGAAGGCAATCTTAGTGATTTCTACTGATGGGGCATACAAAATCTCTACTGGCCACTTTTTGTCACCAATAAGGCTTCCATGAAAAGTGACTGCATTGCATTCATTTGAGTTGTTCTGCAAGGTCATCCCATGGAAATATACAAACAACCCAGGCTATTGCTAAGACAACGGTTTACTCTTTGCTAACTGAGAGTAGAGTTCAATTGCTTAGGCCAACACCTACTCAGCACATTGAAATTGAAGTTGAGCAGATGCATGCTTCAAACCTTTACCCTTATGTTCTAGTTTCTTTGTTGTAGGAGAGTTCTCTGTTGGCCACCAAAAGAGAAACAAATACCAATTCAGCCACAAAACCCTTGACCTACAGTATTTTCTGTTGAAAGTCTGTTATTCAGTCTCATTGAGCAGTTCTACCTGCCAGATATGCTAGGGCAGTGGTGTCAGAGAACATCTAGGAATAATATAGAAATGTCTGATTTGACTTAAGGCCCAATTAATTAGATAGAATCCATACAAGACACTGCTTAGGTGACAAAAACATAGAGTGTGGATGGCCAGAGACCTAGTTTAAAATCAAATGCTACTGCTCTAAACAATTAAATAAAAGAAACAATCTAGCAGTCCAATTCTTCTAATCCCACTGATCAATTCCCTATTCAGCCATTTTAAGAAAGGCTTCCTCCTGCAGCAGATAGAATTACTGATGTCATATCAGTGTTTTTCATGATAAACCAAAGGATGCAGAGAGACAGACACAGAGACAGAGACAGAGAGACAGACAAACAGAGAGACAAACAGAGGGACACAGAGACACACAGAGAGAGACAGAGACAGAGACAGACATTCTGAGAAAGATAGAGAGATAGAGACACAGACTGAGACAGAAAGAGAGAAAGTGAGACAGAAACAGGATAGAATGAAATACAGAGAGACAGAGACAGGCAAAGTGAGGAGATAGAGACAGAGAAAGACTAACAGAGACAGACAGACTGCAAACAGAAGGCAGACATACAGAGACAGATTATGAAAAACACAGCCCTATGTGATGTGTCTCCATTAATCCTCCTACCCAGATACATTCATATATCAGGACACTGTGCAGAATGGGAGGGCAAAATGATGTCAAAGAAGACCGAATACAAGAAAAGAAGAACAGAGCCCTCCAATTCTTCTAAGCAAAGCTAGCATGAAATGGAAAAGAGAAGCAGAAAGTACTGGGCCTTTTTCTTGTTCCATTTAGCTTTGAATTTCATAATTTATTCATTCATGTAAATGTCTATGTAATGCTCTATAGTGTAAATGTACCACATTTTGTTTACCTGCTTTTCAGTTGAGCGCCATATAGGTTGTTCCAAACTTCTGGTTACTGTGAACGCTGTAGCACTGAACAGGTTTGAATAAGTGTATCTGTGATAGGAAGAAGTATCTTTTGGGTAGTATAACTGCATCTTGAAATAGAGAAATCCACATGTTCTTGAGTTATTGCCACTGTGTGGCTCAGTGTTAGAACACCTATTTTCTGGCTTTAGAAACAGCAATCACAGTACACATTGTGTAGCACCTGGCAGACAAGATATAATTCCTATTAACTAAACCCTGAGTGAGTTTTATTCTATAGATCATAGAAGAGGAAGGTAATGGAGGCTTCTTCCTTCTGACTGCTACCAGCACACACTCTAGGGGGTTTGGTAATTCTAAGATTCAATATGAACAGGAGGAATTGGTATGAGTTGCTTCCCAGGCTGATAATGTGAGTTACTCCCGGACTCACATGGTGGAGAGAAAGGACTGATCTTTTTACCTCTATATGCATGCTGTGGTGCCTGTTCACATATATACCCGCAGATACAAAGTAAGTAAAAAGTACCTCAAACAAGTTTATTTAGTATACATTTAGCAAGTAATATTAAATATGATAACAAGTTGCATCAATTTAATAACAGTTTCATAGTTTTTGATAATTGTGATATATGATAATACAGAATCCACTACCTTGGTCATTTATTTTGGAAAAGGATTCCACTTAATTCTTTACCTCAGAAAGGTACACACTCCTGACCCCTTTTCTCAGATGTTTATTACAATGTAATTGGGAAAATGTTTGAGCCTAGATTCCATATTATGTTCCTTGCACATCAAAAGATTTAGGCTGAGGTGCCTATGAACATGGCAGACACATGTCACAGGCAGGACGTGGATGAGGCAGGTGGAAGTCATTCAGTCATTTTTATCTCAGAGTCATTTGAAACCTCCAGGCATAGATAAATGCAGAAAAATATTCCTTTGCAGAATGAGATGTAAAAGGACTTCAACCTGATTGCTGTCAAATTCTCCAGCCTTCACTGTCTACACAGCTGTTTCCATTGGTTTCTGAGATCTCACTAGATTACCCATTAAGTCGTGCTTATTGGATCATAGGGTCTTTCCGTGCATCCCTCCAACTAATTCTAGATTTGGCCTATAATTCCGTTTTTAAAGGGTAAGAAATATAAAGTCAAATTTAGTTCCAATAGCCACTTGCATCCTGGTTCCAATTTTCAATTTCAGATGCCATTTTTCTGCATCTTTTGGAGCAGTCCTCATCTGCCTCCCAAGGCCTGGAGGAATCATAGGTAACCCCTGGTCTTCAGTCCTTGAGTTGGAAGGCAGATGCAGCTGGGACTCATTGGCCCCAAGCAGTGTGGACAAGTGAGCAGGCTTGTTAAGTACTGACTTCTCCAATATCAGATTCTACCCCACTGCGCTGGGAATCCTAGTGAGAAACTGTCAGCTGCCCTCCTCCTTCCTTTTGCCTGCTGGGCATCTGCCTTGGCGAGTGGGAAAGGGACGCTGAAGTGGAAAGGGCCAGCCAAGAAAGAATGGCAGGAGGATCAGGACGAGTTCGAGGCCAGCAGAAAGGGCTACAAGAATGAATGTCTCTTGAGCTGTGGTCCTGTGGACCCGAAAACGGTAGGCACATGGAAAAGGAAGCAACTGCTTTGGGGGATTGTGTTCACTTGAAATTTGTCATCTTTCTGGGGTCCTTTTCTCACCACTTCGAACGGTTCCCATTTGGAAAATGTAACTATGCCAGTGCCTTACAGCATGGAATCCGCCTACAGAAAGAACTTGGGCGATTTTTCAGCTTTTAGAAACACACAGAAGCAAATATGCCCAGGGAACAAACCGAAACCCAGGCGATCACATTGTATCTCCTCAGTACTCTCTCCAGAATCTGTGGATTCGCACAGTTGTCCTCTGCAGCTGGACAGGCAGAGTCCAGTGCCCCTGGGAAAAACAAAACAAAACAACAACAAAAAAAAACCAAAGAAAGCATAACCACATACTAAATCATGAGATAAAATAATACACGAGATTTGAAATCACCCTCAGATTTAAGCTCCACATTACAAAGAGACAAGCTGAAAATGCTGCTACTAGGGATCATGGTCCACAGAACTTAAAGTTCCAGAGCTCACCATCATTACTTTCCACCAGTCAGAATGCCAGTGCCACTGCGCCCCCTGGTGGAAAGGAGCTTACAGTGCCTACAGCTCCAGGGCCGAATTGGCAGTTTGCAAGTTCTTTTGCAACTTTTCCCTTCTGGCTAGAATTCCTTACTTGGTTCCTACTCCGTGGGAGCCCGCTACCAATGTGGAAAAGTGGGCAGGCACACTAACCACGGATTTCTCCAGGATGTCAAGGCTGGGCTCAAACCCGGATGGTGCCAGTGAGGTGCCATTAGGCTGCTATCTTTGGCTGCTTGTGCACTGGACAAGTACATGCTAGCGGATAACAGAGAGACCTCAGAAAAGATTGCTATGGAGAGGCCAGCAGACAGGTCATAGCTTTAGTGCCTACGACAACACCTTCCCTGAATCATGGAAGTCTAAAGTCAGACCTACCTTCCCATTGGAGGTTGGATTGCAGTTGCCCCATCTCTGGCGTTTCCATGAATCTTAGAAACATGCCATCCCAGCTGCAATCAGTGCCTTCGAAAATGGGCGGGCACTACCCTGGACATTCCCTTTGAAATTATCTATTAAAAGACTAAGAAATGACACGGAGCATCGAAGGCAAATCCTATGTTTTATTTTGGAAGCAGGGGGCTGACCTGAAAATAGTTGGCTTCTGGGATCAAAGAGGTTTAGGCACTGATCCTGTTTAGCTCAGACCTTAATCTAAATTGCCAGAAAGGCGCCTGCTGTTCTGTAAGCCTCACTGCTGCCAAAGGCCAGAGGGCAGCAGCCACAGAGCAGGCAGCTAAGCAATCCCTGATTGCACCACAGGAGTCCTCAGAAAATCCTGAATCTATCCTGGTCTCTGGTGGCCATTTGCTAGAGTTCCCTGGGGAATTTCTGCCACAGGTCGCAGGGTCCTGTGTGTCCTCCCCATGGTGGGGCAGTCTGGAACAGGACCTGGGCTACATCTCCACTGGGAATCATTCTTCTGTAGCATCCTCCCAGGTTCCCAGAGTTGCAGGTTTCTCTGTCTGTTCCTCTGGCTGTGAAATGGTTTGAAATACAGGTATCTTTCAATGCTGCCTGACTGTGATTTCATGGGACTTAAAGGTTGGCCATACCTATCCAGGGACCAAGCAAAGGATATTGACTCTGCAGGGAATCTTAGCTAGCAGGGCACCTGCCCCTGGGATCCTAACAGAGGCATTCAGGAATGCAGGGGATTAACCTGGCCCAGCAATTCTGGTTTGCTTCAGGGAAACCCTATTTTAAATGATTGGTTGCATGTCTTCCCCACTGACAAAAGTGGCAGGGAAAAGAACTTTATAATAGTTTACTTTTGAGCCTGCTACTATTTCTATTAGACAGGCTCTGAAGGGAGCACCACTAACTGACAATCCTGATGCCCACCAGCAGGATGCAGAACAGACAGGAGAGCATCCCTGAGCCAGGGTGAGATGTCAGGTTTTCACTCAGATTCCCACAGCATCTACAGGAGGACACTGTCCTTCCACAGACTTGCTTACTGCAGTGTAGCTTTGGTTTGCCCTCTTCTCTCCCCCTAACTCCCTGATTTATGTACTCTTACACATTTGCCTTTTTCACTTCTGTGTCTGTTTTGTGGTTTTGTAAGCACAGGTTTCAGGGTCCTTTGCTTGCCTCCCCTACCTCTTTCAGGATTATGAATACCACCCACAGATGGAGTACAGAAGGCTCAGTGTGATCCATCCCAGGGAACACAGCTGCTGATGTCCTTGTGTGCCTGGACCTAGAGCAGGAGAGCTGGCTTTTTGTTTCTTGTGTGTGAAGAAGCTGTCTTGGGATTTTGCTCCAGTGCCACCTGGCCTCCAGTTCTGCCATGAGCAGACCTAGAGCCAGGGCTTTCTGCCCTTGATATCCTTGACTTAGAAGACCTGTGCTTTGACATTCCCTCAAGGAATGGCTTTCCAATCTTCCTGTCTGTTTCCCTGTAAATATGAGTGCAGTCCATGGCAGCATGGAGCCCAGCTAACCCAGGAGATCCTTGCCTGCCTTCTGTGCAGACACAGAGACTAGGGGATGGATATGTTAAGGGTATTCATCTCAAAAGCAGGACATAAAATGTGAGACAGAAACAGGGGTTGGGGAGTGGGCAGGTGGAGAGGAGAGTCTTTGTCCTGAAGGTTGAGCTCTACACTTAGCTGTTTCCCCCAACCATCTCTCTGTTGGGAACACAAGATGAACATCTGCTCAGGTCTTCAGCTAAAGAAAGGACACTTAACAGGGTTTCCAAGTAGGGCCTGGGGACATGTGCCTTTAATCTCAGCATGAGGAGGAAGTTCTTTGACTAGGTGAGAGAGGAAGGAGAGACAGGAAGATCTTTGACTAGGTGGTCACCTTGGTCTACAAAGTGATTTTCAGAAAGCCAGGGTTACACAGAGAAACACTCCCTGCAGTTGCTATTCTGTGTTGTCAACTTGAATAAATCTCGAATTATGCAAAATCCAAAATCTGAGGACCCACCTGCAAGGGAATTTGCTTACTTTGTAAAAAGTAATCAATGTCTTTATTGTTGGAAGACTTGCCTTTAATGCAAACCATTTTGAGCTTGAAAGACCCAGTCCTTTAATCAGGATATGGAGCAAGAAAGCCACAGAATTTGTTATTGTGATTGTTGTTGTTCACTTTTTTGTTGTTCTTCAATTTTTAATGCTTTTTACCCTAGTTTATTCAATTTTATCAGAAAGATTTTCCACATCTTCAATTTTATCAGATTATCTTTAAACATCAATTTTCAATTAATTTAGAAATGTGTTTAAATCATCAAATTGATGTGTATAATTTTCCATGAACATCTTTAATTTTACCACTTTTTTCTATATATTTCTTCAATTTTTCAGAAAAATTTTCCATGTAAATCTTCAATTTTATCAGATACTTATCATTCAATTTTCAATTAATTTAGAAACATTTTTATGTCTACCCCCTTTGTGTGTAATTTTCCATGAACAGCTTCATTTTTAACATTTTTCTATTTCTTAAATTTTATTAGACTTATTTTCCATGTAAGCCTTCAATTTTATCAGAAAATATTTTATAATTCCTCTTTCTTTTAATTAAGAATTGCTTTTTATGTCTACCCTTTAACTGTGTAATTTTCCATGAAAAGCTTCAATTTTAACACATTTATCTATGTGTTTCTTCAATGTAATCAGAAATATTTTCCATGTAAATCTTGAATTTTGTCTGAAAATATTAATAATTCCCTTTTAAATTAATTATAAATGTTTTTGTCTACCATTTTATCTGTATAATTTTTAAGATAATTTTAATTTTTAAAACTTTTCCTACATATATTTTTAAACTTATCAGAACTATTATCCATGTAAATCTCTAATTATATCAGAAAAAGTTAATAATTTCTCTTTTAATTATTTTAGATGTTTAGATATCACCAAATTTATCTGTATAATTTCCATGAACATCTTCCATATTAACACTTTTTTTCTATAAATTTCATCTATTTTGCCTTCAATATTTTTAACATCTTCAGTTCTAACAGAAGATGCTTATAATTCTTCCTCAATTAATTTAGTAATGTTTTTATGTCAACCAATTTATCTGTATAATTTTCCATGAACATCTTCAATTTTATCACTCTTCATATATATTTCTTCACTTTTATCAGAAATATTTTCCATCAACACCTGCAATTTTCAGAGGTCTATAATTCAATTTTAAATTAATTTAGAAATGTTTTTATGCCAACCAATTTTTCTGTATAATATGTACATGAACATCTTCAATTTTATTACTTTTTTCTAAATATTCCTTCAAATTTATCAGAAATGTTTTCAATCAACATCTTTATTAGGTGTTTTATAATCCATTTGTCAATTAATTTAGAAATATTTTTCATCTTCCATTTTATTTGTATAACATGAAAATCTTCAATTTTATAAGAAAATGTTTCTAATTCCTTTACATTTTGGAAAATATTTTTATGTCTAACATTTATCTGTATTATTTTCCATGAAAATGTTCAAGTTTAACAATATTTCTATATATTTCTTCAATTATATCAGAAATATATTTGACATATATGTTCAATTTTATCAAGCATATTTTGACTCAGCTCTTTTTTTTTATGCTGTCATGGCCAATAGCCTGTGTTTATTCTCTGGAACCCATATGATCAAAGGAGAGAACTCATCCCACAAGTTGTCCTCTGACCTCCATGCTTGTACTGGTATGCCTATGCATGCCAAATAAACACACGCACACACACACACACACACACACACACACACACAAGCAAATCTAATTTAGAAAAGGAGAAATCTCATGACACCTTGAAATAAACAGGATTCCTTAGACTTTCCCATCTCTCTCACCAAAGAAATTAAATTACCTTTTACCATGCATTTCCCTTGGACTGGTTCATATCTTCATATCTAAATGTCTTTATTGTAGGAGTCAGATGTCATAAATTTTCTGTGTCTGTCTCCAGTCAGACATTTCTAGACCATGGTTGTAGTTTTGACTAATTTTTTTCTTATGTGTTTGACTCAACTCTTTAGAAATATTTCTATGTCTACCATTTTATCTTTATTATTTTTTTAAAAATCAGAAATATATAGAAAATACATTAAATTTGAAGAATTTGATGGAAGACAATAATTTGAAAATAGTAAATATAAAAAAATCTTAACTAATTGTCAAAGCACATAGAAAGTTTTTCTGATAAAATTGGAGATTTTGATGGAAAATATTTGTGTTAAAACTGAAAATATTTTTGTTAAAACTGAAATTTTTCTTTACATGGGATTCTTATTAAAGATTTCTCCTTTCACATTCCCCTAGAAACAAGTCTCAGCACTCTAGGACAGCTTGTCACAGAACCAGAAGTCATACATATGGAAAAAATTGACTTTTAAATGTAAACCAATAATCCAGTGTAAAACAATAAACTTGTTTGCATCATTAAAACACATAACTGGGCACAGTATCATGCAAACTAATGTGTTGCCTCCAGATATTCTGCTTTCTCTCAGTCCAAATCCACTGAAAGAAGCTCATGACTATAAAATAGCAGGAAACGATTAAACTGTGAAGCTAATAAACATTCCTGCTTATCATAATTTCTGAAAGCTGAGGATTCTATTACATTAGTTGGTTCATCCCCAAAGATAGGAGCTGGATCCTCCTAAGCTATTCTGCTGTGAATTTTTACATTTTCGTCTTATTGGCCATTGTGGTATAACTTGGAGACATAATGAGACCATTAACAGTCAGGGAGGAAATATTTCCCAGTTTATATCCGTTCAACACTTACTCCCTGTTTGTTTTTCTAGATACAGTGGCTATCAGCCTATAGTAACTCAGAGCAAAATATTCTTTTGACACCTTACATTCTCAACTCTCCTCTGACAACCTTATCTGTGTGAGTGACACCCTAAGCTTCCTGAGCAGATTGTGTGTCACACAGATCTTTTATGCCCCATAAAACTGTCAAAATCAGAGACCGGACCTATTTTCCAGATCTAGATTATTTTGATCTTTCAGTTGGATGAATTTTTCAGTCTTTTGATGATGGTTTGCCATGCATGACTATTTAATCCACAGTTATGAGCCTAAAATCCATTATAGGGCATCTGGTTATGACCACTGAATATGGGTGCGTGGGGACTGTGCCATATTTCCGGGTTTCTTTAGCTACATGTTTTGGAACTCTGAAGCCACGTGGGACCCTGTGCAGTTGTTAGCAGTCCTGGAGAGGCCATCTGTGTGGTCACAATAAGCATGCGTATGTAGGCAACCAAAACACCTGGCTGCTTAGATATCCAAATCTTTACAGGCTGATGGGTGAACTGAGATCCACAGAGAAAGCATTTCAAGTGTGTGCCAAAGTCTTTAGTTTCTCACTGTATTCCAGGTGTGCTCTCTTTCTCTTTGGTCCTCAGCCTGGTCTGTGCATTTTGTATGCCTTCTCACTTTCCAAGTTCACTTGTGTTACTCTAGCTGGAGAGGCTAGGGTATGTCACAAACACCTTCCTCCCAAATGTGGTTATCAAGAAGCAGGAAAATATAAATGGAGAAACTGACCACTCACCTGATGCCCAGTGAGAGAAATGAGCTGCAAGATGACCTAGCAGTCGTCAGAGATGGATTCTTGGACTATAGGTATTCACTTTTGCAAATCCTATGGTGTCATTCTTGGGTCTGCAATGTCCCACTCATATTTTTCAGGTCTTCTGTTCAAGACCTGGCTGCACCTCCAGATTGTCACTATGCCTAATCTTACGTTCATAAATGCTTCTCCAAGGAAGTGTGTACCTTGGTACAATTTGGAAACACTTAGCAGTTTATATATTTGTCTTGTTCTTCGTTCTCATCCCCACAATAACTTGTAATTTCTGACTGACTTTGCACCCGAGAACATACTGGGATAGACTGCGTTCCCAATCCTACTGAGTGACCACATGCAACTAGGGCATCCTCCACTTGGATTCATAATCTTTGTCTGCCTAGTGTCAGCATAATATGTTTTATAATCACCAGAATTTGACACTACACAGGATCCAGGATATTGTACTCCATGGTGTGTTCTTTGAGGACCACCCTGTGCTGATGTGATGCTTTAGGCCAGTGTTCATGGGAGTCTACACTCCTAGGGACAAGTCCTACCACAGTGCACATTCTTTCTATGAGAAGCTGAAGTTAGGTCATGAGCAGGTAATATCACACCTACAGAGATTAGAAAATGAGAACAATAAAACCTCAGAGAAACTACAAGAAGCTCAAGAAGAAGAAATGCTTCTACTGCTAAGTGCCTTTCAGTTCACCAGTTGTGGAGTGGTCGTTTCTGCCTTTGTTTTTTGACTGCACAATCTGTAGCCCTTATTTTATGCCTCCTGCCTCTTGCCCAACAGATAACTCTGTGGGATTTGGACTAAGTTTTGCTAAATGTGACGGAGACTGTTATCCCTCCCAGCTTGGTCTTGTCAGCCTCATCAGCCTTGAGAATAAAAAAAAAGTGTGTTTCCAGAACAAGAGGCCACTTCTTCTACCTCATTTGATGTGTGGATTATG